>NW_023458555.1:47799091-47825325 GCF_013731165.1 Rhagoletis pomonella
GCACCCATTCGAATCAGTTATGAAACATAGGAGAAAATTGTTCCCAACTGATTCAAGCTCAAAATGAATTTCACAATTATCCGAAATTTTCCAAGCTTTCGTCGAAAAAAAGTTCAAATTTTTTGCGTTCTTCCGGATTTTTCAGTTTTCCACTTAAAATTTTCTATTTTTCCATTCGAATGCCATTCCGAAGGAATTGCACACAAAATTTAATACAAAAAAATCAATTTTCGATCTTTCCAATTTTCCGACTGCCCCGGAGGGGTTTCCCAAAATTTTCTTTCGTAAAAACCCTTTCCCCTGGCATTTAAAAACAACTAAAAAAAAAATTAAGCCAAATCGGTCCAACCGTTCTCAATTGATGAATTACTATATATTTTTCACACCATTTTTATATATATAGATTGTTGGTTGTTTTATGCCTGAATTATAATGGAAGTAACGGAACGGAGTGAACTGTCACTTAATTATCTATTATTATAATGCACTTGAACGCAAACGTAAGCATCTAAAATCAATAGATACTTACGAATTCGCCGGGATTTGTTACGATTCGCCTTGATTATTATAACCAAGTGTGACGAATACTGCGGCAACGCGAAGCGAACAACGAGAAATAGGCAGAATGTTCGAGGAATAACGTAGAATGTTCCACAAAGAGAAACGTCAAGTTGGATGAACACTGCGAACAGCGAGAGAAAGAGAATGAGCGATAAACTTCAGAACGTTCTAGAGTTGCCATAAGTACGAGCGCAGGTATATAAGGGCGCCGCCACAGCGAAGTGGGTCAGATACAAGTCAGCAAGCTACAAGTAAAGCGAGCAGAGAAGTGAGTTGCGAATAAGCAAGCTATAAATTTAATTGTGTTAACAAGTTTAGTAAAGCGTTGTTATTGCTTTAACAAGTATTGTAAAGGGTTTCTACTGTATTAGCAAGTATTGTAAATTGTTTGTTGTACAATAAAGTTAATTGTACTACAATTTGGTCATCGTTAGCATTTATTTAACAATCCAGCGATACGAGCCGGAAGATATTTGGGAAATCCCTCAAGGTTTCGAGGATAATCGTAACACTGGCATGAACGAAAGACACAAGATCACGTAAGAACAAGAGAGTGAAAAAAGTCGATTTTTTTAGCGGGTTCTACGCCATCTTGTTTCACTGGGAAACGACCGAAAAGTAAACAAAGCAAAGAAAACAACGAAAACCAAAATTTGCCAAAATTATTGTCAGCCACTTTAAACGCACAATTTAGGTAAAATGATGCATCAAAATGCTTTAAAATGTGTTGTCATGTTGAATTAACTCTTCTTTACTTGAATAAAAGTGTAAAATAGTGGTGCTTATGATGTAAACAAACGCTCAGCTGACGAACCCGCTTTCGCAAACTTTTTTCTCAAAACCAGTTACAAATACGACGTCGCGTTCTTACGTGATCTTGAATTTTTGGTTCATGGTAACACTGGCTACACACGACGAACATATCCGGGCACATGTGCGCCAACATGCTCGCTGTCGTTTGCTACAGACGGTGAGCGGCTCATAAGTGATTTTGTACTCAAAGCGTAAACAATGAAATGAAAGACGCGGATGATGCAATTGAAATATTTATGACTTAGGTTTTTTTATGTATGTGTTACTTAAATTTATTTATATTTTATTTGTATGTATGTATATACATATACATATAGTAATTTAGTCTCATTTATCAAAAATTCATTAATGCACATGGCTTGGATGCATTTATCCGCGATGTGCACACTGCAAGCATCAACACAAAATGAGGTTGTTGTTTTTGTTTCCAATGCGATGCTCGCAAACCACGCTACAAACGACGAGCATGCTCGCTGAAAATAAATTCGCCTTGGTATAAATTCTAAAGCTCGTCGGCGATTTCAAGCATCCGTTGTTGGTTACCCCAGCAACCGAGGCAATCGGAGATCGTCGTGTCACACGTACTTGGTGTCGGTTCGTGTTGATGGAAAATCAAAAATTTTTGCACGTTTTGTATATAAACTTTTCATCCACAACTTTTTCTTTTTAGTCTTTCTTTTTTTTTCTTTTTTTCTAATAAAACTACTGCAGTGGCAAGTAGCAAAAAATCGTCATCCGATGAAGACATGTTTACGTCCGCCCACTACGAAATTTTATTGCAAATGGTGTTGACTAGGGATGGGTAAATTCGATATTCGAAGCTTCGAGATTCGAATTTTAATCGAATTTTCGCTCCGAAATGGCGAATTTTTGAAATCGAACTTTGAGGTGCTAAAATTCGGATAAAATCGAACTTTTCTAGAAAAAAATCGAATTTCGTCTTTATTTGCAAAAAAGCAACTCTGCGACTTTTTGACTAAATTTGGCGTCACTCTAGATGGCGCCACGTTTGACTTAGGAATGCAAGTCAAAAAAAACATCGACTTTTTTCTAATGCATCGATGTATCGTATATAAAAATCGATATTTTCGATGCATCGAATAAATTGAAAACATACAAGAAAATGGAACAATCGGACTTACAGCCCTATTCCGGTTTTGCAATAGAATGACAATTGATCATCCTTCATTGTCGTGATTTTGTCATTGTCGTTGCACGTTGCTATTCCTAACAAAAAATGACATGGTGAAAAGTTCATTGTTGTAGAAACAGCTGGTCAACGCTATTATTTGCAAAAGACTTATTCTGGGTGCATTGAGACTTATTCTAGTTTTCGTACGAATCGAAAATTTCAAATTTTTGTATAGTAAATGATAGGAAAATTTCAAGATTTTCGATTCGTACGAAAACAAGAATACGCTTCATTGTTTTTTTTTTATAAATTTTAACAGAAAACGATATGGTTTGTGTGGAGCTTGGGGCTTTTCCAGCTGATTTTAAAAAAGACATAGCAAACCTTAAGGAAAAACTTCGTGAAATAGTTAATAACTGGGGCATCAGCGATGATCAGATAATAGCATTTGTCACTGACGGAGGAGCCAATATCAAAGGCGCAGTGAAACAAGAATTTGGAGAGTCGAAGCACGTAACCTGTTTTGGTCACACTATCAATAATATTGGTCAAGCGATCATTCAAAATAACAATGACGATGCTATCGACGATGATGAAAACGAAACGGAAGGAGGCACGCTAAAGGATCTTTTAAAAAAGGTAAAGAAAATAGTAAAGTTTTTTCGAACGAGCGAGGTGGCTGCGAAAAAGTTGAGAGATTACCAAAAAAGCAACGGTCAGTCAAACTTAAAGCTGATTCAAGAAGTGAGAACAAGGTGGAACTCTTGTTTTGAAATGCTGGAACGTTTTATGACATTGTCTACATGTATTGCACAAGTAATTCTTCAGCTACAAATGGATAAGAACACGAGGGCCCGCACGCCTAATATGGTCACTGCTGAAGAAGTGGACGCTCTTAAAGAAGTAACGGATATTCTTAAGCCTTTGCATGAAATTACAAGTGAACTCTGCGGTGAAAAAAATGTAAACATAAGCAAGTGCATTCCATTGGTTGCAGGATTAAAAAAGGTTAAAGAAATAATTAGTAAATTGTTTCTAGAGTCATTTTGTACTTTTAAGATGACGTAGTAGACGTTGTAGACATTAACCAATAGATGAACAAAATGATTAATAATGAATTTGGCTGTAAATAAATCTAAATCTATATTTTACAGGCAACAATGATCATCGAACCGACTACAGCAATAGGCAAAATAGCAAAAGACGTCCTGTTGACCGAGGTCCAAAAACGTTACGCAAATTTGGAGGCGGTGGTTATTTACGGTGTGGCAACAATACTTGATCCAAGGTACAAGAAGGCTGCCTTCGAAAACTCAATCTACTGTTCGCGGGCTGCTGCTTTTATTGGTACATTAGACAAATACCTATTTATCATAAACAACTATTTCTGTTTTTTAAACTTTGAATAGGTAACTTATTAATAACCAGCCAAACCCAAAGTAATGAATCTGTGGAAAGTATCGCTGAGCTTCAAACATCGGACGAAGGAGGCATATGGTCACATTTAGATCAAAACATTAGCAACAGTCAATGCAATAGAAGTAACGTTTCGGAAATAAATTCGGACCAGCTGCGAGCTTATTTAATCAGGCCAGCTGTTTCTCGAAAATTAAACAAAAACCCTTTAACAACTTGGCAGGCGTTGAAAAATGATTTTCCTTTGATTTTTCCAATTGCCCAAAAACATTTGTCAGTTATGGCAACGTCAGTCCCATGTGAGCGACTATTTTCACATGCTGGACTTATAGCAACCCAGTTGAGGAACCGTCTCTCACCCGAACATTTAAATATGTTAGTATTTTTGCGGTCAATTGAGGAAGAAATGTGGGACATATGAGGCTATTAGCGCAAGACTTGGTCTTGGTCTGTACAACCACTCTTACAGTGGCCGTAAAAATAATAGCACTTCAATATTTGGACATGTTTTGACTTAATTTTAAAATATTATATATGTAAAATTCAACAAAATTTCCAAATTAAAAAAAAAAGTTGGGTTGGCAGTTTCAATTTTGGTATTATAAAATGCAAGTTTGAAGTAGCTACAAATTGAAAAAGTTTGAAATTTTTTTTGCATATATGATATTTGTTGGGGAATGAACTACATATATTTTTTATAAACAATTTATGAACATTGAACCAACAAAAGAAAATGAAGTCAAACATGTCCAAATATTAAAGTGCTCTAATTTTTATGGTCACTGTAGATCCAAAATTTTTTTTTCATTCAATTGTTGATTTTTTAGAACTATGTAAGTGGTACAACTTAGTTATTTCCAGTGTTCTATTTCGATAAAAATTCTTCAAAAGTGATGGAAACTTTAACGAATTTTGGATATGTATTCTTATTTTTCTCAGTATAAATATTGATACATTGTTTTAAGGAAAAATGATTTAAATGAAGCGTATATTTTTTTTATTGAATCTTGTGCAAACGGTTGAAAATATAATGTTTGCGAAATGTGTGAAACACAAATTTAATATGTAATTATCTATGTATACAACCTTGTGGTCAGCTGTTTAAGTTAAATGACATTTTGACCAGTTTTGGCTATTTTTCTTTTGGTTGTTAAACGTTTATAATTGTTCTATAAAAGTCTAGCACATTACATAACCAGCACCATATAAACCCACATTTCAAACACTTAACACATTTTAACCAGCTGACCTCAAGGGTATATAAAAAATATAATAAAAAATGTGATTTTAGAATTACTAAATTAAAGTACATAAATGCTATATATATGTATACATATGATGTACCTGTGTAATCTATAATAGGACTGTTCGGGATATTGTAAAAATGGTCTTGGCTTTGTATTTGCATTTGCAAATTATATACTTGCCACCATGGTAACCGTTGTGAATTTACAAATGCGCCGAAATATGCAAATGCAATACCATGTGCACATGATCTTATGGTCACTGCTGAACAGACCTATTATTTTGTTCCTTGTTTACTTAAAGATCTCGCCTTAAAAAGCAAAATCATACATTGTCATTAAATGTAAGAGGTTTTTATTCGTTGTATAAGTATAAACATAACAGAACTATGTAAATATGGGCGAATTTCCTTTGTATTTGTAAAGAAAGAACTTAGTTTCTATACATCTACATTTGTTATTTCTTTTAATTGATATAAAAAATACATGATATATTTGATAAATATTTAAATTTTTATCTGATGCATTTTTGAGATATTTATGATATTTGAGAAAAAGATATTTATTTTTTTTTTGTTGTGAAGGCTAAAGCCAGTTTCAAAAAGCAATTTAAGTGAAAAATGATTTTTTCATTTAAATTTAATATGGGAACTGACAGAAAAGATAATAATTTTTCACTTAAATTGCTTTAGTGAAACCGGCAGTACGGATAATTAATCACATTAATGTAAGTTCAATTGAATCTCTTTCGATTTGAGGTATCATGCTCTCAAACAAACTTTTAAAATTGCAGTGGAAAAAATTGTTGAAAATTCGAAAAAATTCGAATTAAATCGAATTTGCACCACCCAATTTCGAATCGAATAATCGAATGGTTGGGCAATGTTCGAAATTCGGAAAAAATCGAATTTCAACCCCCACTACCCATCCCTAGTGTTGACGCTTTATGCTTGAGTGTCGCCGGCAGCGTTGCCATTTTAGCCGTTTTCCGGCTAGATTTAGCCGGTTTTGATAGCAACTAGCCGGAGAAAATTCGATCTAGCCGGCAGCCGATTTGTTAGCCGGTTTGTAAAAAAAAGTTAGCCGTTTTTAGCCGATTTTACTATTTGCCTAATTTTCAGGTGCAAAAAGTAAACAAGTTGTTCGAAAGCAATAATGCAGACCCAATGAAGATTTTTAATGAACTCAATGTTTTACTTTCGCATCTATGCTCCCTAGTGGTTATTAGCGCGGACACATTTGATCCTATATGCTTCCCGTTGGAACCATACCTTGCTCCATTTCCTCAGTTTTATCACAGTTTTGAAGAGTATTTAAAAACAAAAGTAAGCACAAACGCTTTTGACCACGAAGCCGAGAAAATAATTCGAGAAAATGGTCGCTATTTTATTATCACTTTAATAAAGGAATTACGCCAACGCCTCCCTACAAATATTGCCACACTAAAAAAAATTTACTTTTTTCGGTTGGAAATGCATTAAGAGTAATTAAACCAAAAGTATTTGTTCATCTACAGCAACAAAAACACAAATATAATGACGACGAAATAACATCTATAGAGATGCAATGGCAACGGTTAACGTTACATACCTGGAGTAATTTAGACTCAACTGTAAAATTTTGGGCCGAAGTTTATCAAATTCGAAATGCTCTAGGAGAAAACCCTTTTGCTGACCTTTGCAACCTAGTTTTTAGTTTTCTTGTTTTGCCTATAAGTAATGCAGAAGTAGAGCGAATATTTAGTTCAATGAATATAATAACAAGTAAGAAAGTCTAAGTTCGGGCGGAGCCGAACATTAAATACCCGGCGCAATTATTAAATATATGTTTTCCACCTTTCCGAAAGCTACCGCTACACGATAAGCCGGGGTGTATCAATTTTGAGTAAATTAGCGTCCTTCAATTTCGAAATATTGAAGTTTCAAGCATTTCTGAAATTTACCGTTATATGAGAAGCGGCCGTTATTTTAGTCCGATTTCAATAATTTTCAACGTTTTGCTTTTATTTGCCAGGCACAATACCCACACCGAGTTTGGTACAAATTGGTGTAGCGGTTACCAAGATATACACATGTAACCATAAGTGGGCGTGGCTACGCCCATTTGCTAAAATTTTGTAATATTCTTATTTTTCGTCTAAAACTCATTGCAAATATCAATTTTGAGTGAATTATCTTCAGTAGTTACTAAAATATCGCAGTTTTCGTTTTTCTGAAAATTACCGTTATATGGGAGGTAGGCGTGGTTATTATCCGATTTTAAAAATTTTCGGCCGTTTGGTATGCTGTGCAAAGGCCAACAACTGTGCAAAGTTTGGAAGAAATTGGTGCAGCGGTTCCTTAGATATACACATAAAACCATAAGTGGGCGTGGCTACGCCCATTTTCCAAAAATGTATAATATTCATATTTTTCGTCTAAAAATTATTGTAAATATCAATTTTGAGTGAATTATCTTCAATAGTTACTAAAATATCGCAGTTTTCGTATTTCTGGAAATTACCGTTATATGGGAAGTGGGCGTGGTTACAGTCCGATTTCGCCCATTTCCAATACCAACCTACCTTGGATTAAGGGAAACCTACATACCAAATTTCGTTGAGATATCTCAATTTTTGCTCGAGTTATCGTGTACACGGACAGACGGACAGACGGACAGACGGACGGACAGACAGACATGGCTTAATCGATTTCTTTTTTCATCCTGATCATTTATGTATACATTTGTCTATATCTATCTCGATTCGTTTTGGCTGTTACAAACAACCGTTATGTGAACAAAATTAATATACCCTTGTGCACAAGTGCGCTCGGGTATAAAAACTAAGCAAAGAAATCCAATGTGCGTTAAAACGTTAAACTCTATTTTATATATAAGATACGGTTTAAAACGTGAAGAAAAATGCTGCCATAATTTTACTGTAGATGACGATCTCTTAAAATTAATGAATTCAGGTGATATATACAATAGTGATTCATTTGATGATGAGGAATATACACTCGATATAAATTAATGGTGTTAACTAGTCTTTCGTTTCTTGCGATTTATTTAAATAAAGCATGTGAAATTTCACTTAAACATTTTAGCCGTTTTTAGCCGCTTTTTTTTGCCAATCTAGCCGGTCGGCCCAAAACGTTCTGGCAACACTGGTCGCCAGGCAAGCTTCAAGCACCCGACATTCAACCCGACACTCACACATGTACTCGTTGCTGGGGTAACCAACAACGGATGCTTGAAATCGCCGACGAGCTTAATGGCTGTTTTCACCCCAAGAACGGTAGTGCGGTTAAACGTAGCAATCAGGGTTGGCAGCTCACGAAACCGATTACGTAGCAGAATGTAGGGTAATTAAACTGCATGTTTTTACACTTGTTTAAATTCTTGAAGTTAAATTTATTGTTCTATAAATTTGTTTGTTATTGGAAAAGAAATTTTTTGATTATTAATAAATACTTTCAACGTGATCAAATAATAAAGAAAATATATTTTTAAATAACAAAATATCATATAATGATATACAGAATACCAGAATCGTAGTAAAAAGTAAACAGAAATCGTATCAAAAGATAAAAATTGGTTGTTATTTGAAATTCATATGCATATTTAATGTTTTAAAGTGTATTTCTGCTATGAAAAACAGCTTCTCATAAAAATACAATCGCCGTTCGGAGTCGGCGAAAAACTGTAGGTCCCTTCGCTTTGTGTGACAACATCAAGGCGCACGCCACAAATCGGAGGAGAAGCTCGGCCAAATACTAACATATGTGTAAGCGCCAATATATTATTATTATTATTATTATTATTTAATGTTTTAAAACAAAATCATAACATTCGAATTTCAATAACATTTGTACTCTTTTAAGTTTTGTATAATATTTGTTTCTTTTACAGTGGCGTTTTCCAAATACCGAACTTATAGAACTAAACACTTTTTGCCACTTACCCTCGCCACTTTCGTTATAAATAAGTGAAAATTTACTTTATTTGCCTCTGTTAAGTCGCTTTTTATCTGCGGCAACGAATCCGTCGTGGAGGTAGCTCGACACGCAGTCATAGTTACCTCTTTGTGCAACTTCGTATCCCTCTCGGATATTGAACCTTCTGTCTGTTATGGGAAAATTCTACCGGTGGTGCCTATTTATGTTGCAGATGTTTTTGGTCAGACGCTTCTTGCACAATTTGCAGTAAGAGTATACAATTAGATCTTGAAGCCATGACCTGTTTACCACATTTTTGGAGTTATAGTGATTTACATTTGGAGTTATAGTGATTACAAATTGCCCATAAGTTGAATGAAGTGTAAAAAGCGTAGAAAAATATAAAAAGAGTAGTGGGGTAGCAAATTTTAAAATTTTTGAAAAATCGTAGCAAAGTGCCAACGCTGGTGCCAATGCAAGCGCTTTTTTTTAACTTGGGATTTACATAGGACAATTCTGCGAAGACAATAGCAATACATTCACACTTTTTACAAATACATTCACACTTCTCTCGATGACGAGAAAAAGATGCAAACGAATTTGCCAAAAATACTTATTGACGGTGTTGTATGCAATATTGATGGATCGTGATCCATATCTCAAAATTTCTAAGCATTTGTAAGATAGCTTCAAAAACGTATTTTTGCCGGATTTAAGCGCTTAAAAAATTTAGAAAATAAGCAATTTGACACCCTTGTACATAATTACGAATATTTTAACAGAAAACAGCTCAATTTTTGCTTTTATATTAAAATAATAATGATGTTGCAGGCACGAATTTTTCGTGCAAATGAAAATGTAGTAATAGATGGCAAGATTTAAGATATATATTGCTTTTGAACAGCAAAGAGCGGTCTCCATTGGCTATTTATATTCTAACATATGTATCAAGATGTAAACTTTATCTGGAGACGGGCAGTAAACGGGCCTAAATTTAGCCGTCATTCAAGTGAAGAGGCCTACAGGGCACTGTCACACGGTCAGTATTTATTGACGTGATTCAAATATCGCGATATTTATTGACAGTGTAGCATGCAGTAAAATTTATAAAAATTTTGAAATCTGGATCGCGGATCGCGATATTGTCAATAAATATTGAGCGTGTAGCACTTTCAAAACGCTATCCATACATTTCGTCAGTACATCTTGTACTCTCATAATGCGACACCGAAAACGTATTCGCTATGCTTTCGTTCTCGTTATTTAAAACCTTTCAAAACCAATTGAACAAATTTTAAGTAACAGGAAATATTTTAAAATAATTGTGGAATGCATTATCTGCAAATTATTCATACAAAATAAAAATATTTACTTACATCCTAAAAAGCGTTCAGCACAAAAATTATGCAAATACTGACGCGATAAATATTGAGCATGAAGCATTCGTGCGCGACCCATCCATCTATCCATCAGTATGGATCGCGATCCAAATATTATGATAATTCCTGACCGTGTGATAGGGCCCAATGAGAACAATAACTATTTCACATCACCGCTCCATGCCTTGGCCAATCGTTTCTAATTTTCGACCATTTTAATCTACTGAAGTCGATGCTTAGAATTCGCCGATATTTTTTCGGCACCTTTAGTTTTTTCTATTAAAGGTTTCTGAAATTTTAATTGTCTAGTACGGAAATAGCGATTTTCCTTAAAAAAAACTACTGCTGAAAACTAAACCAAAGCTAAATTTATCAACAATGGAAGCCGCAGTAGATGGTGGACCCGAAAATAAAGTGCAAGCTGGCGATAATTTGACACCAGCAGCCGCAGACAGCGAAACGCCTTTTAATGGTGTCCCACAGGAAAATGAGGTCACATCAATAAATGCAAACGGTGACCAAGTACCCGCAGAAAAAATGGATGCCAAAGAAAACGAAGCCCAGTGGTGAGTAGTTTACTTAAGTATACGTGTCTATATATTTAAATGGCTTTATAATTTAATTTAATTAATAATTATTTATTTCTACTTATGAGAGTGTGCATGTACATAAATTGTAATTTACATGTATTTATATATGTATGTCTGTATGTATATCTGTATTAAATAAATATGGTTGCGTTTCTTTGGGAACGTCAAACCCAATATGTAGTAACATTTTTGAATTTAACTCTAGGTCTCACAACCAACCGGCGACTGGAGTGGCAAAAGCCTTTGGTATGCCCCCCTTCGGAGCGCCACTTGGTGCACTTCGTGGCGGACGTGGGGGTATACAAATTATGCCTTTTGGCCGCGGGGGTACACGTGGCGGTGGTGGTAATTTCGGGGGACGAACACCTGGAAACTTTGATCCTAACTGGCAGGGCCAAAATCCGAACGCACCACCAAATGTAGCAAACGGTCCTCCAATGGAACTATGGGTAGAAACTAAGACAGAAGATGGAAAGTCTTATTTTTATCATGCCATAACTCGTGAAACAACTTGGAATAAGCCTGAAGGTCCAAACATTAAAGTAATGACGCAAACAGAAATTGAAGAAATGAATAAAAAGCAACAACAAATGCAGCAGCAACCTCCGCAACAACAGCAACAGCAGCAGCAACCTCAGCAAGTAAATAGCCAAGTCATAGAAGGTGGTGGTAAAATTGGAGATGCTGGGGTTCATACACAAGGTGGCAATGCGGAACCAGCAAAAGAACTACCACCAATGTCCGTCGCACCGCCTATGAAAGCACCAGAGTCATTAACTCAACATCCACCCCCCAATTTGATGTCACAGCCACCACCTACACAGCAGCCACTTGCACAACCACCGCCGAATGTCGTACCAACCGGTGCACCACCACTCACACAACAACCTCCTCCCACTATGCACCAACAGCCGCCACCATTCTTTCCTCCAGGTATGCACCCGCCAAACTTTTCTCAACCCCCTTTCGGTATGCCTCCACCTGGTTATGGTGGCTTTCCTGGTGGGCCAGCACCTTGGGGTATGCACTGGAATCAACATATGCACCCAGGTCATGGGCCACCTGTACAAGAGAAGCCCGCTAAAACTTTAATAATCAAGCCTGGCGTGATTGATCCTGCTGTGATCGCGCGTGCAGCCGAATGGTCAGAACATCGTGCGCCTGACGGACGGCCCTACTACTACCATGCAGGACGGGGTGAGAGTGTTTGGGAAAAACCACAAGCACTCCGTGATATGGAAGCAGCACGTATGGCGGCACATTCAGGCACAACACCACAACAGGCTGTAGCGCCACAAGTTCCGCCTTCCATGCCACCGCATATGATGCCGAATCCAGCGCTAATGCATATGGCTCCTGCAGCGGGAGGCTATGAGCAGGCGATGGCATATAATGCTGCTGCTGCAGCAGCGGCCGCAGCAGCCGCAGCAGCAGCAGCTGCTGCAAATATTAAACCAATAGAACAAACGAAAGCTGCACAAGCTGCGGCATTAGAGAAGGAATCCAAAAAAGCGGCCGAGGAGAAACGCAAGAAAGAGGAAGAACAAAAAAAAGCTGCTGCACCAGCTGCGAAGCCAGTGGATAAATCAAGGCCCATATCGAGCACGCCCATCGCTGGTACGCCATGGTGCGTCGTTTGGACGGGGGACGCACGAGTTTTCTTCTACAATCCTTCAACACGCACATCTGTGTGGGAAAGACCTGACGATTTGTTAGATCGTGCCGATGTTGATAAAGCTGTCAACAATCCACCAGAACAACTAAAGGCAGCCGGAACGGCGCCAGCGGAAAAACCTGTGGAAAAGGTCGAGATAGAGAAGAAGAAGGAGGTGGAAGTTACTGAGGAAGAGGAAGATGATGAACCAGAAGACGACGAAGTCATTAAAATACGCACTGAATCAGAGTCGAGTGTGGAAGAGGTGCCGACGAAGAAAACTAGATTATGTTAGTAGAAATGCTTTTTAAATTTAATAAATTTTTGATTTTCATTTGTATATTGGTATCGCAGCCGCAAAGCAAACTAGGAAAGCTGACGCCAATGAGGCGGCCGTCGAAGCTGAGGTGCGTGCAGCAAAAGAGAGAGCCGTGGTGCCGCTGGAAACACGCGTTAAACAATTCAAGGAAATGTTGCGTGAAAAGGATGTAAGTGGAATATTCATTGCTATGTGCACAATTTTATCGCGCGGCCATACATATACTAATTTTTGGTAATTTTCTTTTTCAGGTATCTGCTTTTAGTACTTGGGAAAAGGAGCTACACAAAATTGTGTTTGATCCTCGGTACTTGTTGCTGACCTCCAAGGAACGAAAGCAGGTGTTTGAAAAATATGTGAAGGACCGCGCCGAAGAAGAACGTAAAGAGAAGCGTAATAAAATGAGACAAAAGCGTGAAGATTTTCGAAAGCTTATGGAAGATGCAAAGCTACATGGAAAGTTAGTGTTACCTCTTATTTAGTTCTTTAAATTAGGTTGATTCGTAAATCAATTCTTAATATTTTCGTTAACCATTTACACAGATCCTCATTCAGCGACTTTTGCCAGCGGTATGGCAAAGACGATCGCTATAAGGCTATCGAAAAGGTGCGTGAACGCGAGAGTCTTTTCAACGAATTCATTGTGGATGTGCGTAGGCGGGAAAAAGAGGAGAAAATTCAAAAGAAAGAACAGGTATGTGCGTTTTTAATTAATTGCATGCGGGTTGAGTGTGCGTTTGATTGCTCACGTCAATTTGGGTTTGGGTTGCAGCAAACGTATATCTTAATTAAATATTTAGACATTCGTATACTAAAATAATTGATTGCAAATTTTGTACGTCTCTATTTGTATATACACTTATTATATTGTTAATGCTTCACAGCAAAGTTTATACTTTTTATTTTTTATAAAAATTTTCTTCACTCTAATCTTGAAATTTCAAAACAAAAAATCTACCACTTCTACTTCAACTTGTAAAATTATCATCCTCAACTACAAACGATCAACAAATTATCATCACAACAACAACAAAATAATAGTTTATTTCTACGAATAATGCCAAAAAAATGTGTCATCGTTTAAAATTGGTGCTATCATATTTAAGCGCATGAAAGTTTGTTGTCTCAAAAAGCGTAAAAAGCGCAAACAGATTTTAGGATTTTTATCTGCTGTAGCACTAGAAGTGACGAATCAGATGACACAAGGAAAAACGCAGCAAAATAATTTGTTGAAGCGTATCGTGTAAATGATTCGGTCATGGAGCTGCAAACGACTGCATCAAATCTCATTAAATGGCAACGCATCCATGTACATCCAGCCACCCGCCATCCCAGTGACTTGATTGTTCGTTACTGCCTTCATTCTGTGCGTTCGTATGCCCGCTCGGCTCGGTTTCCCCAAATTGTTTATCTATCTAGCTCGATGCGTGGTGAGTTATTTATATGCAAATTTGAAAGCATTAATACAATAAAAAAGTAAATAAATGCAAAAACAAATCAGTCCAACGTTGACTTCATTAAACAATCAGCAATTCACAATATGTATATCTGAAAATCAACGATAAATCTTGCTGATTTACCCTTCCGCTAGGACCGTCACATGAACGTCTTGAAGTTTTTCGGATGCCCATAATGATATGGTGAATTTTGATGGAGGATGGAGAAGTACACGGCGACCACAAACAAGGAAGACACTACGAAAGGCGTTAGGCAGGCGACAGGGCATGCCAAACTTGCAACACCTAGCTGTCAGTTTAGTTAATGTGGGCGCTCGAGTCTCCAGTCTCTGGTCTCTGAGAGTGGCAGAGCGGGAACTAGAGCGGGCGTGGAAATTGAGCGAGAAGATACAAACAGTATGAATAAAAACTCAATCTAAACTTCATACATTTAAAATTTTTGTTACAGCCACATGCGCAATAAGCGATCAAAAAGCGATATTTCACATTTGCAAAGTAGTGTGTTAACTACTATTTGAGCTATGAGGTTGAAGACCACCAACATTGATCATGCTAATGTTTTATGTAACTTGTGTGTTTATGTTCTTCTAAATTCATAATAACTAGCTACTGCAAGCAGATGTGAAATATTGGTTTATTTACTGTCGAGTTTTACTTTAAGTTCATAATGATATGTCACACGTACATTTACATGTTGTCCGTCAGTCTGCTCTACAGAAGTGCTTACACTCAATGCCGTTCCAATTAATTGCAATAAACTTTCCAATTTTCAGCTTTGCACTGTCGGGCCGTATTTCTCAGTGCACTAATTGAATTCTCTTTCAGCAACAAACGTCGTTTAATCTCTAATCATAAAATGTTCTTTTTCAGCGCAACAAAATATAACTACTCATCTAAGTTATTGTCGTAGCCAATTAAGTTAGTTCATAAGTGCGCCCCTAAAGCCCCTGTTATACTAAAGTCTTATGATATAAGCTGAAATGACAGCAAATGTCTGAAATCGTCTAATCCTTGGTTTTTCAATTTCTCTCTTTGTATCTTCCTCGCCTGCACTCACCGCGTACACCCACATACACACACTGCGAACCTCTTAACAAATTTTAGATACGCAAAGATTTCATAGAGATGCTGCGTGAGCGTTCAGACATGGATCGTCACACTCGTTGGCATGACATCAAGAAGAAATTTGATGCAGACCCTCGCTATCGTGCTGTGGAGAGCTCGGTTTATAGGGAAGAGTACTTCCAGGACTATATGCGTATCATGAAAGAAGAGAAACGTAAGCAGCGTGAGCAGAAAGATCGCGAAAGAGAACGAGAGCGTGAACGTGAGCGAGAAAAAGAACGGGAGCGTGAAAAGGAGCGGGAGCGTGATCGTAAGTCGGATCGTAAGCGTGGACGTAGCGATCGCAGCCGCAGCCGTAGTCGAGATCGTGACCGTGATCGCAGCGATAAGGACAAAGGCAAGGAACGTGAGAAGGACAAGGAGCGCGAGAAAGATAAAGAGAGGGAAAAGGAGAAAGACAAGGAGAAGGACAGGGAGAGGGAAAAGGACAAAGATAAGGGGAAGAATGGCGAACTGAAGAGAAAGCGCGATGAATCGGTAAGTCTACAAATAATTTATTGTACAGTTGTCCCCAAAATAACAGGAGTGCGTTATTTTGACCAGTTTATTTAATGTTTATTATTAGTTTTTTTTTATAAGCTTTTATTTTTATAAAACTCCCGCCGGTTATACAAGAACACCATGCAAATTCACATTTCAAACTTTGTACACAAATTACAATAATTCTGCAGTTTCCTCAAAATTTCTAACTTTTTAATCAGAATCTTAAAAAAATTTGGTGTGCATGTCTTTAATATGTGACACATTGCCATGAAAAAAATTTCCAAAAATCAACGGGATTTTTTAGCAGCTTGAAACTTGCACTTCCTTATAGAACTCCCAGCTATAATGATAATATTTTTTGTGGTTAGACGACATATACACTTAAACTACGCTCAAATTGACGAGCTAAACATGTTAAATGGGCTTGAACCAGTTAAATGAACCAAACATGTTCATAAAAAGAGTTAAATCGCATGCAATTGTTGTTGGAAAATTTAACCAGTTAAATCATTTAACTCGTTTGAAAACCGCAGTTCAGCGCAGAGTTGTATCAGAAAGTTTTCTGCGCCGGCCAATTAGAAATACCCAAAATCTTTCATTTAACACGCCTGCGTTCAAAAAATTTATATTCATTATAAACAAAATGGCGCATATTACATTTGAGCCCTCTAGGATATGGACATCAGTTATTGTGACGTTATCTGCTTCTCTCTGCCAACTAATTTTGAAATTCTGATAATTTTTGATGTCTTCTTTCGTTTTTATCTATGTTCTTTCATTAATTAATTTTAAACGGGTCGCAATTCTGAACAGTTTAGTAGGTTGTGGTCCTTTGGAACAATATATACCCTGTGACAGACATGCCAGTTCATGCCAAAGGGGCTGTAATGGCACAATGCTAAATCGGGACAGAACAGAACTGAGCCTTTATGTTGCTTTATGAATGACAGCAAACGATATTACATACACTCCTTCATACAAATTTCTTGATTTATGAAGCTCGTGCCACACTGGCAGATGGCTTGCCACACCAAGTATTTAAATGAGGGAAAAAATAACAAAAAACAAGGAACTTGTCCGGTATTTTTTAGCTCGAAGGCATCTTGGACTCCATTTGTCTTCGTTGCATTATAAAAGTCAGCGCCCCGAATCTGCTTAAAGGCTGCTTCGAGGTATGTTTCCTCGTACACACATACTTTTTCATGCTTTTTACACAACATTTTCTCCGAAAGCTTACACTTCGCTGCACAAAAGGCAAATTTATACAAGGTGGTGTAACTGGCGAATTTAGATTTTCGCCGCGGTACTTCCTAATGTCAAAATGATGTGTTTGTTGTAATTAAGGCGAATTCATATTACAACAAACACATCATTCTGACCAAGGCGGATCTATAAAAGGTGGTGTTATCGGATCCGCTGATTTCACGGCGAATTTGTACCTTTTGTCAATATCATGTGTTTGTTGTAATTTGGCTTTGTGCTGATTGTCAAGGAGCGTTTAATTTGTTGTAATTTTTGTTTTTGTTCTATTAACACCACCTTGTATAAATTCGCCTTGATTTTGACATTAAGAAGTACTGCGGCGAAAATCTAAATTCGCCAGTAACACAACCTTGTATAAATTCGTCTTGGCCGCACACATTTTGAAGAGTACGTAGAAGTTACAAAAAGTAGTTACGCGAAATTAACAACGACAACACATGATGCTATAATACAAGGTGTTAAGCTGATGCCACGGTGGAGAGAATGCAGAAGGTGGCGCCGATGGCAATACCGCTAATCGGCTCTCAGTGAATTTGACAGAATCAGCGGTTTTGCTCACGTCACAGTCGAGATGACAGCAGTAGTGATGTGCTGAGTCAATACTTTTAGGTATCCAATACTCTCGATACTCGGTACCGAAACGTTTGGGTTTCGAATAAAAGCGCGCATAGGTCAAAGTTATGGAAAACCCGGTTCAGGGGAGACTGGCCTATCAAAACCCGAATGTAGGAGCCAATAGAGCTTTTAATACTGATTCAAATGAAAGATGTATATATGTGGGTTCGAGGCCATAATACAGAGAAACTCTCACTTGTTTGAAGCATTTTGAATCGGACGATATCTTTTTTGTAGGCAGATTCTGTAACCAGTTAGCGACAGATTCTGTAACCAGTTAGTGACAATTTTCGAATCGGTATCAGTTTTGTTGACGTATGATTTGAAATTTTTTTACGTCAATAAGTGCGATATCGATCCGAAACTTGTCGCTAATTGGTTACAAAGGCTTCTTCTTCCGTGAAAGTATTCTTCTTAGCCCTAGATCGACTAGGGTTAAAACTGATAAAATAATAATATTTCTCTGTTTGGTATAAGTTCAAGTGTTTTAGCCGATATCATATAAATTAGTAATAGAAGTTTTTTCGAAACTTTAAATGCTTATAATGGCGAAGGTTTAATGTAAAGAATAAGTATTGGGTACCGATAAGGAAGTATTGGGTACCAAAACCTTTTTTAAGTATTGGGTACCGAAAATTCAGCATATCACTAGACAGCAGTTTTATTTGCCGCTCTCAGTTGTCAACTCTACGGTGACGTCCCGCCAAAATTACTCTCCCGAATTCTGCTGCAATCGGCGCAATCTTCTATTAGCTCTGATCCAATACTTTTCGTGAAAAATCCTGTAAAACTGTCAAACAGCAAAATTACTCTCTGAAGTGAGAGTAAAAAGTTAGTAACAACAAAATGTACGGGCACAAAAAAAAACATTTTTCCTGTAAAAACGTCAACCCGTGATTGCTTGACACTTTTCATGATTTTACCAGAAGAAAAAGTTCGGGTAAAATCTTGCAACTTCATTCTCTACACAACTCTCCAAAAGTCGCTCTCATTTACAGGTTTTTGGTGTACGGGAACATTTTTCCTGCAACTTCCTGCAAGTAAAATCTTGGTAAGTTCATGGAGTACTGGATCAGAGCTACTCTTATCATTCTTGGATGTCACGGTGGAGAGAATACAGATCTATCATTCTTGAGCTGATGCCACATAAAACTTTTGCCTCGCTTTGCGTGACAGATTCGTTTTGACAGATAAGATGAATTGTATGAAAATGCACAAAGCACGCCACATAGATCGTTGAAGCTGCAGCGCGAATCGAAAACATGGCCAACTCCCATCTTTTTGCGCGCTTTGACAATCAGCCGGTTTAATATTTATTTTGTTTCGTCCAAATTCGAGTTTTCATGTAAAAACCATATATGTAATACTTCTATATTGGCAGTAAGCCAACCTTTCAATGTGTAAGCATTCCGAAATCAAAGCGAGACAGTATAGTACCGTTTTTGTCAATGTAATGTGTACTTGAGTGCCGTTTTTGTATATGTGTTGTGTACATGTTTATTTATAAACGTATGTGTTCCTTTTCTTTCGTACGTGTTTATTGATATATCTATACTGTAGTGTTTTCGGACGGTGCTAGCTCTTACTGCCAATATAGGAGTATTACATATATGATAGAAACATAAAACTTAATTACATTGCTGATATTTTTAAAGCAAAATACATAAAAATCCACAGCAATTTTGACGAGTAAAAAAGCAGTACAAAATTGAGTTCTTGGCGTTTATTGTGGCATACCTTTCGCGTTTCGCTGGCAAAGTTATAAAGGCCGGTCCACATAGAACTTTCGCGTTGGCTTTGGCGTTGGTTTGACAGAACGCACGATTAAAGTATGCTTGCTACAATGAACGCTTGGCAGCGAATGATTGGGCTACTAAATGAACATACTGACGACAGATAAATTAATATTTCATATCCATAATTGCATTAAAAACGATATTTCTTGCCCGCACTTATATTTTTAAAAATTGGTCTGCACTTGCCTATCCAGTTTTTTTAATGTTCAAAAAAGCACTTGAACGAGGTGATTTCATAGATGCCTGGAAAGTAACTTCTATAAATCCAGTATTTAAAAGTGGCATTAAGAATAACATTACCAATTATAGACCAATTTCTAAATTATCCACGGTCTCAAAATTATTTGAACTTATTGTGAAAGAAAAAATTTATTTTTTCAGTCAATCGCCTAATCTCCGTTGATCAGCATGGTTTCATGAAAGGTAGATCAACTGTCTCTAACCTTGCAGTGTTTTCAGAATATTGTATGTCTGCTTTCCAAAATCGTGTTCAAGTAGATACTGTGTACAAAGACTTCTCAAAAGCATTTGACAAGGTTAGCCACACAATTTTAATTTCCAAATTGAGCTCTTTAGGATTTCATTCCACCCCTTTAAAATGGTTTAAATCCTATCTCTCCTCTCTCGGAAATGTGTTGTTAATGTTGATGGTGTGTCATCAGCCTCTTTCATTGCGTCCTCTGGTGTTCCCCAGGGAAGTATACTGGGTCCTCTACTCTTTATAATTTTTGTTAATGACATTTCTAGTTGCTTTAACTACTGTAACTTTCTTTTGTATGCTGATGATTTAAAGATATACTCAGCGATTGCGAGTTATTCGGACTCTCCAAATCTTCAATCTGATTTAGATAACGTCGATGCTTGGTGGAAAATAAATAAGTTAAGATTAAATATAAGCCAGTGTTTCCATGTCTCTTATTCTAAATCTCGTTCTTCTATTCCTACCTCCTATCACATTGATGGGTATAGGTTATCCAATCCGAGTGAAATTATTGATCTTGGGGTGGTTTTCGACTCTAGGTTCTCCATTCAAAGTCATTTAAACTACACTTGCAAAGTCGTGGGCTGTACTAGCTTTTATTCGACGTTTCAGCTCAGACTTTACTGATCCCTATACTCTAAAGGTGTTATATACTTCGCTTGTGCGTTCTAAGCTAGAATTTGCTGCTTTTATATGGAGACCATATTATGCATGTCATATTAGTAGGCTCGAGCGTGTCCAAAAAGTCTATCCGCTATGCTTTACGTTCTCTGAAATTTTCTGAGCCAATTCCATCTTACAGAGGTCAGTGCATGCTCATTAATCTAAAATCGTTGGAAAGTAGAAGGACCATTCTCTCCCTCACTTTCGTTTATGATCTAATAAATGGGATGATCGACTCCCCATCTCTACTCGCAAAAATTAATTTCAATATTCCGCAGCGCAGTCTGCGGAATCATTATTTTTTCTGGTTGGGCACGGTCAAAGCAAATTATGCTTGTAATGCTCCGATTCGGAGAACTTTGAAAGAATTTAATTCGCTTTCAACTCTCAATGGTCTTGACTTTTCTTACACAAAATACTATTTTAAAATGTTATTAAATGAATTATTTAATTAGTCTTAAGTGCTCTCTAATTTTCTTTCTATGTAATCTGTAAGAATTATAACACTTTTCTAGATTAAAACGAATAAATAAATAAATAATTAGTACTTTTTCTAGTACTTTAAAATGCGTGACCGGAATAGACCTGCCGAAAAAGTGAGGTTAACCGCCCTATTCCCACAACACTGACAAAATTCATCATATGGCTATTGTCACAATTACTGCGCCTAAAACACAATATAAACATTAGCTCTGATCTAGTACTCCATGAACTTCCAGGATTTTACACGAACTTGCAGGAAGTTTCAGGAAAAATGTTCCCGTACTCCAAAATCCTGTAAATGAGAGCGACTTTTGGAGAGTTGTGTAGAGAATGAAGTTGCAAGATTTTACCCGAACTTTTTCTTCTGGTAAAATCATGAAAAGTGTCAAGCAATCACGGGTTGACGTTTTTACAGGAAAAATGGTTTTTTTGTTCCCGTACTTTTTGTTGTTACTCACTTTTTACTCTCACTTCAGAGATTAATTTTGCTGTTTGACAGTTTTACAGGATTTTTCACGAAAAGTATTGGATCAGAGCTATTGTTTCGCCGTTGTCACTTACTCAGTAGGTCATAACAATAAAACTGACAATTGTCATACGACAGCTAAAATAAATTTGCGGGATAGTATTAGGCGCAGTAGTAAAGGTCAATAGTCCGCTGTGTTTTGTCAGTGGTGTGGGAATAGGGCTGGCAAATTTTCTGTTCGCGTACTGTTTTGGATATTTTTCTCTTGTGAGAGAACTGGTGACATTTCGCCGGAATTTTGCTGTTGGTTGGTTTTTACTGGAGATTTTAAACGAGCGCACCTATTATTACACCATGGTGCATACGATTTAAACATTTTGAAGTCTCTAAGTAATCCGTATGCGTTAATAATTGCATTTGTTTACTCATTTCCAGTAAAATCCAGTAAAAGTTTTTACGAATTTTGCAAAGTAGGGGAAATTGAGATAGCGAAAAATGACAGTTGAAGTTGCAAGTTTTTACTGGATTTTACTGGATAAATTTTCCCTTGTTAAAATTTGCCAGTACGAAAAACAGCTGGACGCATGTTGCTGGATGAAATTTAAACTAATAAGGAAACGTGGGTTTTTATTGTTGAAATTCACAAACTAAACCTATTTAAATATAAAATATATTCAGCCCTACTCTGCATTTCGACTCGAATCGAAATTTTCTCCGTTTGGCAACTTTGGTATTCTGCGTTCCGTTTCCTTTCGATCAATCTTCGAAATTTACGATTATACCTATTCTACATTTCGATCGTAGTTCCGTTTTTCTAAGTTGCAAATTTGTTGACGGAGAACGTTTCAATTGTTATTTTCGTGGGTTTAAATAATAAAATTTTATAAAAAATTTAAGTAAAATATTCTGTGCATGATTGTAATAGTCATCATAAATGAATTTTCTCGATTTCTGTGTTTTCGCGAGCGGTAATACGGGCAATACGAAAAATTGGCTCAAATAACGGCAACCAAAAGGGATATTGCGCGACGTTTTCAAAGTGAAAGTCCAGGCGTTTTTGTTTACATTATCTATAAATAAGACTGTGAAATGCACTGAATTCAATTTATTCTTTTTATAAAAAATTACTAGATGTATGCACATAATACATACATACATAAAATGTGAAGTTACATAAAAAAGATGTTTTTATTATTGCACTCGTTTTTACCAACTTTTTAAAAAGAGGTGCGTATGTTGCCTCGAATTCGATTTGCTATGGAAAGATAAGCTTTGTTCTTCCCCTCCTCCTGACGGCTTTCAAAATGGGATTCATTTGCGTTCAAATCTTCCAACTCTGTAGTAAATACAAATGTTGTGGAGTGCTCAAACAACGTTTATAATTTCACTGACTTTAAGCGATGAGTAATACAGTTCAAGATGAATTCCTTATGACTCTTCCTTCACTCATCTGAAAAAGATCAAACATGTCCCTAAATCTCCGAGTTTCAACTTCCGCATCAGCAATCTGGGACTCGTTCTTCTCTTCAAGCAATAACGCCGCGGCTATGGATTTCATTCTTATAATTATGTATCCACTTAAATTTTGTTTTTAAATTACAGTGATGCTAGGTATATTTAGTTATTTTAAAATATTTACAAACTTTAACTTCATATGCTGCTTGAGTTTGGTGGTAAATATTTCTTTGTTTTGTTTCGATTTCACACATTCCTAGGCAAACAGCTGATTTCGAAAGATGTTTTCTCTCTTCCTCTTCTTTCGTTTCGATCGTAACGCAGAATACCTAAGTTCGATTCCAGCGGAGCGGAATGCGGGAACGTAATCGAAATGCAGAATAGGGCTGATTGTTTTATTAGGAAGTTCCTGCGAATTAAGCAACGAATTTATCAGCTGTTCATGAAACTTGCAAATTATTACTGGAATAGCGTTAGCGTACTTTTTTGTAAGTTTTGTCTATGAGAGCAAATTCTTAGAAATAAAGTTACTGGAGAGTTGCTGGCAAGTTACTGGATAATTTTTAAACAAACACAACTAATATCATGAAGCAGACATTCGCACAAAACAAATTGATACAAAAACTTGATTTTGTTTTTTTTTCGAATTTTTATTGGTAATCAAACAACGGTCAAAGTTAACTCCAAATGTTCAATGTGGACGATTGTGTTTTCCAAAAAGCTCTATTTAATTAACAAGTTAAATGGGACCAATTTGAACGTAATATTACATTCACTATATTTTAGGACGAGGAAGGCGAGCATCATGACGAAGAAGATGCGCACTCAAACAGCGAGGATGATGAAGCGGAACGTCTACAAAAGGAGCGTGAAAAGCAGTTGCGCGCGGAACAAAGTATACGGGAACGTGAAAAGGAAGTGCAGCGCACTTTGGCCGGACATCTGCGCGACCGTGATAAAGAGCGGGAACACCACAAGCGGGATGAAGCCATTGGCCACTTTAATGCGCTGCTCACGGATTTGGTACGCAATGCGGATCTAACTTGGAAAGAGGTCAAGCGGCAGCTTCGCAAGGACAGTCGCTGGGAACTAATCGAAACTTTGGATCGAGATGATCGTGAAAAGTGAGTTGGAAACGCTTCTGCTATAATTTAGCGGAGTTCCTTAATGTTAAGCACACTTTTTTCCCCTTGATATTAGAATTTTCAACGAACACATTGACACACTGATGAAGAGAAAACGCGAAAAATTCCGTGAGATGCTCGATGAGTTGCCGTCGTTAGAGTTGACGAGCTCTTGGAAGGATATTAAAAAATTAACTAAGGATGATCCACGTTATCTTAAGTACAACAACTCGGATAAGTGTGAACGTGAATTCCGTGATTATATTAAAGACAAAACGCTAGCGGCAAAGACGGCGTTACGTGAACTGCTACAGGAATGTAAGTTAATTACACATAAGAGCAGCGAAGTAGTTAAAGAGAATCCCAACCATCTTAAGGAAATACAAGATATTCTGAAGAATGACAAGCGGTGAGTTTACTTTAATTTTAAATTTGTTTTGATGGTTTAATTTTTAACATAAAAATTAAATGTAGCTATTTGATTTTGGATCACATGGAAGAGGAGCGCACAACAATTATTGTGAATTATTTAGAAGAGTTGCATAAGCGTGGTCCGCCGCCACCACCAACTGCTTCTGAATCGACCAGACGCAATAAGTAGAGTGAAATATTAAGTGGAAAAACACCAATAATTTCTGGCGTAATAACATTTTTATGTGATGTTACAGCCATTTCTGCATTGCATTAATAATTATAATGCAAGGTTTTTTTTTAATTTACTGATTAATTATTATAGATATAACTAGTAGATTCAGCAATAAAATGTGAGTAAATTGAGATCCCAAAATTGTGCTTTTTCTTTGGTTTAAGTATTTTGTTTTAAGTATGGGCAAGAAACCTTTTTTTGGAGGTGTAAACCCATTTTGGTTGAGGGCGTTTTCCAAGTTTAAATGTAACACTTCAAAAGATTCCAGCTTCACTAAATTTTCATAAAAGCATTTAAAGGATTTTTCACAAAAACAAATGAAAAAATACAGAATTAGAAGTAAGGAAAATTATCGTATTAGTTTATAGTAGGGATGTTGCGAATGTGGAATTTTAGACATCCGCGGATGCGTATGTGGATGTCTAGTATTTTTAAGAAATAGTTAACGTATAAAGAACTCGATGGCTGAGTGGGAAGATCGACCTATCTCGGCAGCCAGTTCGAAAACGCTCTATCTCAAAAAACTTTTCAAGAACGCCCTATTTCAGAATTTAATTGAAAATCTCAAAATTCGGTTCAAAAACGCCCTATCCCACTTCAAAATGTATTGAAAATATGCTGATATAGGGCGTTTTTGAATCGGCAGCTGAGATAATAATTGTGAAGCAAGAGGAAATTATACAGAGAAGAAGACTTCTGAGGGAACTGCGAGACAACAGTTTTTTGACAGTTTTTACACGTTTGCAATTCGGGGTGGTGTTCACAAAACTGCAGCTGCTCCTGTGTGGTGCATTCATATTTTCCACGCCTGTCTACACGAATTCATAATAAAATGGAATACATTTTCCTATTATAAAATTACCCACCTTTCAGGCGTTTCGCAATCCATTGCTGCGGTGTATTTTATTTAAAATAAATTCCGTCTGTTGCAGTGGCGGTCAAAAAGAACAATTGGGGTGTTCACAGTTCGTTCCAAATAGTGTCTCAAAATGTAGACGTCTACATTTTAAGACGTTTTCTAACCGTAAAATACAAAATTGGAAAACGACGCCGTCTACATTTTGTCACACTCAAAGGTATGTTTTAACGCGTCTACATTTTGCAAACTCTCAGCAGGGTTGCATTATGGCAATACTAATCGCATTTTTTTTT
>NW_023458555.1:47825425-47828626 GCF_013731165.1 Rhagoletis pomonella
GCGTTATTTTGACCAGTTTATTTAATGTTTATTATTAGTTTTTTTTTTATAAGCTTTTATTTTTATAAAACTCCCGCCGGTTATACAAGAACACCATCTAAATTCACATTTCAAACTTTGTACACAAATTACAATAATTCTGCAGTTTCCTCAATATTTCTAACTTTTTAATCAGATATTAAAAAAAATTTGTTATGCATGTTTTTAATATGTGACTCATTGCCAGGGAAACAATTTCCAAAAATCAACAGGATTCTTAAACATGTTAAATGGGCTTGAACCAGTTAAATGAACCAAACATGTTCATAAAAGAGTTAAATCGCATGCAATTGTTGTTGGAAAATTGAACCAGTTAAATCATTTAACTCGTTTGAAAACCAGTTCAGCGCAGAGTTGTATCAGAAAGCTTTCTGCTCCGGCCAATTAGAAAGACCCAAAACCTTTCATTTAACACGCCTGCGTTCAAAAAATTTATATTCTCAAAAATATTAGAGATTAAAAACGATCAAAAAATATCAAAATTGTATGCAAGTCTGCCCAGTAAAAAAGAGGCCAAGGCGGTAATTAGTTTTTTCCCATCAGGTCTCATCGTACGCAGAGATAAATAATAGACACGAATGATTTATTACACAACCTACGAAAAGAGTATTCTGCTTTATCATCTTCTTTATTAAGCTTACTATAATAAACAAAAAAAAAAAAATATTTCAATTATCTTCATTATAAACAAAATGCGCATTTTACATTTGATCCCTCTCATTAGGATATGGATATCAGTTATTGTGACGGTATCTGCTTCTCTCTGCCAACTAATTTTGAAATTCTGATAATTTTTGATGTCTTCTTTCGTTTTTATCTATGTTCTTTCATTAATTAATTTTAAACGGGTCGCAATTCTGAACAGTTTGGTAGGTTGTGGTCCTTTTGAACAATATATATACCCTGTAACAGACATGCCAGTTCATGCCAAAGGGGCTGTAATGGCACAATGCTAAATCGGGACAGAACAGAACTGAGCCTTTATGTTGCTTTATGAATGACAGCAAACGATATTGCATACACTCCTTCATACAAATTTCTTGATTTATGAAGCCCGTGATCATGATAGCTCTCGTGCCTTGCCACACCAAGTATTTAAATGGGGGAAGAAAATAACAAAAAACAAGGAACTTGTCCGGTATTTTTAGCTTGAAGGCATCTTGGACTCCATTTGTCTTCGTTGCATTATAAAACTCAGCGCCCCGAATCTGCTTAAAGGCTGCTTCGAGGTATGTTTCCTCGTACACACATACTTTTTCATGATTTTCGCCGCCGTACTACCTAATGTCAAAATGATTTGTTTGTTGTAATTAAGGCGAATTCATATTACAACAAACACATCATTCTGACCAAGGCGGATCTATAAAAGGTGGTGTTATCGGATCCGCTGATTTCACGGCGAATTTGTACCTTTTGTCAATATCATGTGTTTGTTGTAATTTGGCTTTGTACTGATTGTCAAGGAGCGTTTATATTGTTGTAATTTTTGTTTTGGTTCTATTAACACCACCTTGTATAAATTCGCCTTGATTTTGACATTAAGAAGTACTGCGGCGAAAATCTAAATTCGCCAGTAACACAACCTTGTATAAATTCGCCTTGGCCGCACACATTTTGAAGAGTACGTAGAAGTTACAAAAAGTAGATACGCGAAATTAACAACGACAACACATGATGCTATAATACAAGGTGTTAAGCTGATGCTACGGTGGAGAGAATGCAGAAGGTGGCGCCGATGGCAATACCGCTAATCGGCTCTCAGTGAATTTGACAGAATCAGCTGTTTTGCTCACGTCACAGTCGAGATGACAGCAGTAGTGATGTGCTGAGTCAATACTTTTAGGTATCCAATACTCTCGATACTCGGAACCGAAACGTTTGGGTTTCGAATAAAAGCGCGCATAGGCCAAAGTTATGGAAAACCCGGTTCAGGGGAGACTTGTCTATCAAAACCCGAATGTAGGAGCCAATAGAGCTTTTAATAATGATTCAAATGAAAGATGTATATATGTGGGTTTGAGGCCATAATAAAGAGAAACTCTCACTTGTTTGAAGCATTTTGAATCGGACGATATCATTTTTGTAGGCAGATTCTGTAACCAGTTAGCGACAGATTCTGTAACCAGTTAGTGACAATTTTCGAATCGGTATCAGTTTTGTTGACGTATGATTTGAAATATTTTTACGTCAACAAGTGCGATATCGATCCGAAACTTGTCGCTAATTTTGTTACAAAGGCTTCTTCATCCGTGAAAGTATTTTTCTTAACCCTGGATCGACTAGGGTTAAAACTGATAAAATAATAATATTTCTCTGTTTGGGATAAGTTCAAGTGTTTTAGCTGATATCATATAAATTAGTAATAGAAGTTTTTTTCGAAACTTTAAATGCTTATAATTGCGGAGGTTTAATGTAAAGAATAAGTATTGGGTACCAAAACCTTTTTTAAGTATTGGGTACCGAAAATTCAGCATATCACTAGACAGAAGTTTTATTTGCCGCTCTCAGTTGTCAACTCTACGGTGACGTCCCGCCAAAATTACTCTCCCGAATTCTGCTGCAATCGGCGCAATCTTCTATTAGCTCTGATCCAATACTTTTCGTGAAAAATCCTGTAAAACTGTCAAACAGCAAGACAAGCTCAGTAAGAGCTAGCACCGTCCGAAAACACTACAGTATAGATAATATCTATATTATATCAATAAACACGTACGAAAGAAAAGGAACACATACGTTTATAAATAAACATGTACACAACACATATACAAAAACGGCACTCAAGTACACAATACATTGACAAAAACGGTACTATACTGTCTCGCTTTGATTTCGGAATGCTTACACATTGAAAGGTTGGCTTACTGCCAATATAGAAGTATTACATATATGGTTTCTACATGAAAACTCGAATTTGGACGAAACAAAATAAATATTAAACCGGCTGATTGTCAAAGCGCGCAAAAAGATGGGAGTTGGCCATGTTTTCGATTCGCGCTGCAGCTTCAACGATCTATGTGGCGTGCTTTGTGCATTTTCATACAATTCATCTTATGAGCGTGTGTGAATCGGTAACAAAGTTCGCGGCAAGTAAATTTTTGACAAGTTCGAGGTGAACAAAATTTCAGTAGCCCATGAGGCTAGTGAAATTTTTGACAAATGCGT
>NW_023458555.1:47828726-47845662 GCF_013731165.1 Rhagoletis pomonella
AACAGCGAACACCCACACGCATTTATATTGCATTCCCGCATAAACCATGTGCAGCGAATACACACACGCACTTGTATTGCACTCCCGCCCAAAACCAAGTGCAGCGAACAAACACACGCACATGTATTTAAAAGTATTTCGCTCGTTCTTAATTGGGTATGCATTTTTTATGCAATTCTCAAATATCTCTTCGCTGAACTTAGTGAAGTGATATGTCGCTAGCATTTTCAGCTATGGTCAACGTTTAACCAGCTTGGCTATCACGGAGGCGATTTTTCAGGCAACTTTTAGTTGAAAGCAAAAATCGCCTCGTCCGAACGGCCTTTCAACTAATCGCTTTCAACAAAGTTGGTCGCCAGCCAACTTTGAGCTCGTTCAACTTTTTTTCCTTGCAACCCTGTGTTTGTTTACATTCTGTATCAGTGTTGGGAAATGAAATTGTTCCTTCAGTACGAAATCTATACAAAAAATGTACTTTTTGGCTATAAATTGTATATACTTTTTAATTCGCTCATATATTTTCTTAGTATATTCCCTTCAAGACCAATGATTTTATGGTATTCATGAGAAAATTTTATTGTTTATGTACATACGTTTAGGTATTTTACACTTTTACGAATTGATTCCACGTGCACATGTACTGCTTTTAACGCAAATATGTGTGTACACATTTTCAGGTATACATCTTAACAAAAAGCATATTTAAGTTATTATTAATGGATAAAAGAGACATTTTCCTTTGGATTCAGTACTAAAATTTGACATTTTAATAGCATTTCAAATGCTTATCAAAACTTTACGAGAAGATTTGACCATTTATCTTATTATTCAATTTTAATTATTTTTAGTAAAAAGACTGTTTATATTTTAAGAAAAGCCGTACAAATCCAAGGTTCAAACTTTGTGCAACATTAAAAAAAACAACACACTTTCGAGCTTTTTAATTCGATTTCCTAGATTTGTTTTGAGTGTGGGGTTTTTTAGCCCATTAAATTTTATAATAATTAAGTTTTTTAAGATTTCTTTGATGAAGGTGTTGCTAATTTTCTGACAGACATTTCTTCCTTGCGTGCATTTTTTATATGTCGCCTTTCGATTTTGTTTCTGAAAAATTGGAATTATTTAACTTAATTACCAATTCGTAATATTTGTTATTTGTTTTCCTTGATTTGTTTCTTTTCATCAGAAATTGCGCTCAAATTAAATGCAAATACAGAAAACGTGCCCAATAAATAAAAAAAATGTGATAAGTATTGCCATAATGCAACCCTGCTGCGAGGTCGCAAAATGTAGACGCGTAAAAAACATACCTTTGAGTGTGACAAAATGTAGACGGCGTCGTTTTCCAATTTTGTATGGGAAACAACAACACCAAGATTTTACGGTTAGAAAACGTCTTAAAATGTAGACGTCTACATTTTGAGACGCTATTTGGAACGAACTGTGAACACCCCAAATGGTAATCGTAACAATTGGTGTCAGAAGTGGGATTGTTAAATGAATCCCGGAGGATAAACTTTTGAAAATGGCAAAAATTCAAGACCTAAAGATCGGGGAACTCAAACAGGAGTTGGAGAAGCGAAATTTAGCAACCTCCGGAAGAAAAGTGGAGTTACTATCACGGCTGCGAGAGGCTATGGAAGCAGAAGGCATCGACGTGGACAAATACGACTTCCAGGGTAAACTCGACGATGCATCCACAATGGATGAACAGAAGGATGAGGCCGCTTGTTCGTCGAAGGATGTGCAGCAGACATCCGGGAAGGTTGAGAAACAGCAAAAGTCTCCAAGTTCATCAACAGCTATGGACATGAACACGTTATTGGCTGCCATGTCACAGATGTCATCACAGCTGTCGTCACAGATGCAAGCACAGGATACACGCATGTCACAGATGTCATCTCAGATGCAAACACAGTTGTCAGATATTTCGTCGCAGTTACAGGCACAGAAGACACACGTATCACAGTTGCTGGAAGTGCAGGAGGCAAAGATTACACAACTGCAGGAGAATTTGGCTAGAGATAACGAACAAATCAAGGATAGACAGGATAAAGTCGAGGCTAAGGTAGAAGAGTTGGAAGGTCGCCTCCGAGATTTGCGGATGAATAGTCCAGTTACTTCGACAAGTGCTCCCAAGGTAAAGACTCCATCCTTTGACGGCACGATTCCTTTCCAAGTCTTTAAGCTCCAGTTCGAAAAGACGGCTACAGCAAACACTGCACTGTTCGTTGCATTAAAAGGACCTGCAGCGGAAATCTTGCAGACTATTCCTGATTTTGAAAAGAACAGTTACGATGCGTTAATGGGTGCAGTGGAAAGACGTTATGGTAGCGAGCACAGGAGACAGATTTACCAGATGGAGCTGGAGAATCGCTGCCAGAAATCCAACGAGACTCTACAGGAATTCGCCTCCGAGATTGAAAGGTTGGCTCATTTGGTAATTGGAGATGCATCTGGTGAGCACCTCGAAAGAATAAAAATCCAGAGGTTCATCAACGGAATGCGAAACATGTATACCAAGCCAGGGACGTATGCGAATCCAAAGCCAACATTTGCTGAAACGGTCTCGTATGCTCAGACACGTAAAACGGCGGCGCTCCTAAGTAGACCAGCCTACAAAGCACATCGCGTGGAAGTGGAAACACCGGACGAGACAAATGAAATGCTGAAGAAGCTAATCCAACTACTGGGCGAGAAAAAGCATGGATCTCGCAAATGTTTTAAATGTGGAAAGCTAGGCCACTTCGCCCGCGATTGCAGTGCAAGTTCCAATGGGCTCAACAATTCAGCAGTACGCAAACGCAGGGCTGAAGGAGACGAATCTAACTCCAGTCAGCTGTTAAACTTAAACGAGCCAGTAGGAAGGGCCGCGTGCTGGCTCCAGAAGTTGAAGGGCCCATAATCTCCGTGTCACAAATTGGCCGGAAAGCATGCAACCTCACTGTTGGTGGATGTGTGAGTGGACAGGAGAGAGTACTGGCAGTGGATACTGGAGCGACACATTCCATTATTCGACCGGATTTGGCCACTTTTTACGTGCAGCCACTTCCTGGAGGAAAGCTGCAGACTGCAACTGGTGAATGCACCCAAGTGTTAGCAGAAGTACCATGCGAGGTAATAATCGACGGCTTGGCCTCGTACACGAAGTTTATTTTGGCAGACATTGTGGATGAAGTCATCATCGGCGTGGATTTCCTACTTGGGCGAGGCATGAAGATTGACCTCCAGGGAATGATCCTAACCTATGGCGACAGGAAAGTGCCACTTAGGGTTGGTTACGACAAGCAGTGCTTCAGCAGGCGGTTGGTCGTACAGGAAGTGCCGAAGATTCCACCAAAAACGGAAGTGGTTAGTTGGGCGGAGCTTGGCAGTGATGGAGACGGAATGGTTTCGTCAGGAGAAGGAAGTGGTTCACCGATACAGGAAAAGCGTGACGGTTCCACCAGCTCAGTGAAGAAGAGGCCGCAACAAGGAAGTGGTCATGGCAAGCCAGGCAGTGTTTCCGGCAGGAGGAAAGCCACTGAACCACGTTGCAATGGTGATACGCCGGTGGCCGGAAATGGAAGCGGATGTGGAAGAAGTAGGCGCGCTTTGAAATGTCCCGAAAAAGGTGGTCGGCAAAGGCGAGCAGTTAAGCCGGAAGCCAAGGGTGAGATTATACATGTCCAGTCAATGAAGTTAGCATCGGCGGAAAAACGAGATACGAAACGTAAGGATCCGGATGTAGCAAGATGTGCTAACGGCAGTGCAGCACGAAGGCGGGAGTCTGGGTATCATAGACAGATGATGCGGCATAGTTCTGGCGAAAAGGGTGCCCACGAGAAGAGACATGGTCTGGTCACCACCAGTGGTCGGCAGAAGCACGACCATGTGAGATGGTGCACTCCTGGAGATAAGCCGAAAGTAATGTCCAGTAACGCATGGTGGTTTTACATGTCGCCGCAGAAGCAAAGCTGCAACTTCAAGCAAAGACGTGACTGGAAAGATTCGAAGACTAACATACGGCTGAAGGACGCAGTGCATCAAATCCAGACAATGGGGAGACAAGTATGTCTGATCGGGACGATCAGACTTAGGTGGAGGGCAGTGCGGCGAATACTGCGGCAACACAAAGCGAACAACGAGAAATAGCAGAATGTTCGAGGAATGACGTTGTATGTTCCACAAAGAGAAACGTCAAGTTGGATGAACACTGCGAACAGCGGGAGAAAGACAATGAGCGATAAACTTCTGTTCCTTTGAACTTAGGACTAAAACCTGTAGAACTGTCAAACTACAATTTTACTCTCTCAAATGAGAGTAAAAGGAGAACAGATGCAGAAGTGCATAGGAACGCTAAAAGCACTATTTCCTGTAAAAACGTCAGTCGGTTTGTTTATATGCCATTTGTACATCACTGATTTGGCTGAAATATCACTAAATAATTATTAAAATCTATACATATTCAAACATTTCGTTGTTTACTTCCATTTTTTTTGCAAATATAAGGTACTTTGCCTTCACCGCTGTTTGTTTTTGCTTGCACATGCAAATCAGCTGATCGTTTGACACTTCATGAACTTACAGGAAAAAAAAACTACGGACTAAATCCTGTAACTTCTGACTAGGAATAGTTGCTCAGTTACTCTCTCAAATGTGTTCCCACTTACAGGTTTTATGTCAATAGGAATGACTTCCTGTAAGTTCTGACTAAATCCTGTAAACCGGACTGCTATTGGAACAGACTAAATATGAATTCGCCGTGTTTACAACAAACACATCAAGGTTATTCATCAAACCTTATAAATGTATTGTAAACTTTATAAACTTATAATGGTGTAAACCTTATAAATGAACTGTCAATATTTGTTTGGAAACTCGTTTACACATTTCTGATAAATTTGTCTAGCGATTTCACTGAATAAACTCGATAAACTGAAGTCAATAGTGGTATTCATCTAAACCGATAACTTTATCAAGCAGATAATCTCATAAGTTTATGCACTCTGTTACATGAACGACCCACACTCTCTTTTCGTTTACACATGCGAAAATAGTCGGGTTTCTTTGGTTATAAAGCGCAGTGTCACTAACTTTATACTACTAGCACGGGGATAAAGAAATTATAGAAACTACCTCAGTAAATTGGAAAAAATTATATTTACGAGATATCTATTTGAATAAATGTACATATAATATAAAGGCTATTTATTTGAAGCAAGTTATAAGAAACAATGGCAGAATGTCTGTTTGTGTATGAATTCATTTGTCACGGCTACCAAACTTTGCGAATTATCAGTGAAACAAAACAAACAGACGGGATAATAATTGAACCAGATCTCTATCAGGATCATATCGTTGTTGAATTTGCGTGCAAAATTTGTATGCGGGTCCCGATTATTGCCTAAGAAAACATAGCTAGAGTTGCGACCGAGTTGCATTGTCTTCAGTTTATCAAGTTTATTCGGTAAAATCGCTGGATAAATTTATCAGAAATGTGTAAACGAGTTTCCATGAAAATTTTGACAGTTCATTTATAAGGTTTACACAATTATAAGTTTATACGGTTTACAATGCATTTATAAGGTTTGATGAATACCCTTAATGCATCTCTGTCGCAACTCTAGCTATGTTTCTTGGGCAATAATCGGGATCCGCATACAAATTTTATACGCAAATCCAACTACAACGATATGATCCTGATGGGGATCTGGTTGAATTATTAACAGTTCTGTTTGTTTTGTTTCACTGATAATTTGGCCGCAAAGTTTGGTAGCCGTGACAAATGAATTCATACACAAACAACATTCTGCCATTGTTTCTTTTAACTTGCTTCAAATAAATAGCCTTTGTTTTATATGTATATTTATTTAAATAGATATTATCTCGTAAATATAATTTTTTCCAATTTAGTTAGTTAATTTCTATAATTTCTTTGTCTTCGTGCTAGTAGTAAAAAGCATGATAAAAACATAGGAAGGTCAAACCGTTCTCTCCATTCGTCGGCCATGATTTTTTTTTGAAGTTTGCCAACATTTTAAAATCATATAAAATTGAGAGTAGAAAAAAGGAATTGTTCAAAGTGGTTTTTGTTTGAGTTTGAAAATAAGAATGTGTGTGTGAGTTTGTGTGTAAAATTTAAAAATTAAAATGCTTGCAAACGTCAAGAATATGAAAAATTCCTCTCAGCGGTTCTACCTTCCTATTTTTTTATCATGGTAAAAAGTTAGTGATACCATGGTAAAAATATAGCAAGGTAGAACCGTTCTCTCAATTTGTCGGCCATGATTTTTTTTTTTGAAGTTTGCCACCATTTTGAAATCATATAAAAGTGAAAATAAAAAAATGAAATTGTTCGAAATTGTTGTTGCTTGAGATTGAAAATGAAAATGTGTGTGTGAGTTTGTGAGTAAATTTAAAAATTAAATTGTTTGGAAACGTCAAGAATTTTAAAAGTGACTCTCAGTGGTTATACCTTACTATGCTTTTATCATGAGTGATACTGCGCTTTATAACCAAAGAAAACACGACTATTGTCGCGTATGAGCGTGTGTGAATCGGTAACAAAGTTCGCGGCAAGTAAATTTGTGACAAGTTTGAGGTGAACAAAATTTCAGTAGCCCATGAGGCTAGTGAAATTTTTGACAAATGCGTAGAGAATTTTGACAATTGCAAAGATTGCTGCTGTGTGTAATTTTTCGTAAAATAAAACCTTAAGTTGATGAACTGCAATCAATGATGGTAGATGTTTTCTTAAAATATTAATTTCACTCAATTTGTAATAGTTTATTTCGCATAAATCTGCGGTTATCAAAAATTTACTGCTGTCAAAAAAGATTTCATTTCACACAGCAGATTGGCAAAACTGTCTCACCATAGTAAAAATATTATTCAACAGCTTTCCCCATAGAACTTTGCTACCGATTCACACACGCCCTATGTAAACGAAAAGAGAGTGTGGGTCGCTCATGTAACAGAGTGCGTAAACTTATAAGATTATCTGCTTGATAGTTATCGGTTTAGATGAATACCACTATCATTTTAACATAAATGTGTTGACAATATTAGCTCTGATCCAATACTTTTCGTGAAAAGTCCTGTAAAACTGTCAAACAGCAAAATTACTCTCTGAAGTGAGAGTAAAAAGTGAGTAACAACAAAAAGTACGGGAACAAAAAAACCATTTTTCCTGTAAAAACGTCAACCAGTGATTGCTTGACACTTTTCATGATTTTACCAGAAGAAAAAGTTCAGGTAAAATCTTGCAACTTCATTCTCTACACAACTCTCCAAAAGTCGCTCTCATTTACAGGATTTTGGAGGATTTCGGAGTACGGGAACATTTTTCCTGCAACTTCCTGCAAGTTCACGGTGCAGCGAACAAAGGTGGCGCCGCCAGTGGTACCGCTATTTGGTTTTGCCGATTTTGACAGTTGTGGTAACTTGTAAATAAACCTTTGTTTACAAATCAGCGAAGAAGAAATTTGAATTATTAGTGAAAAATCAGTTTAAATTGTGTTAATTTGCAATTTGTGAGTGATTTTTGAGTTGGAGAATGCGTAAAAACTAATACAATGAAGTGCCTGTTAAATTGCGACAGCCGTCTAGATGCAAAGAGCGTAGATGCAAGTGTAGCGCTGGCACGAATCGCTGCATTTTGTGTACATATAGGGCACGGCCATGATTCAATAATACAAGGTCCGATAAACTGACAGTTGTCTCTCTCGCACCGCTCCCTTGCAGTGGCGCCGTTTGTAAATTTACATGGAAACAGAGTTGCTTTGGTGTGAAATAAAAATATAAGCTTTTGTGCAATATGTTCATTTGTATATGCATATGAAGCATATTTAACTGATGAAAACATAAGCATTGGATGTTTACATCAATCTCATAGTAGTCTTATTTTAATTTTGAGTCATTTTGCAGTTTTTATACGGCTAAATAGCATATTAATTACGTAATTCACGTAGATATATCAATATTACGTTCCACATTTCGTTTAAAATGCCAGATTTCCTGCAAATACATTAGAATTTACGAAAGGAACTTCACTACTAATTGCCTAATTTGCGTACTTTTCTACTACCATTTTCGAAACAACGGACTGCATTCTTGCCCTTTCTCTGTCCTTCGTAAATGCAACCTTTTGTAAGGGAGTGTCAAACCGCAGCTGTCAATAATTATCTAACCTTGTATTATTGAATCATGGGGCACGGCAATGTTTCTCTATTATTATATTAACAGCATTTCCTTACAATGATTTTGTTTCTGCTCCACGCAGCCTCCATTAGCAAGTTAACTAATCAATCCCGCAGAGATGCTGCTGCAGTTTTCTGCAGAAGCCTTAATTGCAAAGCAATGTAGTACACTAAAACGTTTGCTGAAGCAGCCACAATTGCGAAGCAATGGAGTGCACTAAAATGTACACTGTTCTCTAATAGATTAGGTGAAAAATGCAATATTTTCGTATTTAGCAAAATTAAAGCACGTTTTTCGCTGTAAAATGAACTGTTTTGGCAGTTTCATTCTCCTTTTCGCTCTATTCTTTGCTTACTCGTGTTACACAAATGTCAAAGCCCAGAACGGCGCAATCTTGTATTCTATCATTCTTACTGCAAGTTCGTGTTAAATCCTGTAAGTTCATGGAGTACTGGATCAGAGCTATTGTCTGATGTAAACCCTTAGTGAGGGTTTACACCGGACAATACTGTCAGGACAATAGCAATACATGCACACTTTTTCACTAATACCATGAACCAATTAGAACAGATCTGACCCATGGTGAAATGAACTGAAGGTGGCGCATTCCCGACACCGCTACTTTGGTTTTGCCGACTTTGACATTTATGGCAATACGTAAACAAACTTTTTGTTTAGAAACAAGTCCAAACGTATTGCAAACGTATTGTGTATTTTTAAGTGAAAAATCGAAGTAATTCGTGCGTTCTGAAGTAAAAATCGTTTTATTTGTAATAAAAACTTAATAAAAATGTCGTGTGGTGTGTTGGATTGCAGCAGCCGTAGGGGTAAGCCCCCAAATTCAGTTTTTTCTTGTTTCCCCGCGACGACGCCTTGGCCAGAAAGTGGGTAGAGTTCTGCCGGCAGGAGAAGCCATACAATTTAGACACCAGCGTAATATGCATTAATCACTTTATGGACCACTTTTAAACACGACATGTTAAGTTGAAAACGTTGAAATACCACAAATTACAAATTAAAATCGGAGGTAAGCAAGCATCGACCACTTTCTGCAGGAAAACATGCGCTGCGACAAGATATTATCACTTTTTCGGCACCTGCAATACAAACACAAAAACTCTAAATAGTTAATTAATAAGACCTATTCTTTTGAACACATTTCAAGAGTGGTTGTATATTTTTTGTTAACGTAGTGCTTAATTTGCTATATTCAAAGATGGCTTGAGAAATTGGTGAATCGAGAAGAAAACACGTTTTCTCACTGCAAATTCACAACTGCCAACTCACTCTTCGCCATATTCTTTGTTTACCCGTTGCCACAAATGTCATTCTGCGGGAATGCGCAATCTTGTATTCTATCGTTATTGGATCTGACCGGTTGAGAAGCAGTCATTTGTAATAGCAATTGAGAGAAAAGTGTGTGACGTTCGTAATTTTGAAGTTTGCTATTTCTGTTTTGCTTCTTTCTTTATGTGTATTTTGTCGGTGGTTTATTTTATTGGTTTGGGCCTGTGCCAATTGATAGAAAAGTTCTATGGTGGAAAAACTTTTTACTATGGTGAGAAAATTTTACATTTCTGGGCGTGTATGAATCGGTAACAAAGTTCTATGGGGAAAGCTGTTGAATAATATTTTAACTATGGTGAGACAGTTTTGCCAATCTGCTGTGTGAAATTAAATATTTTTTGACAGCAGTAAATTTTTGATAACCGCAGATTTATGCGGAATCAAATATTACAAATTGGAGTGAAATTAATATTTTAAGAAAACATCTATCATCGTTGATTGCAATTCATCAACTTAAGCTTTTATTTAACGAAAAATCACACACATCAACACTCTTTGCGATTGTGAAATTTTCTATGCATTTGTCAAAAATTTCACTAGCCTCATGAGCTACTAAAATTTTATTCACCTCATAGTTGTCAAAAATTTACTTGCCGCGAACTTTGTTACCGATTCACACACGCTCTCTGCTGTGCCAATTCGTAACTTTTTACTGCTGGAAATTTTTGACAGTTGCTTTGATGCACAAGAAGACTATCGAGTTTGCAATTTATAAAATGCAGCAATTTATAGAAAATATTTGCCTTTGATGATTTCAATTCTTCTGGAACTGAAATCCATGCATTTATTAGACCTTTTAGCAGTAATATTAGAAATAAAAAACACCTCAAAACCGTCTGGTAAGTGTGTTCACAAAAATGTTTAAAACCGTGTACAATTGTTTGCAATAAAAACATATGTCGTTTTAGGGTATTATGTACATGCAACAAGACGTTTATTCCAAAATACTAAGCAGTATTATGAACGGCGATAACAAGACTACAAAAATGCATCTTAGGTTGTCCTTTGCTTCGTTTCGAAAAATTGTAACTCACATTCCCAAAAAGCGCCACGGATGGTCAGTGGAGTACGAAGTCATTTGCTTTTTGTATTGGATGGCATGTGGATGCAGCTATCGAGTAGTTGCTGGATTTTTAGGCATAAGCCGTTTCACTGCACGAAACGTTATTCACAAAACCTTGAACGAAAATAAAGGCAATGCGTGGTTTAATACGGCATGGCACTGCAGAAGAAAATGAAAGGGTTGCTAATAAATTCTGCCAAAAAAAAAAAATAAAACGCGTTTCGTAATTTTGTTGGAGCGATTGATGGCACACATATTCGCATAAAATGTCCTGTCAACAAACACGATGAATACATCAATCATAAAAGGTTCTATTCTATCGAGGCGCAGGCGGTTGTGGACAGCGATTATAAATTTACAGATGTTTTCATTGGCTACCCAGGATCTGTACACGATACACGAGTGTTTGTGAATAGCCCCTTATATGCTAGGGGAGACTATCCTCCCCGGGGCCAATTCTTATTCGGTGATAAAGGATACCCATGCCAAACGTTTCCGGTGGCAGTTATCACCCCATTCAAAGAACCTCTGACATCAAATCAAGCCAGGTTCAACGTTGCGCATAGTAGAGGAAGAATAGTTGTTGAAGCAGCTTTTGGAATTTTGAAAAATAGATGGAGAAACATATTTAATAGAGATTTGGAATTGAAAATTGAAAACTGTATAAAAACCGTATTTGCGGCATTTATATTGCACAACATTTGCATTCTTGCAGATGATTTTGACCTATCTTCCCTGGCTACTGAGAATGAAACTATTAATATAGAATCGGTCCAATCTGCGCGAAATATATCCGACTCTGAAGATGGTTTAAGAGTACGAAATGAAATTTTCAATGAATTCATTCAAACTATTTAACCCTTTCGACCCGGAACTCTACTATCAATGGTAGCTTTCAATTTATGGGTCCAATATGTTATTTGCCCCACAAATACATGTTCTTCGGTGTCAAAGTGGGCGTGGCGTAAGGGGCTGATTCGGAGGGTGGTGGTAAACCATTGTACCATCCGGGATGTTAAGTGGTACATATCTCTACCAACCGTCCTCTAGGACATTCTTAAAAATGTTTTATCTTTTTTAGAACCAAACAAAACGATTCATTTATTTTGCATTTGAATAATGCACAAATTTAGTAATAATAAACAGTCAAAGAATTAACAATAAATTGGTAATGAATTCCTAAAATATAATTAAATGTTGCAAAACAGAATTTACACAAAGGAACTTTGCACTCTTGGCAGATTATCTTTGTTCAAGTTTGCTTTTATGCAACGTTGTTGTGTGGTGCTTTGAATGGAAATATGTATCTGATTCACGACACGACGTTCTAGGCCTGGTGCTACTGGCCTGCGTAAGGCTGTAGTTTTAGAACCTTGTTCTATCAGAGTTTCGGCCAAGGTCACCAAAAATGATTTGAAAAGCATTTTATTCCTCCTTAGCTTATTGTAAATAACCCACACGGCTGCCATCACTATAAAACGGTAAAAGACCTTGTTCCACTATTTTTCTGATTTTCGATCATGTTCGTACAGGCCACTCATTTGATTTACTAAATCAACACCTACCATAATTTGACGATAAAATTGTATTTAGTTTGGACATGGCACTTGCATTTTCTTGCCTGTTTTCAAAGTTTTTTCATAATTATTAGGCCTGGTTTGTGGCAATTCCTTATTATAAAACCCCTTTCGTGTCTTTACGTATAGAAGGCCTGCAGATGTGCTTTTGAATTCTATTTCTCCTCTTTGCATTTTCTTACTAGTAAACTTAGGTACGTTTTCTTCTGTTACCCATTATATGTAGTACCAACGGCTGAATAAGGAATATAGTTCAATAAATTAGCAAATTAGAAACACGAAGTAATATCATTTTCTTTCTAAATACCCTGTTGCAGCATCACACCATCTTACCGGATTTAGAGGCATATCGTTGGCTTATCTTGCATGAAATCGATAAAAAATTAAGTTATGTTCACCGGACTACAGGTACGCATATGTACCACCAAAGGAGACTGCTGGTGCATATATGTACCATATGTTTGAATTTGTGAAAACAGAGGTTTATAATAAAAATTCATTACCGTATTTACAGGCAATAATTTGAAACACCTTTATTTTCCTATAATATATTTAAATATACTAAGCAATTTTCACAAACGCAAGGAAATCTGTACAAAAACGTTAACGGGAGGCCCTCACCCCAGAAATGAAACGAAACTGGGCGTAACACGTGGTACCCTTATAAATGTGATTAAATGTAAATTACAAGTTTTAGGGATGTTTAAACTTTGGTGGTACATATATGTACCATCCGGGTCGAAAGGGTTAAGTATCAATAAAACAAGACTTAATTAAAGAGTTTCTTAGGTTTTTATTTACATATGCATATCAAAAATACTTATTTTTTTTTTAGTTTTTTTCATATCAGTCTTATTTACATTTACTTAAAAATATAAAGTGGTATTCAATACTATCACAATAAAAAGAAAATCATATATGGAGATCCATTTTGTTACTAAGCCTACTAGTTTTTCAAAAGAGTAATATATCTTAAACTAAAAAATTCATCACATTACTTATTGTACTAGTTTTTCTTATATCTAGAGGTACATGTTGTATAAAAATAATAAATTAAAGTGAATTCAAGCAACAAACAAAACAAAAAATTAAATATTACACTTCTACCAAAAAATATTTACATAAAAAAGATAAAATAAAAAAATTCAGTTAAAAATATTACCTAATGGCACGGACTACTCAGAATCCGAGTCTGAGGTCAAGAGCAGCGCTGATGCGTCGATGTGCGGATAGTCCGTCTGCACCATTTGCCCAAATACAGCCAAAAGCGTTGATATTTTTTTATTGATTTTTTTATCCCTTTTATAAATGTGGCGTTCTAGTTGCTTAACGCCATTTTGTGCTGCAGAGCGCCGGGATGTTGATGGCAACGGACTCTGTCTCGACTCTTCGCTAGACGTCGACTGCGAATTTGTCAAGGACTCAACCGGCTGCAGTGCCGAGACAAATGTGGCGTTTCCTCTCTCCTTGGCTGCATCGACACCTCACCATCGCCGCTATCAATTAAAAATGGAGGGTGAAAATTATCTTTCTTAGAAGCATATGAGTGGATGCAGTCAAAAAACTCCCAATCTTTCGCCTCTTCAGCAGTCGCCTCTTCACCTGTTCCATCGCCCGAGCGGTATTTGAAAAAGCTTTTATATTTTTTCATCAACGCATTCCATTGTGCTTTACATGCTTCAGCACTTTTACCGTCCAGGCGATCCTTCAGCTCTTTCGCGATTTTTCTAAGAAAAAACTTCTTAATAAAGTCTTCAAATTATTTATATTGTTCTTACTCACTTCCAGCCTTCGTTGCTGTTGGCGGTCTTTGAACTGAACCAAACATCCTTGTCAATGCGCTTTTCCAGAAGGATTCTGCGTTCTGAACTGATCCCTGTAAAATAGTATTTTTAATTAAAAAAATACATAACGCCTTTTCATATGTAAATCTGGAATTAAATCTTACAAGTTATACAGCTTTTCTTAATTTTTTTTTGGCGGCGGGACCATTTTCTTTTATTTCCACTCGCTTTTGTTTTCTTTAATTTATGTGTATACGTGCGTTGTTCGTTCTTCTTCTTGATAATGCTTGCTGTCAAATTTTTCACTAGCCCTGCCGTATCAAACATTTTTATTCACCTCATAGCTGTCAAAAATTTACTATCCAGAGAACTTTTCTATCAATTGGCACAGGCCCTTTTAAAGCGATTTTCAATAAATTTTTTGTGCAAATGTAATTAAAATGAAGTGCGCGGTGATTGGTTGCAAAAATACGTACACATACTACGTTTATACGCACGTATTATTTGCAAATAACTATTTGCAAAATGGTAAAATTTGCCGTATAAACGCTGAGTTAATTTTTTATTTGCAAATAACTAAATCACGCAAATAAGTATTGGTACTATTTACAAATAAGCGCAAGACGCTGCCATTCTTAGGTTTATTTTCTTTTCCGATGGTCATCTCATTGCCTTTTCATAATCAAGACGTTGCCATTTTTAACTTTATTTTCTTTTCGATGGTCATATTGCCTTTTTATAATCAGGCAATATTAAAAAACGAATTTTTCACCATCGAATAAACAGTGAGTTAGGTATTTGCAAATTATTTTTATTTTCAAATAGCTTACGTATAAACGTAGTAACACATAATAAATTGGTTAGCACTAACATGTTCTACAATATTGCCTGCATTTTTTTTATGCTTCATCCTCATATTCTTTGATTACTTTTCAAAGAAAATAACATGGCGCCGAAATTACAAACGTCAGCCAGGAAATTACTCTTTTGCTTCATCTTGTCAGATCTTGGCTTTGTTTCTTTTCTTTTCGAGCAGATAATTATCAGGAAGAAGAAGAATGAGAAAATTTGAAGAATTACGCTCACAGAGAGCGAAATAACATAAAGTTAAGAAACGCAAAACTAGCAGAAACTAGCAAGTAATCAGCTGATCGGTGTATTTGACTATTGAAAATATTTGGCGAGAATTTTTGTTTATCCATTTTGACAGCTGCTAGTTTCTGCTAGTAAAAATTTCAATAGCAGAAAGTAGCAGGAGAGTCATGGAAAGAAGAGCGTAAGAACGAGAGAGAGCTGGTACTTTCTGCTAGTTTTTTGTGTTAAGAAACGCTTTCCGGCAGAAATTAGTGTTAATTTGTGATAATTATCTGTTAAGAAACAAAGCTCTTGTGTAGTTTGATCATACACTAATCCATGCATACTTTACCATTGGAACAATTTTGACAACTAATACGTATATCTTCATTGTCATGACAGTATTGACTGTGTAAACCTTGGGTAGAATGTACTATTCAAGGTGTATGAAACAAGGTGGTGTTGGGGCGACAGCTGAGTTTTTCGACGTGGAGGCCAGTACGTCAAAATGATGTGTTTGTTGTAACTCATACAGTATGGACATCAGCGTATAATTTGTTAGTGTAATTTTTTACTTATATATGGCCAACATTACCTTGTTAAATACGGCTTGCAACTATTCTTTGGACCTTTGCCAATCGGTAACTTTTTTCTCCGTGGTGAGACGGGGTAGAAAAATTTGCTATGGTGACAAATAAATTGAATTTTGCTGTGCCAAATGCAAAGTAAAATTTTGACAGTTGAAAAACTAAACAAACGCTCGTGCGAAAGCTCTATTTTTGTGTGTTGCTGAAATTCTTAAAATTTATATTAAGGGTATTCATCAAACCTTATAAATGCATTGTAAACCGTATAACCTTATAATTGTGTAAACCTTATAAATGAACTGTCAAAATTTGTATGGAAACTCGTTTACACATTTCTGATAAATTTATCCAGCGATTTCACTGAATAAACTTGATAAACTGAAGACAATGCAACTCTGTCGCAACTCTAGTTATGTTTTCTTAGGCAATAATCGGGATCCGCATACAAATTTTGCACGCAAATTCAACAACGATATGATCCGGATAGAGATCTGGTTCAATTATTATCCCGTCTGTTTGTTTTGTTTCACTGATAATTCGCAAAGTTTGGTAGCCGTGACAAATGAATTCATACACAAACAGACATTCCGCCATTGTTTCTTATAACTTGCTTCAAATAAATAGCCTTTATGTTATATGTGCATTTATTTAAATAGATATCTCGTAAATATAATTTTTTCCAATTTAGTGAGGTAGTTTCTATAATTTCTTTATCCCCGTGCTAGTAGTAGAAAGTTAGTGACACTGCGCTTTATAACCAAAGAAAACACGACTATTGTCGCATGTGTAAACGAAAAGAGAGTGTGGGTCGTTCATGTAACAGAGTGCATAAACTTATAAGATTATCTGCTTGATAAAGTTATCGGTTTAGATGAATACCACTATTTATTTTATAATTTGCAAGTAATGTAAGCATTTTTTATGCTTTTCAGCTTTCATTTTTATGTTCACTCCTTATTACCGCCGAGCAATATTATGTGTATATATGGTTATAAGCTGTCAAAATTTTACCTAGCCCCATGAGCTAGGTAAAATTTTGACATTCGTATTCACCACGAGAAGTGTCAAATTTTTACTTTGATCCGTCAAAATTTTCTATTTTGGGTCTGTGCCAATTGATAGAAAAGTTCTATGGTGGAAAAACTTTTTACTATGGTGAGAAAATTTTACATTTCTGCTGTACCAATTCGTAACTTTTTACTGCTGGAAATTTTTGACAGTTGCTTTGATGCACAAGAAGACTATCGTGTTTGCTATTTATAAAATGCAGCAATTATATAGAAAATATTTGCCTTTGATGATTTCAATTCTTCTGGAACTGAA
>NW_023458555.1:47845762-47856333 GCF_013731165.1 Rhagoletis pomonella
CTGAAAAGGGCCCTTTATGTATACAAACACAGGGAAGCTAATGTTTGCAAAAAATTTGATCACTTTAGCAATTCGTGGCGGCCCTGAAAAGGGCCTTTTGGTGTATCAAGAGCATTTACCTGTAATTAAATGAATTTATATTGCTATGCAATTAATGAACCATTTCCTTACGGGAGGCATTCTACGCATTCATCTTAGGTATATTTCACTTCTGATCACATGAGTGCACGTACTCCAGATGTTGATGTTGACCCTAAAGCTAGCAAGAAAAGAATTTTGGTAATGTTTTTGCAATATGTAAATTTATAGCTCACTATGTCATTTTATTTATATAAAAATATAAAATTTATTCACTTACCAGGCCTGCTGCATACCTTGCTTATTTGTTGATGGTACCAAATGCACTTAAGTCAATATTTTTTTATATTTTCTTTTTTTTTACTGTGGGCATTTTCTATGAGTTCTTTGTTTAGTTTTCTTATTTTAAAGAACATTCTTGCCCTGAAAAATAATTTTTTTACTTTAATATCGCAATGGATATCCGAGGCTTGCTCAATGTGTTTTTTTACAAAGTCGTTTGTAATAAGCAAGCCATCTTCATTCATTGGTTGAAACACTGACTCTAAGTGACGCATTTGGTCCATCATTGCAGAGCTGGGTACTTTCAAGCCACCCTCGCTCAAGTGACTTGCCCATGAAAACGACGGGTCGTCATTGCTCCTGAGCGATGTGCTGGGGATGTCATCCTGGAGTCTGTGACAAATATACCCGGCTAAATGCTCGAGGCCATCATGCTCCAAGTCACTGAACTCAGCTTCTTCAACCGGCCATAGTTCCGGGCCTGCTTGCAAATTTTGCAGGAATATACCTGATAATATAATATGTCGTATAATATAATATGATAATATAATATAATAATATAATAGAATATAATATGTCATATAATATATTTTAATTGGAGAATACAATTTTTGAAGAACCTGTGAGTGGGGTTGCGTCATTTCCAAGTCCGGCGTATCATCCTCCTCTACATTCGCAGAGTCTGACAAAACGCCTTTGTTGTGGCCAAGCAGATAAAGTCTGAGGCGGTACTTAAACTCCTGCTGGTCCGGGTGATCATGCAACCCACCTTTTGAACGAATCACACCAAAGAAGTTTTCCAAGACATCTTGGTTGAGGCGATATGTTAATACATACTTAACATCGAAGCGAGATTTGATCTCATCAAACATCATCTTCAATGCATTATTGCTTTGTATGATTCCTGAAAGGTAAAAAACAAGTACTTATGTATATATACATACATATATATTTAAGGGGTTTGAAACAAAATAGAATTGAATATTTTTAATAGTTTTCATATAAGTTTCTAAGTTTACCTTTCTGAAATGGAAGAAGGGACTGCCTTCCAATTACCCTCATAGTTTTAACCAAAGCAGTCATTTGATCCAAAATGTTGTCCTGCTCTTCCTTCGCTAAGCCATAAGCGTGACACCGTTTCCTTGAGTCAGCGTGAGGCACCCTCACGTTGAGCACATCAAACCAGTCATTTGTCTAAAATGTGAACAATTGGGAGATAAATGTATGTATAGATGTGAGCATATAGAATTATATTTATTTACTAATACTTACTATTTTGAAGAGCTGGAAACATTCGTTCCAGTTTTTATCTGCTAAATGGCCCAAACTTGCAGCCCTCGTTATGGCCTGTGCAACTGTGTGCGAAAATAGTTTCGCAGCCGTTTTCACTTTCTGGCGGTGAGGTCCAGCCACGTTCACATGACTTGCTGAAATTGTGTGTGATCGTCAGGTCCGTGGAGGTGCATGACAACAACTCCAAAATTATTCCTTTTTTCACCGGTTTCCCATTTATGAGAAACCCTTGATCAAGGAAATGATTTCGGAGCAATTTCAGCAAGTGAGGAACATCAGCAAAAACGAATACTTTCTGCTCGTTGAAAATGAACCTGTATAACGAAATGTTTAAATAATTGAGCATATAGTATATATGTACATTTGTAAATTTGGTATCTTACCACGGCTTCTCCTCTGTTATGGATAGGTCATTGAAGAGGGATCTGTTAGTGCCCCCAAGATCGCACACAATCGCCAAAACGTTATACCCACAACTTTGCGACTTCTCCAAAATGCTCGCTAGCACCTCGAAGGTCATTTTACGATCGAAATCGTAAAACACAGGCTGTTTCCACTTTGACATAAGACCTAAAAATATATATACATTTTAAAATCATAACATCAAAGTAACAAAGTTGATTGTAGTACTTACCTCTAAGCATAGCAACTTGAACATAATTCACGGGCGCTAGTGTTGAGTCCGACGAAACATCATAACAGTAAGTCTGTCTGACTTTCATTTCGTCGAAACTCAAAACACATAGCTTCTGGGTGGTGGTCATGTGAGTAGAGGCTCCGAGAAGTTTGAAAACTGGTTGAATTAGTCCTCTAGAAATGTCTACCTTCTGGGCCCAACGTTGCAAGGTGCGAACTCCAGGAAGTGGAAATTCTTGCTTGTGCAGCAGACGGTATGCCTTGGGACTTGCAGCATATAGCGTAATGGACTGCGCTATGTCCTTTTCCGTCCAAGTTGGCCTCTTCGTGCCTTTTTTCATCTTGCTGATCTGACCAGCAGAGAAAATTTTTGCCAACTTTTCTTCTACACTTGCCAACTCCATCCTCACCTCCGACAAGCTCTTACGCAATGACTCCACTTCCCAGTCATGCCTTTTCTGCTGCAAATGCGCTTTTCGCTTTAAAGCCGCAATCTCGCTTTGTTGCCTGCTGTGTTCGCTTTTGAGAAAAGCGTTTTCGCGTAATGAAGCTCGTCTACATAAATACGTATAAACAACAAAAAATTTAATATGGTTTTTATAGATATATATATATATGTATGTATGTAGATTTAATTAAACTTTGAACTTACAATTTTTCTTGCAGATCCTCAACCTCCTTAAGCGTGCTGTCATAGTAAAACACCTTGCTAGGTGTTGTGGCACGATGTGGGGAACACAGAGGCGTCAAGGCATCTGGCAATATGCCACAGTTCTCCTCGTCCGCGCGGTTATGGCCCATAAGACCTTCGGCTTCTGAAATTTACTTTTTTATAACTAGGAGAACTTCAACTATATAAACTTGTAATGCCTTTGGAAGTGGACTGCTCCAGTAGATCGCTCACAATGGTTTTGTACACTTGCTGCTGGGCTTCCTTGTCAGGATCTGGCATTTCCGCAGCAGGCTTGAAAATTGTCGGCACAACGCCCCGCTTTAGTTTACGCTTTTTAGCGTAGCCTAACACAATTTAAAACATTTCTTTTAATAAAAAGCAGTATTAATGAAAAGTGAAAAATATAAGCTTCCGGGGGGTTTCATATTTACGATGAGCGCGGCTACCTTTCGTGAAATTTACTCCTGAGTCACACCATCCTCACGAAATCCAATAAGCGTTTATTGGCGAATTAAATAGTACAACTTACCCATTTTATATTGAAGCTCGTTCTCGAAGTCATCAGTGGTGAAGTGTTTTACACAGATGACGCTGGTTCGGGCGTTGAAAATCGTTGGTCTCCGGCAGAACTGGATCCACTTTTCCACCAACTCAATGTCGGCCGGAAAAGTAAAAAAAGCGCACCCAGATCCTTTGGCACTTACACTAGCACAATTAACCACTGCACACCTCATTTTTTTCTTTAATTTATAACTTTTTTTATCAGTTTTCACAAAAAACAAAACAACGCTCAAAGTCTTCCGAATTTGTAAATTTGTAAAGTTGAAATAACCTAAAACGTCACGAACCAGAAAATGTAAACAAAAGAATTGTGTGACGTCAGCGAACGGGTGGATGCTGTCAAATCGACGAAGAGAGGGTTAGCGGTCCGCGAATGGCGCGACCTTTATTTTCTGGATCGTGGCCCATAATGGCCCATGATATTTTGATCTTAAGTCAAAACTTCTAAAATCACATACATAAGTGGTGTTATCACTAATGTAATTTGGCAACACGGTTGCCTTCTCGAGCTTCGGTCATAAATTTAAAAATTGTTGTCAACCGACCGCTTACGATGTATTTGCAGGTGACTCCAGATACTTCAAACAACATGTATACAAATTCAAAAAATTTTATTATTATTTTGCATTATTGAAGCCATGATAAAAACATAGTAAGGTAAAACCGTTCTCTCAATTCGTCGGCCATGATTTTTTTTTGAAGTTTGCCAACATTTTAAAATCATATAAAATTGAGAGTAAAAAAAGGAATTGTTCAAAGCTGTTGTTGTTTGAGATTGAAAATGAGAATGTGTGTGTGAGCTTGTGTCTAAAATTTTAAAATTAAAATGCTTGCAAACGTCAAGAATATGAAAAATTCCTCTCAGCGGTTCTACCTTCTTATTTTTTATCATGATTGAAGCATGTAAAAAAGTGTACGTATTTTGTTATAACATGTCTTTTGTACCCAACTTTTAACTAAAAGCTTCAAACACAAAATCGTACATTAACAGGCCTATTCTGCTATATTACAAGATGTTAAGTAAGACGCAGCCTACTGTAAACGTACATTTATATGTACGTTTGTATGCGCGTAAATATGTCAGGACGTGGCATTTCGCAGGAATTTAAGGACTTTTCAAGATAAAGATGGCGAAGGACGGGGGAAAGACGGATACAACTTGTGTTCTTATTTACGCGTTTGTTTTGGCGGAGGACGTGGGATACACATTCACTGAATACTATAGGGGTATTCACGATCCGGTGCATAATGTCTAGCATGGGGCATAGATAGCATAAATAGCATGGTTGTTGTTGTTTCATGTATTCATACAACAACAAAATTAGCATCATGCTAATTTACACCTTCATTTATTTATTTTCTAAATTAAAATACACCTTTCAACAACTTGTGCAAAATAATCACACCTCTTCGATTTTTCGCAAAAGGAAGTGCCACAGCAATGACTTTAATTTGGGAAACTTGGTGTGTCGGCAGTTTTAAAAGAGGTTCTTCAGTTAATAAAGGAAACAATTCGCAATAAGTGCTCGCTTTTGTTTCGCCAAAAGGGCGTACTCCACGGGAACTAAAATTTCAAGTTATAGTTTTGTTATGTTCACCGTATTCTATAAATGCAAACTGCATTGCAAAATGTTAATATCGTTCAAATTATTAAAAAGGAAAATATATGACTCACTTTTCAATTTTCGCTCCTAAATACGCTCCAAAGACATTCCCAGCAACCACAAAAAATGTCGCCTGTATACAGACTTTGTAGCAACTGCAGTTGTCAGTTGAAAGTTTCCAGTTGACCTCTGTAATATCGCTTTGGCAACTAGCAACGCAGCTGAAGTTCCGTTGCTATCGATATTCGACCCACAAAAATCTGCCGCGGACAGAGTCAACACGGAGACGAACCCCTCATCTTAAAAGTCGTCGAGGCACATTTTCAAAGTAACGCGTTGTCGCTTCTTATAGATTTACGTTTCTTGTTTTTATACATTTTTTAACTAAAAAATATGTATATTAGTATTAGTTAGAAAAAGTCCGAAGTAGTCAGATTTAGTCCAAAAAGCGTTCCTTAACTCGAAAATTACAGCAAATAAATAATATAAAAAAACTTTTTAATATACAACGCTTTTATAAATGGACTAAAAAGTAGAAAATAATATTTCTCAGTCCCATAGAATTTGTTTTGATAACTTTTGATTTTGAAATTTTAGCAAAAGTCATTATAAACAATCTATGAAATTGAAAATGAAAAACGTGGAGCGCATGCAATTCAAAGCATTCGATTTAATTGACAATAGTCAAACTACATAAGGTAGACCTAAAATTTCTACAGCGAAAGTAGAACTTTGAAATCGATTTTAAGCGGTCGTTATTCATATACCCACATACATACATACATATATTACTTTTCATATCAATTCAAGTGTATTACATGCGCCCCACGCTTTTCATTTTCAATTTCATAGATTGTTTATAATGACTTTTGCTAAAATTTCAAAATCAAAAGTTATCAGAACAAATTCTATGGGACTGAGAAATATTATTTTCTACTTTTTAGTCCTGTCTGAATAAAATTTTGCAATAGATATTAAAATAATTCAACGATATTAATAGAAAGGTGCACACACATGCATTTACGTATGTATGTACATACAAACGAGCACCAATTAATTTTATTTAAAGAAATGGCGTGTCGTCTATTTCCGCTGTAGCAAACGTAGTACATAGGGCGACATCTAGATGTCATCTACCTCGCCCTATTCACTACAGATGTCGCCCTATGCACTATGCTTTTTTATATGAACTTTTCAAAGCAAAGCTTTTATGGTGTCGGACACACAACAATGAAAGTTTCTGGATCCACAACATTGAAAGTTTCTGGACGCACAACATTGCAAGTTGATAAAAGCGTTGTAAAATGACAGAGCAACACTCAGTGAGAGCGACTCTTCAGTCCGAAGTAGTCAGATTTAGTCAGAAGAATTTTTGCTGGCAAAATCTTGAAAAGTATCAAACTCAACTGAATTTAAATTAACGGAAATTAAGGAATACGCAAAAAGTGAGACTAATCTAAAAAGTAAAAAAAAAAGTGAATTGAAATTGGAAGGAGGCAAAAAATAATTGATATAGTAAGTGTTTATTGTGCTTGTGCGTGTGTGAATGTGTTTTGTACTACATTTCTATTCTTATTTGACGTTAGTTTTGTGTCTTTGGACACTGGCAACACTGGAAATGAGTGAATCGTAAATTTTGTGGGCTCTTGTTAAATCTTTAAAACAAATAATATTTGTTGTAAAAATGAGACGTGGAGGACATTTTTTCATAAATTGTTAAGTGGTTTTTCGCCTGCATATCAAATATCACTGGCAAAGAGTGAACTGCATACACGGTGCTTGTGGTTGACAAAGTGTCCCGCGCAGCATCGTTTACAATGGAAATAAAATTATAGTTTAAAAAACTAAAATCTCCCTATTATAATTGCCATTCGTACTGTCATTGTAACTTGAGAATAGAAATCGCTGCATCTTTAAGGCGCATCAATATTACATACTTACATCCCGAGCTAATAAAAGGAAGGTAAAAAGGTGCGACAAATGCAAGAGTGCGATACGTACAGATACGGAGACAATTCGTTGTGGAGGTGTATATGGTAAATACTACCATTAACCACAAGCGTAAATAAATTGGAGGAATTGGAGATGCTAAGGTTTAAGTATAATGATTGTTTGCAATATATACATAATAGGGCTATTCGCGATGAGGTGCATAAGAGCTGACAAATTTATACAATTGCAGAAATATGCCATGGATTGTGAGCGACCTTAATTAAACTGTCATGACTTTTTTAATCAGCTGATAAATGTCAACCAGAGTTGCAATGCATAGCATTTTTATGCTATGGATTTTCGGTATTTGGGCAATTCACAAGGTGTTGTGAAGTTATATTTTCCTAACAAAAGTTGTGTTAAAACACGACGGTTGTGAACACCTGTTACGATTATTTATTATATCTCAGCACTTAACCTCACATAACACCGAATAAACATAGGTTGCAGAGTTGTATCGTCATGTGTTATTTTTCTTCACAAAACAATAACAACATTTTTATAACTGTCATGAAATATCATGACTTCACGACAAACACGACAAATACGGCACCTTGTGAATTGCCCAATTGTAAATTTGTCAAGCCATGACAAATGCAAATGCGTGTATTTTGTTTGTGTATTGCAAATAATTTGCAATACAAATTTGCAATGCTATGATGCTAGGCCATTTGCACCGGATCGCGAATAGCCCTAATGTTGATGACATCCTTAAGGATATGCAGGTTGTTATAAACCAGAACGGTCAGCAGTTAGCGGATTATAGGAGTGAATTTGATAGCGCGGTAGAGAAAAATGAGATGGAAATGAGGCAATTATTGCAAGATGTAGAAGTAGCATTTGGTGAAAGAATTAAGGCAATGCAGAAAGCTCAAGAGACATGTGTAAAAAGTGTGAAGGAAGTAAACAAAATTCGCGAAATACCCGACTGTTTTAAGCAACGAAGCGAGCAAGTATGCAGTGAAATTAAGAGCAACAAAGAAGACAATAAGAAAATGAAGGAAACAATAAGCAGGGAGAATGAAAAAATGCGTGCTGAACTAAAGAAAAATGTAAAAATTGATGCCAGGGTATCATATGCAGATATAGCAAATAGGTATAAAACCAAAAGAGAAGCGTTACCAGAGTTAAGAAAAGTACTTCCTCTGATAGTGCAGAGTAGAAAGCAAGATGTAGAGAGAACTAAAAATGATTTAAATGCAAAAGTTGATCCCAAGAGTTAAAAATCACTAATATAGTAGCCAGGCAAATCGGAGTGGTAATTGTTGAAAGTGCTAATGCGCAAGAACGGGGAAAAATCAAAAATGCAATTGAAAACAACCTTGGAAATAATTATGAAGTAAAGATTCCTACAAAAGTAAAACCAACAGTCCTTGTAACTGGTATAAATTACAAATATGGAAATGATGACCTCGCTCAGAGAATCAAACGGCAAACAATTGTGAAAACCTTAAAGCAATACGAAGAATAGAAAAATGGTAAAAACTACTACAATGCAGTACTAGAAGTGGATGTGGAAGTGTTTGCGAATATACTAGCTCAAGAAAGGCTAAATGTAGTATGGGAACGCTGTAAAGCGTATGATGCAGTGCAGGCCTTGGGTTGTTTCAAATGCAAAGGCTTCAACCATAAGTCGATTAACTGTAAGGGAAAGGAAGTATGCACAAAATGCCATGGTGAGCATAAATCTAAAGAATGCAATGAGGCAGCAAAAAATAAATGCATTAATTGTATAAGGGCAAATAAAGAACTAAACCTGGGACTAGATATTAATCACCATTCAATGGACACAATGAGCCCTGTATATTAACAGAAGCTTAATGCAAGGAAAAGAAAAATTGGTTACTAGCAACCAATGAAAGAGACTGCGAATGCAAGACAAAAATCTAAAACATATATGAAACGAAAAGACAAGTGGTGCAACTTGGAGTGTATATATCTTAACATTAATAGTAGTAGTAGTAATGAAGTTGAACTAGAAGGTCTTATCGAATCAAAAAAAAACCAGGCATTGTATTATGTTCTGAAACGTGCACAACAGATCAAATAACAGACTCTGAGCTCAACATTACAACATACAAATTAATCCGTTGCGATTCCCACAGTAGGCACACTGGTGGAGTGCTAATGTATATACACGAAAATGTAGAATTTAACATAGTCTGTAATAAATCTATTAATGCTAATATGTGGTGTATCATTATAAAAATTAAAAATTGTGCCTTAAAATGGCAAATTGGTGTGCTCTACCATTCACCAAGTAGCAGTGATGCTGACTTTGTTATATATTTGAATGAGCTAATTAATGGATACCTCAAAGAATCAGATAATAATCTATTAGTCGGAGACTTTAATATAAACATGAATATATCATCTACATACTCAAACCAACTTACAAGTTTATTTGCTCAAATGGCTATGATACAAAGAATTAGTTTTAACACGAGAATAACACAGTATTCAGCCACAAAAATTGACCTATTATTCAGCAATCAAAATCAAAACGGAGTGTGGAAGTGTATATAAGACATGAGACAATTCATTTTAAAGTAACCGCTACTAAATATTTCAAAATGAGAAGATATGTAACTGTCGTCTCTTGGGAGCACTATAGCGCTGAGAATCTTATACATAGAAAATAGAGTCCAAGTTTTGAATAGTATTCTGACCGAAGCCATGCAAACACTGACGTACGAGAAGAGGACCCATAAACAGCAGAGAAATAAGTGGTATGACCATGAGCTAACAGTACTTAACAAGAGAAAATTTTACTCCTATAATGTTGCGATAAGCACAGGCCAATGGCATGGTTATAATGTTATTAAAAAACTATAAAAAACCATAATATTTAAAAAGAAGAGATATATGGAAAATCAAGTACTTAAAAATGAAGGAAACATGAAATTGATGTGGAAATGTTTGAAAGATGCTGTGGAACTGACAGATAGCAGGGAATGTATTACAAAAATAATATTCAACGGTGAATGCTTTGAGAATAATCACGATATAGCTAATGTATTAAATGGTTATTTCGTGCAGAGCATAGTTCAAATTAATGATAGTTTTGAAAAAAATACAGTTGCTGATGACATCGAACTAGAAGATATAATGGACATTATGCTAACGCATTTAAAAACAAATGGTGGGGAAAAGCTGTTGTCCGAGGGTGTTTTCAAAGAGTCTATGATGTATATAGCTCACTTATATAAGGACATTATGAACGAATCACTTAAAAGAAGCATTGTTCCTGATTGCTGGAAGATATCAACAATAGTGCCGGTGGAAAAAGTTAAAATACGATCAAGCCAGAAGAACTACGCCGTATTAACACTTTACCCACAGATGAAAAAATTATGGAAACAGTGGTAAAAAGCCAACTAGTAGCATTCTTAGAAAAACAAAATATAATTATACCGGAACAATCAGGGTTCAGAAAGAACCATTTGTGTGAA
>NW_023458555.1:47856433-47862011 GCF_013731165.1 Rhagoletis pomonella
AAACACATTGAGCAAGCCTCGAATATCCATTGCGATATTAAAGTAAAAAAATTATTTTTCAGGGCAAGAATGTTCTGTGTGTACATATAAATGTACATATGAGTAGTCCACTTGCAAACAGCGTTATGTGATGTTATAATAGAAAGCCATAAATTTGAAAAAACGACTACGACAACAAGTAACATTTAAATTTAATCTTTTTTATTACCTAAAAATTTGGATAAAAAAGAGCCTTAAAAAATTGTAACGTAACATAACATGTCATAAGATAACATTAACAGTCTATACGACCTAAAGCAGTTCTCTAAGTTCATCAGAAGATAGATACTTTTGAAAGTTTATAAATAAGTATGATAGCGACTTTTGGAAGAAGACTTAACATTTGATGCTAATATAAAAAGATTTTGCACTCTGTTGTTACTGGACATGAAACTACTTTAAATACTGGTACGTAATCCATCAAAAACTAAAAATCGAACAAATTTTACATAGCGCCCTTTGCAAGTCGTCGTTTAAAGTACAAAACCGCGTATCAACAAAATGCAAAACCGCGTATCATGGTAATGAAAAACCGCGTTTGTGAGGTTGCATAAATCACCACCAACTATTTTTTAATTGTGTGAAATTTCATAATAAAACTTTTATGTTAGCTTGCGAATTCCTTATATATAGCTTTAGACGTTTAAAGTTTCTGATATACAACAGTACGACAGTATACAACGGTTTGAAGTCGGTGCCCATGCTGGCTAATTTAGATTGTAACGCATACACCATGATGTAGGTCAATTCATGAATCTCTTGCGGTCGATCATCAAAAAGACTCTTCTTTTTGGCCACTGCAAAAGAAAAGGTAAAGTAATATTTATAATTAAGAACACCTTTTCATTTTATACTCACGCATTGTCAATTTTTCCAACTTGGCATATGCACTTCCTATGTTTTTGCCAATATATTTTGTGACCATCATAAATTCCTGCACCATGGACTGTAAGAAATGCGTAAACATAATAATGTAAACATCTTCAAATGCACTTCCTACTTCTAACTTACTTGTAAGTCTCTAATCTGTTCCTCGTACATAAATTGCGTCTACGTCAAGGTCTCTATACGATTGCCGCCTTGGTTTACATTGGCCTTATCCGACATTTCCAACTCATTTGGCTTTTCTTTGAACTGATGTTCAACATCGGGAGCACGTTGCTGCATTACATCTAACAGCCTTTTCATTTCATCCAGATGAGCCGCTTGATGTGGTTTGATGTGTGTGAAGGTTTGTTTACAAAGTGAATTTTTAAGTAGTTGAACAAATGCCAGTGGGCAGCCAGCGTTCCAGTTGCTGGCAACAATTTGCAGGCTTGGGCCAGCGTTTGTTGCGGCTGCCGGAAAAGTAGCTAAATAATGAAAGTAATTATATGTATAGCGGAGTAGGAGGTTTTCCTTTATTTTAAAAGCTGCATTACTGATTTCACTAACTGACGACGATGCAACGATCACCGTGGAATCGTTCTGCAAATTGTTACCAGCAACTGACCCGCTGGCTGCCCGCTGGTATTTGTTCAATTACTGAAAAAATGCAAATCATTATAATGATTGCAGTGATTTAACACTTTCAGCGATTTGCACTGCATTTAATAAGTACACATTCTTTACTTTTAAACAACCAATTTACCATTTAAAATTAAATAATTCCGTAAATCCGCGATTTATTATGCACTTTGTAAACAAACCTTTCAATTTCGCCCCAGCTGTTCGATTCTTCTTCTTTTTCTTATTGAATTCGTCTTTGCTCTCTCATTCTGGTATTTTCGGACGTCACGGCCAGTTGCTCTCAGCTCGATTGGCGCAATCTTGTATTCTATCATTCTTGATTATGGGCAAATTATGCTGTCTGCTGAGACATTGCCTCTGCCTTGCAAGCATTCAGTATTACGTGCCACAAAAATTAAGGAAATTACTGCGTTTATGAATTTATTAATTTATCAACAATTATACCTATGATGTACTTTCGCAGTCAATATATGAACTCCTTTTGACTGGGATGGTCATTAAGTCCACCTTTGCTGCGAATACCGCCAAAAAAATGCTCCAGTGTATCCTGATTCAGCTTGTAGGTAACAATGAATTCCACATTTGAATTAAGCCGTACGTACTCAAAAAGCTTTACTAATGCATTATTTGACATAACAAAGCCTTTCCGTAAATGCTCCAGCACTTTTTTTTTTAATCATGGGCATCGACATGTACTCGTTTACCCGTTGGTTCGAAAGGGCCGTTCCAAATGGTTCCTTAGTGAAAAATTAATAATTAAAAGTTTAATTACTAAAACTCTAACTGTAGGTTTCAACAAAGAATTTAATTTCAGTAGGCTTACATAACTCAAAACCTAATGAGTAACAGCGCCTAATTGCTTTGGTGGTGGTATTGGAAAATAACTGCGCTGACAGTTTCACTTTTTGGCGAGCTAAAATTTTGTTTAGATTTCATGAATTAATATTAATGAGTATATTTCCCTACCTGCTCCCTTACCGAAATATGTTCATCAGTTAATTAAATGTAATTGACGCGTCCGATTTCGAGGTGTGCCGCAGTAAATCGGTAATGGTCTTTATTGACAACCAATGACGCTTCCACCACAAACCTGTATCCAAAAAGTTGTTTCTTACCAATTTAAGGAAGTGTGGCGCGTCGGCAAATGCTAAAATTTTGGCGTTCTCTTTCACGGGGTGTGGAAACCATGGCTTATCTGAAAACAATACCAGAAGTTAAATATTATTTTGAATAGTTGAAACATACTCTCTATATGTTATAAAAATAACAAAGGCAATAATATTATTCGTACCTACTGTGATCTCCAAAGTCTTCCAAAGCTTGCGATTGGTGGGACCCATATCGCATACTACAGCCACCACTGTGAAACCTACATTTTGATTTACCAAAATGATGGAAAACAAATATTCCTGTGTCATTTAGCAATCAAAGTCTAAAACCTGCTTCCAGCATTTCCGTAACCCACGCGCCATTACCATTTGAACATAGTTTGCGGACTTTCGGACGTAGTCTCCTGCCTGGTCATATTCCTATGATTCGACGACTTTCATTTCGTCGAAAGAAAGAACACATATTTTGTCATCATCGCAAAGCTCTGACTTGTATTTCATACACTCTATTGACGCAGACCCTCACTTATATCGCTCTTACGACACCAGACACGTAGGGACGCGGAAATCGCTTGTCATATAAATGATGATATGCATGCGGCCCGGCTGCGTGTAAGCATAAAGTGCGGGAAATGTCCTTTCGAGACCACATCACTTTTCGGGATAAGATAGAGCAATTGTGATATCACTTTGATATAAAAAAAAACATAAAAAAGACATGTACCTACCTGGGATAAACGTTTTACGCATTTGGCCTTCGGTGGAATTTTATTTGAAATTATCCAGCACCGCGTTCGCTTCTTCTAATGTATTCGTCAAAGCTTTTTTTTTCTTATTTCAAGCTTCTTACCTCTTGTTTGAGCTCCGCAATTTCAAGCTTCAATAGAGATTCCACTACCGAAAACCTATTAGTATGAGTGAGGTTTTATTAACGTGACCAGCGTATAAATGCTGTGTATGTGCACTTAAGACCGGCCCACATAGAACTTTCGCGTTGGCTTTGGCGTTGGTTTGAAAGAACGCACGATTAAAGTATGCTTGCTACAATGAACGCTTGGCAGCGAATGCTTGGGCAACTAAATGAACATACTGACGACAGATAAATTAATATTTTTATCAATAATTGCTTTAAAAACGAAATTTCTCGTCCGTACTTGATTAAAAAGGAAAAATGTTTCACATAATTTTATTTATTTGCAACAGTTGACGAGCGACGCACGTGAAAAGTTGAGAGTTGGTCATCTTTTTGCTTTGTGTTGGTTGTTGTGTTTGCTTGTGTCAGCAAAAAAAATTAAACAAACATATATAATTTTTTTTTTTTAATTAAGGTAGTCTTCTTCATGCTGAGCTGGCGAATCCAATTGTAAGCCAAAGGTGGATGTGTTTGCTTCCATGAACTAAAGACACAAGATCACGCGCGAACGAAAGAAAGAAAAAAGTTATTTTCTAGCTGTCGAAATCTCGACGCCATCTTTGTTGTACGAAGTAAACAACGAAGAGAACACAGAAAGCCGCGCAATTGTTGAACGCATGAATAATCATTTTTATTACGAAAATTCTTCTATAAATCATGTCGTTTTAAATTATTCTTAACCTTATAAGTACACACGTTGTCACAAGCGAAAATGAAGAAAATCGCAGTTAAAAGCCACCTCCAAATTGTAAAAAACGAACAAATGTAAACAAACGGCTAATTCAAAATCGCCCAACCAAGGCGAATTTACATCTTTTAGGCGAATCAATAGGTTCATTCCTTATCTTTTTGGACTAAAATCTGAAAAGTGTCAAAATGCCAGAGCGTAAGCAAAATGCGCTCACTAAAAGAGAATAACAGGAAAAGTAAAGGAACGCAAAAAACCAAATTTTTAGTCCAAAGAATGGCAACAACAAAGCTAACGTCAAATAAGAATGGAAATGTATGTACAAAACACATTCACACAAGCACAAGCACAATAAACACTTACTATATCAATTATTTTTTGCCTCCTTCCAATTTCAATTCACTTTTTTTTACTTTTTAGATTATTCTCACTTTTTGCATATTCTTTAATTTCCGTTAATTTAAATTTAGTTGAGTTTGACACTTTTCAGGATTTTGCCAGAAAAAATTCTTCTGACTAAATCTGACTACTTCGGACTGATGAGAGTCACTCTCACTGGGTGTTGCTCTCTCATTTTAGCTGTCATTTCCGAGTTAAGGAACGCTTTTTGGACTAAATCTGACTACTTCGGACTTTTTCTGACTATTTCTGGGAGATAAGGAACGCTCCTAATATTACATAGTTACATCCCGAGCTAATAAAAGGAAGGTAAATAAAGGCGAATTTATCAAGGTGGTGTTTGGCGAATTTAGATTTTCGCCGTGGTCCTTACAGCCAAGGCGAATTTATACAAGGTGGTGTTGATGGCGAATTTAGATTCTCGCCGCGGTACTTTTTAATGTCAAAATAGTGTGTTTGTTGTAATATGAATTCGCCTTGTTTACCGCGGCGAAAATCTAAATTCGCCATCAACACCACCTTGTATAAATTCGCCTTGCTGACAGCCCTATTCGCGTGTTGTCACAGTCGTCAATTGTCACAGTTCAAATGCCATTATCGTATCATCAACTGTTGTCATAAGTATGCACAGTCAATGATGACAAGCGAAAAGCTCGTTTTATTTGCCAGTTGCGGCGAAGTTTCTCTATAGTGAAACAGCTTTTCTTTGTTTACATTTTAATTTGGGGTGTTCACAGTTCGTTCCAAATTGTGTCTGAAAATGTAGACGTCTACATTTTGAGACATCTTTAGCATCAAACTGTGAGCACCCCTTTCTAGCAGTCGTCGCAAAATCGTCTCAAAGCTTTGCTGGTGTTGCCAGACATTTCTTCTTTGCGTGCTTTTTTATATGTCGCCTTTCGATTTTGTTTTTGAAAAATT
>NW_023458555.1:47862111-47863189 GCF_013731165.1 Rhagoletis pomonella
TGACACTTTTCAGATTTTAGTCCAAAAAGATAAGGAATGAACCTATTAATTCGCCTAAAAGATGTAAATTCGCCTTGGTTGGGCGATTTTGAATTAGCCGTTTGTTTACATTTGTTCGTTTTTTACAATTTGGAGGTGGCTTTTAACTGCGATTTTCTTCATTTTCGCTTGTGACAACGTGTGTACACATAAGGTTAAGAATAATTTAAAACGACATGATTTATAGAAGAATTTTCGTAATAAAAATGATTATTCATGCGTTCAACAATTGCGCGGCTTTCCGTGTTCTCTATGTTGTTTACTTCGTACAACAAAGATGGCGTCGAGATTTCGACAGCTAGAAAATAACTTTTTTCTTTCTTTCGTTCGCGCGTGATCTTGTGTCTTTAGTTCATGGAAGCAAACACATCCACCTTTGGCTTACAATTGGATTCGCCAGCTCAGCATGAAGAAGACTGCTTTAATTAAAAAAAAAAAATTATATATGTTTGTTTAGTTTTTTTTGCTGACACAAGCAAACACAACAACCAACACAAAGCAAAAAGATGACCAACTCTCAACTTTTCACGTGCGTCGCTCGTCAACTGTTGCAAATAAATAAAATTAGGTGAAACATTTTTCCTTTTCAATCAAGTACGGACAAGAAATTTCGTTTTTAAAGCAATTATTGATAAAAATATTAATTTATCTGTCGTTAGTATGTTCATTTAGTTGCCCAAGCATTCGCTGCCAAGCGTTCATTGTAGCAAGCATACTTTAATCGTGCGTTCTGTCAAACCAACGCCAAAGCCAACGCGAAAGTTCTATGTGGGCCGGTCTTAAGTGCACATACACAGCATTTATACGCTGGTCACGTTAATAAAACCTCACTCATACTAATAGGTTTTCGGTAGTGGAATCTCTATTGAAGCTTGAAATTGCGGAGCTCAAACAACAGGTAAGAAGCTTGAAATAAGAAAAAAAAGCTTTGACAAATACATTAGAGGAAGCGAACGCGGCGCTGGATAATTAAAAAAAAAATTCCACCGAAGGCCAAATGCGTAAAACGTTTATCCCAGGTAGGTACATGTCTTGTTTA
>NW_023458555.1:47863199-47870806 GCF_013731165.1 Rhagoletis pomonella
TTTTTTTTATATCAAAATGATATCACAATTGTTCTATCTTATCCCGAAAAGTGATGTGGTCTCGAAAGGACATTTCCCGCGCTTTATGCTTACACGCAGCCGGGTCGCATGCATATGACCATTTATATGACAAGCGATTTCCGCGTCCCCACGTGTCTGGTGTCGTAAGAGCGATATAAGTGAGGGTCTGCGTCAATAGAGTGTATGAAATACAAGTCAGAGCTTTGCGATGATGACAAAATATATGTTCTTTCTTTCGACGAAATGAAAGTCGTCGAATCATATGAATATGACCAGAGAGGAGACTACGTCCTAAAGCCCGCAAACTATGTTCAAATGGTAATGGCGCGTGGGTTACGGAAATGCCGGAAGCAGCCTGTGTTTTTGACTTTGATTGCTAAATGACACAGGAAATTTTGTTTTCCATCATTTTGGTAATTCAAAATGTAGGTTTCACAGTGGTGGCTGTAGTATGCGATATGGGTCCCACCAATCGCAAGCTTTGGAAGACTTTGAAGATCACATTAGGTACGAATAATATTATTGCCTTTGTTATTATTATAACATATAGAAAGTATGTTTCAAATATTCCAAGTAATATTTAACTTCTGGTATTGTTTTCAGATAAGCCATGGTTTCCACACCCCGCGAAAGAGAATGCAATTGAAAACAACTTTGGAAATAATTATGAAGTAAAGATTCCTACAAATTAAAACCAAGAGTCCTTGTAACTGGTATAAATTACAAATATGGAAATGATGAGCTCGCTCAGAGAATCAAACGGCAAAATAATTGTTTAAACGAAACTGACGTAAAAATCTTAAAGCAATACGAAGTACAGAAAAATGGTAAATACTACTACAATACAGCACTAGAAGTGGATGTGGAAGTGTTTGCGAATATACTAGCTCAAGAAAGGCTAAATGTAGTATGGGAACGCTGTAAAGCGTATGATGCAGTGCAGGTCTTGGGTTGTTTCAAATGCAAAGGCTTCAACCATAAGTCGATTAACTGTAAGGGAAAGGAAGTATGCACAAAACGCCATGGTGAGCATAAATCTAACGAATGCAATTAGGCAGCAATAAATAAAAGCATTAATTATATAAGGGCAAATAAAGAACTAAACCTGGGACTAGATATTAATCACGATTCAATGGACAGAATGTGCCCTGTATATTAACAGAAGCTTAATGCAAGGAAAAGAAAAATTGGTTACTAGCAACCAGTGAAAGAGACTGCGAATGCAAGGCAAAAATCTAAAACATATATGAAACGAAAAGACAAGTGGTGCAACTTGGAGTGTATATATCTTAACATTAATAGTATAACAGCAAATAAAGTTGAACTAGAAGGTCTATGGTCTTGGAGTGCAATGGGGTATAGTCATTGCGCTGGGTATGCAGTTACAGTTGCATGGCTATACTCAATCCCGACTCTTGCGTCCTCGTTCGCGCACTCTGGGCAACGTGAGCAACCCATGTGCGAGATGCTGTAACCAATCCGAGTGGAACCTTGGGTCACGGCAGAATAAGAGGGAGCTTCGGTGGGGCCACTCTGACTTATCCGGTTTAAGGGCTCACTGAAGTCTGCAGCGTCTGTTCAGTAGGTGCGGCTGCAAGCGGGTGTCTGCTTGGAGCAAGCGGCTCGCTATATAAACGTGTATTTGGTTGCGAAACCACCCCCGTCCCAGCAATGGGTTGTGCGCTGGGCTTGGGACCCGCCACGTAAAAACCACTTCCAGTGAAGAAGCAAGGCAAAGCCTCGTACGAGACCCCCCCTTATGATGACGACCACGGCAAACGTTTAAAGGACTACGATTTGAGGGCATGCACCTGGAATGTCCGGACCCTTAATGGGGAAGGTGCCTCTGCCCGGCTGGTTGATGTCCTCGTAAGGACAAAAGCTGACATCACCGCCATTCAAGAAATGCGTTGGACGGGGCAAGTCAAACAATGTCTGGGGCCTTGCGACGTCTACTACAGCTGCCATGTAAAGGAGCGCAAATTCGGAGTTGGATTTGTGGTGGGAGTGAGACTCCGTCGCCGAGTACTGTCGTTCACCCCGGTGGACGAGCGTCTAGCCACAATCCGCATCAAAGCGAGATTCTTCAACATCCTGCTCATCTGTGCCCATGCCCCGACGGAAGAGAAGGATGAGGCATCCAAGGATCTCTTCTATGAGCGCTTGGAGCGCACGTACGAGCGCTGCCCCCGTCATGATATCAAAATCGTGCTTGGCGACTTCAATGCCAGGGTGGGCAAAGAAGGGATCTTTGGAACCACCGTCGGAAAATTCAGCCTCCACGACGAAACGTCCGACAACGGATTGAGGCTGATCGACTTCGCCGGGGCCCGAAACATGCTAGTATGCAGTACTAGGTTCAAGCATAAAAAGATCCACCAAGCTACCTGGCTGTCTCCGGATCGAAAAACGAGAAACCAAATCGATCATGTTGTGATAGACGGAAGGCACGCTTCCAGTGTTTTAGACGTACGCACACTCCGAGGCCCAAACATCGACTCGGACCACTATCTTGTTGCAGCCAAGATACGCACCCGCCTCTGTGCAGCAAAAAATGTGCGCCCAAATATGCAAGGTAAGCTTAACGTCGAAAAGCTGCAATCACAACAGACAGCCAGTGATGCCAGATTGTGGGTAATTTCCCTATTTGAGGGATATTTTGCATCAAAAATTATTAAAAGGGAAAAAAGGGACACTTAATATAAATAAGGGATTTTCTTTTGACGCAGTTATTGTTGCATAATTGATCAAAATTCAAGAATATTCGACATTCTTACGTAATTAATCGTTCTGAAGATGTGATGTGGAGTGAAATGGTATATAATTGTTAAAAAGTATAAGGACAATTTCGAAAATTTTCTTACGTTATCCAATTCAAGCGCTGAGTAAGAAAGAATCTTTTCAGTTGTAACTGGTGTTTCATGTAAAAAGCGGAACAAATTATCTGATGAAATGTTAAAAAATGAAAGGGAAAAAATGAATGAGTGAAAAAAATGCAGAAAAAGGGGGTTTTTCTTAACAGCGGTCGGCCCTCGACAGGCAATGGCAAACCTCCGAGTGTATTCCTGCCTTGAAAAACAGCTTCTCATAAAAATACACTCGCCATTCGGAGTCGGCGTAAAACTGTAGGTCCCTCCCCTTTGTGTGACAACATCAAGGGGACCGCCACAAATTGGAGGAAAAGCACATATGTGTAAGCGCCAAACTATTATTATTATTTTATATGAATTTTACTTCTTTACTACTGAAACATGTATGTATATGTTTAAATTCGTTGGGAATTTTGTGGGATAAATTTTCAAGATGTGGGTAATTGAGGGATTTTTTCCCCATTTCCGTGGGATATTTAACAGAGAATGTCTGGCATCACTGCAGACAGCCAGCGCTTTCGCTACTCGACTCTCACACCTGCTCTCAGAGAGCACTCTTCAACAAACCGACATATGCGAGCAGTGGAACCACATTTCCCGCTCATTAAGTACCGCCGCCGGAGGAGTAGTCGGATTTCAGCGAGCCCGAAAGATCAACTGGTACAATGAGGAGTGTCAGGAAGCTGCAGAGAAAAAAGATGCCGCCTACAGGGCCACGCTGCGATCGGGCGCAACGCGCGCTATGTGGACCGCTATAGGGATCTGAAGAGGGAAGCGAGACGTATTTGCCGCACCAAGAAGAGAGAGGCCGAAATACGTGAGTGCGGAGAGCTTGAAATGCTGGTCGACAGGAGGAATGCCCGAAAATTTTACCAGAGAGTTAGGCGACTTACGGAAGGTTTAAAGACCGGGGCGCACTCCTGTAAGAACAATAATGGCGTCCTAGTAACTGATGTCCAGAGCGTACTTAAAATATGGAGGAACATTTTTCCGCCCTACTAAATGGTAGCAGCACGGAAAGTTGTAGAGAAGAAGAACCCGAGCCCGAAGTCGATGATGACGGAGTCGACGTTCCACCACCTGACTATGACGAGGTACGTATCGCAATAACGCGGCTGAAAAACAACAAAGCCGCTGGAGCTGACAGCCTGCCAGCTGAGCTATTCAAGTAGGGCGGCATCAACTCTTGTGCAGAATATGGTCAGATGAACGCATGCCCGACGACTGGAATTTAAGTGTGCTCTGCCCAATCCACAAGAAAGGTGACCCCGCCATTCGCGCCAACTACCGCGGGATCAGCCTTCTAAGCATAGGTTACAAGGTCTTATCGAGCGTATTGTGTGAAAGACTGAAGCCCACCGTCAATGAACTGATTGGGCCTTATCAGTGTGGCTTTAGACCTGGCAAATCCACCATAGACCAGGTATTCACAATACGCCAAATCTTGGAAAAGACCCGCGAGAAAAGGATCGACACTCACCACCTATTTGTCGACTTTAAAGCCGCTTTTGACAGCACTAAAAGGAGTTGCCTATACGCCGCTATGTCTGAATTTGGCATCCCCTCAAAACTCATACGGCTGTTTAAAATGACGTTGAGCAATACCACCAGCTCCGTCAGAATTGGAAAAGACCTCACCGAGCCGTTCGCCACAAAACGGGGTTTCAGACAGGGCGACTCCCTGTCATGTGACTTCTTTAATCTGATGTTGGAGAAGATAATAAGAGCTGCAGAACTGAACCGCTCAGGAACAATTTACTACAAGAGCGTGCAATTGCTGGCTTATGCCGATGACATCGAGATCATCGGTAACAAAAACCGCGAAGTCTGTTCTGCCTTTTCCAAGTTGGATAGGGAAGCAAAGCGCATGGGTCTGGTGGTAAACGAGGACAAGACGAAGTATCTCCTGTCATCAAACAAACAGTCAGCACATTCGCGCCTTGGCACCCACGTCACTGTTGACAGTTACAATTTCGAGAAAGTAGAGAATTTCGTTTACTTGGGAACCAGCATTAACACCGATAATGTCAGCATTGAAATCCAACATAGAATCACTCTTGCCAACAAGTGCTACTTTAGACTGAGCAGGCAATTCAGGAGTAAAGTCCTCTCTCGACGTACGAAAACCGCGCTCTATAAGTCACTCATCATGCCCGTGCTGGTATATGGCGCAGAAGCATGGACAATGACAACATCCGATGAGGCGGCTCTTGGAGTGTTTGAGAGAAAGATTTTGCGGAAGATTTACGGACCTTTACGCGTTGCCGACGGCAAGTACCGCAGACGATGGAACGATGAGCTGTATGAGCTTTACAACGATATGGACATAGTGCAGCGAATTAAAATACAGCGGCTCCGCTGGCTTGGTCATATCGTTCGAATGGACACCGACGCTCCTGCTCTGAAAGTATTCAACTCGGAACCCGCTGGTGGTAGCAGAGGAAGAGGGAGGCCCCCACTGCGATGGAAAGATCAGGTGGAGAAGGACTTGGCTTCACTTGGTGTTTCCAATTGGCGTCAGTTGGCACAGAGGAGAAACGACTGGCGTGCTTTGCTGAACTCGGCCAAAATCGCTTAGGCGGTTACAGCGCCAAAAAAGAAGAAGAAGAAGAAGGTCTTATCAAATCAAAAAAACCAGGCATTGTATTATGTTCTGAATCGTGCACAACAGATCAAATAATAGACTCTGGGCTAAACATTACAACATTCAAATTAATCCGTTGCGATTCCCACAGTAGGCACACTGGTGGAGTGCTAATGTATATACACGAAAATGTAGAATTTAACATAGTCTGCAATAAATCTATTAATGCTAATATGTGGTGTATCATTATAAAAATTAAACATTAGTGGTATTCATCTAAACCGATAACTTTATCAATCAGATAATCTTATAAGTTTATGCACTCTGTTACATGAACGATCCACACTCTCTTTTCGTTTACACATTCGACAATAGTCGTGTTTTCTTTGGTTATAAAGCGCAGTGTCACTAATTTTATACTACTAGCACGGGGATAAAGAAACTACCCCCGGGGGGGGAAACTACCTCACTAAATTGGAAAAAATTATATTTACGAGATACCTATTTAAATAAATGTACATATAACATAAAGGCTATTTATTTGAAGCAAGTTATAAGAAAAAATGGCAGAATGTCTGTTTGTGTATGAATTCATTTGTCACGGCTACCAAACTTTGCGAATTATCAGTGAAACAAAACAAACAGACGGGATAATAATTGAACCAGATCTCTATCAGGATCATATTGTTGTTGAATTTGCATGCAAAATTTGTATTCGGATCCCGATTATTGCCTAAGCAAACATAGCTAGAGTTGCGACAGAGTTGCATTGTCTTCAGTTTATCAAGTTTATTCAGTGAAATCGCTGGACAAATTTATCAGAAATGTGTAAACGAGTTTCCATACAAATTTTGACAGTTCATTTATAAGGTTTACACAATTATAAGTTTATACGGTTTACAATGCATTTATAAGGTTTGATGAATACCCTTATTGTGCATTAAAATGGCAAATTGGTGTGCTCTACCATTCACTAAGTAGCAGTGATGCTGACTTTGTTATATATTTGAATGAGCTGATTAATGAATACCTCAAAGAATCAGATAATAATCTAATAGTCGGAGACTTTAATATAAACATGAATATATCATCAACATACTCAAACCAGCTTACAAGTTTATTTGCGCAAATGGCTATGATACAAAGAATTAGTTTTAACACGAGAATAACACAGTATTCAGCCACAAAAATTGACCTATTATTCAGCAATCAAAATCAAAACGGAGTGTGGAAGTGTATATAAGACATTCATTTTAAAGTAACCGCTACTAAATATTTCAAAATGAGAAGATATGTAACTGTCGTCTCTTGGGAGCACTAAAGCGCTGAGAATCTTATACATAGAAAATAGAGTCCAGGTTTTGAATAAGTATTCTGACCAAAGGATCCATAAACAGCAGAGAAATACGTGGTATGACCATGAGCTAACAGTACTTAACAAGAGAAAATTTTACTCCTATAATGTTGCGATAAGCACAGGCCAATGGCATGGTTATAATGTTATTAAAAAACTATAAAAAACCATAATATTTGAAAAGAAGAGATATATGGAAAATCAGGTACTTAAAAATGAAGGAAACATGAAATTGATGTGGAAATGTTTGAAAGATGCTGAGGAACTGACAGATAGCAGGGAATGTATTACAAAAATAATATTCAACGGTGAATGCTTTGAGAATAATCACGATATAGCTAATGTATTAAATGGTTATTTCGTGCAGAGCATAGTTCAAATTAATGATAGTTTTGAAAAAATACAGTTGCTGATGACATCGAACTAGAAGATATAATGGACATCACTAACGCATTTAAAAACAAAATGGTGGGGAAAAGCTGTTGTCCGAGGGTGTTTTCAAAGAGTCTATGATGTATATTGCTCACTTATATAAGGACATTATGAACGAATCACTTAAAAGAAGCATTGTTCCAGATTGCTGGAAGATATCAACAATAGTACCGGTGGAAAAAGTTAAACTACGATGAAGCCAGAAGAACTACGCCGTATTAACACTTAACCCACAGATGAAAAAATTATGGAAACAGTGGTAAAAAACCAACTAGTAGCATTCTTAGAAAAACAAAATGTAATTATACCGGAACAATCAGGGTTCAGAAAGAACCATTTGTGTGAA
>NW_023458555.1:47870906-47879261 GCF_013731165.1 Rhagoletis pomonella
GGGGGAAAATTGCGCTATTTTCAGTATTTTGGTGCTTTTTTTAAATAAAAAACTTGGCGATCTGGGCTGCCAACTTGGCTCAAACCGTGCCATTTTTGAATTTTTCAATTTTGCACAAAGTGCCAAAACGGCACTTTTGAAAAAAAGCCAAATTTAAATACATAATTTCTATAGCGTATACAACTGGTTTATCTTACTTTGACATTGGGCTTTTGTTTTAATTTGTCTAATTTTAATGCTAATGGGAAGAACTAAAGAGAATGACATCTTTTTTGGCACTTTTAACTTTCTATTTGGCACGTTTTAGCACTTTTTTATCCTCAATATGGCACTTCATAGCTTTGTATGTTTGGCAGCCCTGTTGGCAAATTTGATCACTAGCTGACCTTCACCGAGCGCTCTTTGCTGGGTTCGGACTACCAAAATGGAAGTAAATATCGAACATTCGTAGTAGATGTGCATTTCTTATCTTTATAAAAAACAATTCATTTCTCCGCGTATCCTTGTACAAATAAGGAGCTAAAGCGGCCTTATAAGGGTCGATATCTGTAGACTGGAAAATCGACCAGCTAGTTGTTGAGATGTCATTTACACGGGTCGATTTTGGTTGAACGACAAAAATCTACTAGAAAATCGACCCGTGTAAAGGCGCCTTAATCCAGCGAGCAATTATCATTAAAGTTAAAATGCCTTGGTTAAAATTAATAAAAAGTTATTTCATTCTTTCTTTACCGGGACAATTGTTACATCGGTGGGCAGCGACGCAATTACAGAACGGACCAGATTTTCAGTTGAGCGAAGTAGAGGACTAGGTTTAAATTTTTTTCGACAAAACGGAACAAATCTACTCCTATCGGAGCGAGGTCCGAACGATGGCTTATTGTGTATATGAGGACAATGTATGCTCTTTGTTTGGTATACAAAGTCAGTATTACCGCAGCCGTACTAGGGTTGTTCGACTTCACTAGAAAGTCGACTTTCGACTTTTCGATCGACTCTGTACAGTCGACTTTAAAAGTCGACCGATCCACGAAGAAAAGTCGACTTTGTTCGACTTTTTTAATAAAAAGAAAATATATTAAGTATACTCTGCATTTAACTCATATATTAGCTATAAATATGGGAGTCAGAATACGCCAAAAATATCATGATTTACTAGTGGTCTTTAGAATAATCTGTAATTTAGTGAAATTCAATGCTAGGACTAAAGGATTTTTAAAAATTTTGAAAATTGTTCCAGTTATACAGCATGAAAATGCTTATTTTTGAAAAAAAAAATTAATTCTCACAAAAAAAATTCTAAAAATTTTTTGAATCGATATTTGGTAATTACGGATAACTTTTTGAAAAATGTGGCCTTTTCGATGGAGCAGAATTGGCGGGTATTGTTAGAAATATAAGTGCACCTTTATAAGCATGGATAAATATGGGAGTAGCCCAGACAGCTAGTGGATTGGGACTATCCACACGACTAATGTCGCATATTAACTGGAATCCTACCAGCAACGTTTTTAGCGGTGTTTAAAATTTTGTACCTTACGGATTGGTCAAATTCGAACCAAAGACTGTCTGTAAAAACTTACATAAACTCAAGCAGAAAAACTTTCTTGCATGAAATTGTTAAAATAAATATTATAATAATATAATATGTTTATCTTACCTCATTATTAACTGAAGAGTGTGGAGACAAACGGTTACTAAATTTAAGGAATTTGTTTTCGTATAATAATTTTATGCGCTGCTCTTAAATGATTTGTACTGTTGTACTGTCATTAAAATTCATTTCGCTACCACACTTTTCACATTTCACTTCAGTTTTATTGACAATTTCATTTTTTTAAATACGACCAAGCAGCACTCCGCGCGCTTGTTAGAAGATCAGTTTTTATTGGCAAATAAATTAAAAAAAAGTCGAGAGTCGAAAGTGAAAAGTCGACTTCCATAAACTGAAAGTCGATCACTAAAATTCGACTTTCAGGAGTAAAAAGTCGATTTTGGTCGAAAGTCGAAGTCGACTTTGCCATCCCTAAGCCGTACTGCGATGAACATGATGTCGGTGGGATATAAATAATTTTTTCGCAACTTTTCATACCCTTCCTCCCGTAAACTGTTTTTCCCTCGCTCGCACTTTCGCTACTGCGCGGGCAAAAAAGTGCCCATGTCTGATCAACGTGAATCAATACAACACAACATATTGTGCGGTAACGAAACTGTGGGTAATTGCGCAATAGTTTTGGCGCTAGCTCAATAACGCCAGCGCCACCTGTGGTGTCAGCGCAATAGCGCAGTGTATTGAATTGAACACGGCGCCATCTGAGTGTCACCACAGTACCCATCGTCATACAGTGCAGTACACCATACAGTGGTGTCATGTCTATTATTTCTATAAGCGCTGAGCAACGCTTGTACCACCAACTGAATTTAATTGCTAGGAATGTAGTAAATGCCACGATATTCTATCATTCTTGAGTAAAAGCTTTAAATTTGCGTTCTCAACTCTCAAATTCATGCATGATTCCTGTGGGGTACAAGTGCTTGATTGTATCAAATTGTTCGAAATACAAAAATTTGTTGCGTTTATACATATGTATGTATGTATGTACATGTATGCATATGGAAGAACGAACAATTCTTTACGCTGCAAGATTTGTTGCGATGATTCTTGTGAGGTACAAGTGCTTGTATCAAAAGTAACGAGTAAAGTAACGATACGAAAGATACGGGTGTTGATTGGATTAGTAACGAATACATACGGGTATCCGAAATTTCGTTACTTTTACAGCTCTACTATCTAGACTGGTTTTATGCTTCTCGTTCGCGAAGGAGAATCAATACAGAATATTTGATACGTTCATCTTCGCGTATAAAATCATAAATGTATGTACGCGAACATTTATGTATGAATATTTACGAACCCTGCTCTTAAATAAATATATACCTTTATATGTACTTTTTAAAAACTGATATCAATATATATTTCTGGCAACACTGGAAATGAGTGAATCGCAAATTTTGTGGGCTCTTGTTAAATCTTTAAAATAAATAATATTTGTTGAAAAAATAAGACGTGGAGGACATTTCTTCATAAATTGTTAAGTGGTTTTTCGCCTGCATATCAAATATCACTGGCAAAGAGTGAACAGCATACACGGTGCTTGTGGTTGACAAAGTGTCCCGCGCATCATCGTTTACAATGGAAAAAGGTGGGACAAATGCAAGAGTGCGATACGTACAGTTGCGGCGACAATTCGTTGTGGAGGTGTATGTGGTAAATACTACCATTTATCAACAAAATGCAGCGGCTTAGACCAATATAGCGTAAATAAATTGGAGGAATTGGAGATGCTAAGGTTTATGTGTAATGATTGTTTGCAATATATACATAATGTTGATGACATCCTTAAGGATATGCAGGTGGTTATAAACCAGAACGGTCAGCAGTTAGCGGATTATAGGAGTGAATTTGATAACGCGCTAAAGAAAAATGAGATGGAAATGAGGCAATTAATGCAAGCTGTAGAAGTAGTATTTGGAGAAAGAATTAAGGCAATGCAGAAAGCTCAAGAGACATGTGTAAAAAGTGTGAAGGAAGTAAACAAAATTCGCGACTGTTTTAAGCAACGTAGCGAGCAGGTATGCAATGAAATTAAGAGCAACAAAGAAGACAATAAGAAAATGATGGAAACAATAAGTAAGGAGAATGAAAAGATATGTGCTGAACTATAGAAAAATGTAAAAATTGATGCCAGGGTATCATATGCAGATGTAGCAAATAGTAATAAAACCAAATGAGAAGCGTTACCAGAGTTAAGAAAAGTACTTCCTCTGATAGTGAAGCTGAGTAGAAAGAAAGATGTAGAGAGAACTAAAAATGATTTAAATTCAAAAGTTGATCCTAAGGAGTTTCAAATCACTTATATAGTAGCCAGGCAAAGCGGAGTGGAAATTTTTGAAAGTGCTAATGCGCAAGAACGGGAAAAATTCAAAAATGCAATTGAAAGCAACCTTGGAAATAATTATGAAGTAAAGATTCCTACAAAAGTGAAACCAACAGTCCTTGTAACTGGTATAAATTACAAATATGGAAATGATGAGCTCGCTCAGAGAATCAAACGGCAAAATAATTGTTTAAACGAAACTGACGTAAAAATCTTAAAGCAATACCAAGTAAAGAAAAATGGTAAAAACTACTACAATGCAGTACTAGAAGTGGATGTGGAAGTGTTTGCGAATATACTAGCTCAAGAAAGGCTCAATGTAGGATGGAAACGTTGTAAAGCGTAGGATGCAGTGCAGGTCTTGTGTTGTTTCAAATGCAAAGGCTTCAACCATAAGTCGATTAACTGTAAGGGAAAGGAAGTATGCACAAAATGCCATGGTGAGCATAAATCTAAAAAATGCAATGAGGCAGCAATAAATAAATGCATTAATTGTATAAGGGCAAATAAAGAACTAAACCTGGGACTAGATATTAATCACGATTCAATGGACAGAATGTGCCCTGTATATCAGCAGAAGCTTAATGCAAGGAAAAGAAAAATTGGTTACTAGCAACCAATGAAAGAGACTGCAAGACAAAAATCTAAAACATATATGAAACGAAAAGACAAGTGGTGCAACTTGGAGTGTATATATCTTAATATTAATAGTATAATAGCAAATAAAGTTGAACTAGAAGGTCTTATCGAATCAAAAAAACCAGGCATTGTATTATGTTCTGAAACGTGCACAACAGATCAAATAATGGACTCTGAGCTAAACATTACTACATACAAATTAATCCGTTGCGATATCCACAGTAGGCACACTGGTGGAGTGCTAATGTATATACACGAAAATGTAGAATTTAAGATAGTCTGCAATAAATCTTTTAATGCTAATATGTGGTGTATCATTATAAAAATTAAAAATTGTGCATTAAAATAACAAATTGGTGTGCTCTACCATTCACCAAGTAGCAGTGATGCTGACTTTGTTATATATTTGAATGAGCTGATTAATGAATACCTCAAAGAATCAGATAATAATCTAATAGTCGGAGACTTTAATATAAACATGAATATATCGTCAACATACTCAAACCAGCTTAAAAGTTTATTTGTGAAAATGGGAATGATACAAATAATTAGTTTTAACAGGAGAATAACACAGTATTCAGCCACAAAAATTGACCTATTATTCAGCAATAATGATCAAATCAAAACGGAGTGTGAAAATTCATTTTAAAGTACCCACTACAAAATATTCCAAAATGAGAAGATATGTAACTGTCGTCTCTTGGGAGCACTATAGCGCTGAGAATCTTATACACCTGTTGCGAGCCTACGATTTCAGCCGTGTGTCTTGTACCGAAATAGAAAATAGAGTCCTGGTTTTGAATAGTAATCTATAATGTTGCGATAAGCACAGGTCAATGGCATGGTTATAATGTTATTAAAAAACTATATAAAAAAACCATAATATTTAAAAAGAAGAAATATATGGAAAATCAAGTACTTAAAAATGAAGGAAACGTGAAATTGATGTGGAAATGTTTGAAAGATGCTGTGGAATTGACAGATAGCAGGGAATGTATTACAAAAATAATATTCAACGGTGAATGCTTTGAGAATAATCATGATATAGCTAATATATTAAATGGTTATTTCGTGCAGAGCATAGTTCAAATTAATGATAGAAAAAAATACAGTTGCTGATGAAATAAGCCTAAATAGCACGCTAGCAACATTTGAATTCGTGGACATCGAACTAGAAGATATAATGGACATCACTAACGCATTTAAAAACAAACATGGTGGGAAAAAGCTGTTGTCAGAGGGTGTTTTCAAAGACTCTATGATGTATATTGCTCACTTATATAAGGAAATTATAAACGAATCACTTAATATAAGCATTGTTCCTGATTGCTGGAAGATATCAACAATAGTACCGGTGGAAAAAGTTAAAAATACGATGAAGCCAGAAGAATTACGCCCGATTAACACTTTACCCGCAGATGAAAAAATTATGGAAACAGTGGTAAAAAACCAACTAATAGCATTCTTCGAAAAACAAAATGTAATTATACCGGAACAATCAGGGTTCAGAAAGAACCATTCGTGTGAAACAGCACTGAACATGGTAATTGCGGAATGGAAAGGGGATGTAGCTGACAAAAAGGTGGTGGTGGCTGGGTTCTTAGACTTGAAGCGGGCTTTTGAAACAGTTGATAGAGATGTATTGCTGGACGTCATGTATAAAACTGGTATCAGAGGGAAAGCGTTGGAATGGTTCCGAAGTTATTTGAGCAAAAGAAAGCAGAGGACGATAATTGGAGATGCAGTATCGTCGGTTACTGATGTAAACATTGGTCTACCGCAAGGTTCAGTATTGGCACCAATCTTATTTATAATTTATATTAACGATATTAAAACGTGTTTGAAAAATTGTAAAATACGTCTGTTTGCGGATGACGCATTGGTTAGCATTAGTGGGAAAAATGTAAAAAATTGTTCTATTGCGAAAATGCAAGAAGATTTCAATTCTTTGTATAAATGGTTATGCCATAGAAAGCTGAAACTGAACGTAGATAAAACTAAGTATATGATAATATGCAAGAACCACAACATTATACATAATAATGACTTAAGCGATATAAGTCTGAAGATTAAAAACTGTGAAATTCAAAGAGTAAATAAAATGAAGTATTTGGGAGTGATAATCGATGAAACACTAAATTTTGGAGAACATATAGGTTACTTAGAGAACAAAATTTCAAAGAAAATAGGCTTTATGTATAGAACTTGCAAACATATTAGTCAACATTACAAAATATTGGTATATCGATCGATTATAGAACCACACTTTATATACTGCCCAACAATAATACTGTTAGCAAGTGATACACAAGCTAAGAAACTACAAATACAGCAAAACAAAGCAATGCGATTATATAATATTATTATTAATATTAAAATGTAATTCACGAACATCGAAGAATACAATGCTAAATATGTTAAATTGGCTTAGTATAAAACAATCAATTAGCTATTACACATTGAAATTTATACATAATATAAAATTAGGAATGTTACCAAATTACTTGAGTGATGGAATACATTATAATACTGAGATTCATAATTATGAAACTAGAAGTAACCAAAATATAAGACTGCCTATAGTAAGAACGGAGTTCGCAAAAAAGTCCTTAGAATACGTAGGTTATAAAATGTACAATGAATTACAAAATGAGATAAAAAACTGTGAAAATATCAATAAGTTTAAAGAAAAATTATTTTTATACAGCAAAACGTTAAATATGTAACATTTTTGTAACACTGAATTTACTTTGAATTAGAAATAAATAAAAAATAAAGAAAAATATTGACTAAATATGGGTGTTTCCAGCGGAAGGTCCACCACGACAAAAAAATAAAAGTTTTATATCTAACGTATTTACGGGCCGATTTGTCTGCTTTTTAAAGTATATACTGGCTATGTAAGTAGAATCATGTTTGCATAAAATGGTCTTCCTAGGTGGTGCCAAGGTCGAGATATTTCGAAAAACCGTATTTATGGTCCGATTTGGTTCGAATTTGGCGTATGTGGTTGAAACATAATAAATCATAGATTTTTAATAAATTGACCCTGAATTGGCGCTGAAGTCAAAATATAAAGTATATTCTACATAAAATACATATTAATAAAAATATAACGATGGAAATTTATGTCACGCGACGCCACGTCACGTCACGTATCACACTTGGCGTTGTAAAATAGAATTGAAACAATTTGCATTAATTCAAAAAACTATAAAAACAACTAGAATTGCTCCAAATCATATTAAAATAAGTTTCATGAAAATAGCCATCCACAATTCGCAGAGTTTTGCGATTTTGTAAGAAAAGAAAAAATTAACTTCCATTTTTTGTCACGTAACGAACCTCTCTTTAAATGCTTATATTTCAGGACCAAGCAGTTCGATTGATTTCATTTTTCGGTTAAATATAGAACTAATTATGTGCTATTCAATGGCCCAAAAAAGTTAAAGAAAACAAATGGTATTCCTTTTTTGTATCACATTGAAATCGTACGACTGTCACGTGCGCCACCATGGGAATGCCCATATGTCGTCCTTATCCAGTAAGGAATTTGGTAAAATATCATTACTATACATTAGACTGCAGCACCAAAAAAAGTTGCGGTTTTTCCGCCAGGATTACAAAATTTATTATATTTTAAGACGTCCACCAAAATATTTCGGAAAAATATTAAGATTTAAGCGAGCTGGACCGATTTGAAAATACCTTCAAAAATGTCGTTTTTTATGAATAAAAATAGTTTCTTAAAGAACTTTTTGAAAAAGTCCCCTCAAAT
>NW_023458555.1:47879361-47919487 GCF_013731165.1 Rhagoletis pomonella
TAATTATACCGGAACAATCAGGGTTCAGAAAGAACCATTTGTGTGAAACAGCACTGAACATGGTAATTGCGGAATGGAAAGAGGATGTAGCTGACAAAAAGGTGGTGGTGGCTGGGTTCTTAGACTTGAAGCGGGCTTTTGAAACAGTTGATAGAGATGTATTGATGGACGTCATATATAAAACTGGTACAGAGGGAAAGCGTTGGAATGGTTCCGAAGTTATTTGAGCAACAGAAAGCAGAGGACGATAATTGGAGATGCAGTATCGTCGGTTACTGATGTAAGCATTGGTCTACCGCAAGGCTCAGTATTGGCACCAATCTCATTTATAATTTATATTGTGGGACAAATGTAAATAGTGCTATTGCGAAGATGCAAGAAGATTTAAATTCTTTGTATAAATGGTTATGCCATAGAAAGCTGAAACTGAACGTAGATAAAACTAAGTATATGATAATATGCAAGAACCAAAACATTATGGCTGAATTTCTTTATTCATTCTGAACGTTTGGAATAAACTTTTTTGTTTACTTATTCTTTAGAACGTTCCTGACGATATGTTAACGTATATTTCAAACGTATTCTGTTTATTCCGGCTGTGAAATGGGATTATCCGGAATGTATAAAGAAACGCAGCCTATAAATAATAATGACTTAAGCGAAGATTAAAAACTATGAAATTCAAAGAGTGAATAAAATGAAGTATTTGGGAGTGATAATCGATGAAACACTAAATTTTGGAGAACATATAGGTTACTTAGAGAACAAAGTTGCAAAGAAAATAGGCTTTATGTATAGAACTTGCGAACATATTAGTCAACATTAAAATATATTGGTATATCGATCGATTATAGAACCACACTTTATCTGCTGCCCAACCATAATACTATTAGCAAGTGATACACGAACTAAGAAACTATAAATACAGCAAAACAAAGCAATGCGATGAATATTAAAATGTAATTCACGAACATCGAAGAATACAATGCTAAATATGTTAAATTGGCTTAGTATAAAACAATCAATTAGCTATTACACATTGAAATTTATACATAATATAAAATTAGGAATGATACCAAATTACTTGAATGATAGAATACACTATAATACTGAGATTCATAATTATGGAACTAGAATTAGCCAAAATATAAGACTGCCTAGAGTAAGAGCGGATGTCGCAAAGAAATCCTTAGAATACGTAGGTTATAAAATGTATAATGAATTACCAAATGAGATAAAAAACTGTCAAAATATCAATAAGTTTAAAGAAAAATTATTTTTATACTGCAAAACGTTAAAAATGTAATATATTTACTTTGAATTAGGTCTTAAAGACCGTAATAAAAAAAAAAAATGGTTTTTGGCATTCCTTTACTTTTTCCCCTTATTCTCTTTTAGTGAATTTTAGTATTGTCACATGAGTCTTCCTGTTTTCACTAACAAACTGGCGCATTGAACACACTCATTGTTAAAACAGCTGATCTGCTGGTGTCGGTGCATCTTGAACACATCGCCGCATTCCCATTACCTAACCAAAACAAAATAAGGACTAAATACAATAACGATGTCCTGGCTTGCGAATGCCTTTAGGAGGGCAATTACCTCACCCAGCATTCAACAGCAACTTGTACAGCAGTGTACTACCTTGGCTCCGGCAGCTACTTCATCACCCGCCAATGCTATCGGTTTACGCCACCTTTCCTTCGAGGAAAAACGTGCTAAAGGACCTTTGATACGCCGCTATGGTTACAAGGAACGCCTACATCAACGGGGGTTGCTTCCCCACTGGGACAATGGACAAAAATTACCAATGCCCGAATATAGACCCAAGAATGTTTGGTCTGAGAAACGTGCGCTGTTCGGACAAAATGATTACATAGATATATTAGGTTCGGATCGTGTGCATCCGGTTCGTGTACTTTATTCAGTGCCCTCCTGGTTGCGTGGTGTTTCCGGCAATGAGTATCAAGTGTTGCTGCGTAAACGTAAAATGCTCGAAAAAACTAAGTATCCAATAGCAAGACCAACAAAGTGGAAACATCTACAGAAACGTATACTCTATCTGTATCGATTCCTTAATCGCAAAACGAAGACAAGTTTCTCGAAACAGTAAATATGAATAGCAGAAATAAATGTTTGCAACAAATTGATTTGTTTTTGGATGACTAGCTTGTGTAGGTGGGTGGCGTTCGGACGTACATTTTTCGGAGTAATGCAATAAAAAGTGGTTCGAAGAAATAAGCATATTTTGTAAGTTGTTGCACTGTAGCAGCTTTTCTTAAAATTATCGATCAATAAATTATTGCAAGAGGAAATTGTGCACATGTTTTATTTGATACTGTTCTTAAGGTCTTAATGGCTTGGAGCGCAGCCTTACGCCGTTACAACCACCATTTTCGTGTATAAAGAATTAAACTATAACGCAAAATGCGACCGTAATATTAGCATGAGATTAACTTAGTAAATAGATTTACTTGTCGTTACTTTAATAAAGGAAGGCCACTACTCATTTTGTTCTAAAATCGAGGTGTGTCTTAAAATCAGTACATAAATTACTCTTTGAAAACCTAACAGATATTGAAAAAAGGCTGAATTAGTTGCCTACTTTGCAATTATCAACCAAATTTCGTCTATTTCCCATTGTTCACTGATACGTTAAAAGACCATTTCATTTTAAATAATTTTTATTTGTTTTTACTTTCATAATGTTATATTTCATAATATATTTTTTCTTTCATAATAATTATACTCATTTTAATCATATAATAATATCGTAATTGTTAGAAGTTATTGTTAAATAATTCGTTTTTGCTTTTTTTGTTTGTATGTAGTATGCATCGTTCGACAAAAATTTACCTTATAACATTCACAAAAAATATGAAAATTAAAACTAGTACTAAATTCAATATTTTTAAATTACTTTAGATAAAAAAAAACGTTAATTAAAAAAAGTAATAATGAAACCTACATATATTAAGAATGGAATAGGAAGTATTGTTATTCGCAGATAATTTTTTACTGGTACATATTCGGTTAAAAAGCTTTTGATAATCGATTTTATATTATTATTAATTTGTATTAAATTGTAAACACATATTTGACTTAAAAACACCAATTAGTTTGAATTTGTATGTTTCGGAAATACTCAGGGTAAAATCAATTTTTAAAGTAAAATATTCTAAAAAAATCTCTACACTCTGAACTTTGAAAATCTTCTCGTCGATCCCTTTTAAGCTAAACTTGTGTTTTTAAACGTCTATGTTTTATCAGAGCACTGAAATGAAATTGTTTCTACATGAATTGCGAAATTTCAGCAGTTTTGAGTATTTTTGCCAGAATTGAGTAGTCCAATTGCAAACAGCGTTATGTGATTTTATAATAGTAAGCCATAAATTTAAAAAACAAACGCCTACAACAACCAGTAAAATCCAAATTGTATATTTTGTTTAATAATCTGAAAATTTGGATAAATAAGAGAAAATAGAAAAAATCGCAGTATGGTAATATTAATATTGCGAGTTTTGAAACAGTAACTGTTACATAGCTAGCTTTTTTTTAGCTTTTCGCGTTCTCTCTACTTCTTTTTTGCGACGTCTTCCTCTAGGCACCGAAACGACCACGTTTTATTGTAGTTTTCTAAGTTCATCAGAAGATGGAGACTTTCGAACATTGCTGGTACTACTGGTACGTTAACCACCCAAAAGTAAAAATCGAAAGAACTTTACATAGAGCACTTTGCAAGTGGACTACTCAATTGATAAAAGAAATGTTCCTTAGGAAAAAGGAAATAAGGAATTGTCATCATTTATAGTTTAGAAATCAAATATACTGATGCTTTTGCTTAAGGCATTTCTAAACACAGCCAGGCCTCACATATGAATGCACATATGTACATACATTCATTAGACTGGGTTGGTCCCCATAAGGAGTATTAAAAAAAAGTTAGGAAAAATTTTGGTTTGGCAGTTTTCAGGACTCGCCAAGGGCGATATTTTGTTTTCAAAATAGGGGAGATGGTAATTGCAATTTTTTTCGCCACCCAGTGTAATGTACATGCATATAGAGGTTAAGTTTTAATAAGCCTTTTTGGCGTGCCCCCATTTTTCGGGATCTTAAAAAAATCGATTTAGCTTTCATATCTTCGTAAATCGTGGAAACGGTGAAATCATTTTTTTTATCGTAATATGCAAAGCAATGATTGTACCTAGTTAAGTTTGGTCTGAAGGCAAACCGCGTTTTCTCAAAATATTACTTTTAAAACTACGCACTATGATTTGAGGATCCTACCCCTTAACCACGGAATTATACTTTGTCAAATCGCCATCGCATTACTTGTTTGATAGGCAAATTTCGCGTATAATGTGACCCGAAAGTGTGAATTTGGCTGGGTTCGAGCTACGTAATAATTACCGCAATATTGCAAGTTTGCTGCTTTTTCAATGCGCTGTTGCTGATGCTACACTGGCAATCTACTGAAATGTTGCAGAAATCGCGCAGCGAAAATTTGTATATTGCATTTAGATTACTAGTGATGAGCATCGGTTTGTCAAACTTGCGTTCTAAATTTTCGCGTAGAATGTTCATATTGCTTTCACAAACGTCCACAAAAAATGTTGCAAAATGCAAAGGTATAAGCTTCCAGGGTTAATGGGGAAGGCGCCTCTACCCGGCTGATTTATGTCCTCCGAAGTCTAAGGCTGACATCATCACCATCCAAGAAATGCGATGGGGACGAGGCAAGGCAAAAAATATTTGACCTGAAACCAGTATGTAATGTCGCTTTTAAAAGTTTTAAACACATATTTCGGCTGTTCTCGCGTCGAGGAGTTAATTTCCATGGTCGCAAGAATCGGAAAATATTTTTTTAAGTTTCTTACAAGTTTTTAGGAAAAAAAGGCTTTACTTTTGAAGGTCATTCCAAAGATAAAGTTGAATGAAAAATAAGCTTGACCTGCCTGGACCTGAAAAACTACTAACGTTGATGTAGTCCATGGTTTCGAACTTTTTAAAACTAAGGTCTATGATTATTGTGTGAATCATGGTCCACTTTTTTCTGACAGGAGATATAAGTTACCTTGGTACACCAAACAACTGAAGCATTTAAAAAATCTTTGTAATAGGCTTAACAAAAAATTCAAAGTGTCCCAAAATAATTCGTGCTATAAAAGATACAAATGCTGTTTGTCTGAGTTTAAAAAACTTGATAAGTCGCTTCGTAAGAAATATATCAGGAACTTCGAAAGCAATATAAAGACCAACCCTAAGGCCGTTTGGCCGTTTATTAAACCAAAGAAAAATAAATCCAACATTCCTACCTCGATGTTTTATAAAAAAAAAACATGCTAATTCGGCCCAAGACTCATCTGACCTATTTGCGGACTTTTTTAGTGCAAATTTCGTTAGTGATGATGATACGGATCCTATTAATCCTACAGTTTATGACTCATACGTATCTTTTGGCTTACTGTTGCTAACCGATTATGTGCTGAAGGATATTTCGAGTTTAAAATCATCCACTCAGACTGATGTAGATGGCCTATCTCAAGAACTGCTCTGCTCTCATTAAGCCTCTACTTTTGATTTTTAATTTATCGCTCTCCACGGGTACGTTTTTAGCAGATTGAGAAGTGTTTATACTACGCCTATTTTCAAAAATGGAAATAAGAGTGATGTTTCGAACTACAGACCGATTGCTAAATTGACAACGGTTGCTAAATTGTTCGAAAGCATTATCAAGGATAAAATTGCTTTTGCAATTCAATATGTAATTTGTCCGAATCAGCACGGCTTCGTTAAGGGGAGATCCACGATATCTAATCTTGCTATTTTTACGGATGACTGCACTAGAAGCTACGAGGCTGGGTATCAAATTGATACAGTATATACTGATTTTGCCAAGGCATTCGATAAGGTGTCCCATAAACTCTTAATTAGTAAATTGGCGTACGTGGGTTTTCACTCCGTCTTCCTCGAAAGGATCAGATCCTATCTATCGGGGAGGTACTCTAGGGTGCAAATCTAAGACAAAACATCGCGTTCTTTTCACGCAAGTTTAGGGGTCCCTCAGGGAAGTATCCTTGGACCTCTTTTATTTATAATCTTTATCAATGACATAAGCTCGTGTTTCTTATTCTTCAAATTTCTTCTATACGCTGACGATCTCAAAGTTTATTCGGTTGTAACGCGACCCGGGGATTCTGATTCTTTTCAATCTGGTCTAGATAGAGTTAACTCTTGGTGTGAAAGGAATCAACTCTTCTTAAATACTGAAACATGTTCTCATATGGTTTATTCTAGAAAGTCGAATACAGTAAGCACATCTTATACGATAGCAGGTACTAAACTGAAATTTGTAGATCAAGTCAAAGACCTAGGGGCTTATTTTGACTCAAAACTCACACATAATACTCATATTAATTTCATTGTTGCAAATTCCTATTCCACGTGGGCTTTTGTGCGTCGCAACAGTTCTGGTTTTTCTGACCCGTACACTCTTAAAAAACTGTATATTGCTTTTGTCAAGTCCCGTCTAGAATATGCCGAAATTATTTGGCGACCTTTTCATATGACGTATATAAACAGGATTGAACGGTTACAAAAGATTCTTTTTTATCAAGTCTGCGCTAAGGTTTCTCAACTTTACGAAGCCAATGCCGTTGCTTACTTTTAAATCTTGATTTGCTCGTTTATCGTGAATGTTATAACTAATATTGTCGATTGCTCAGAAATTCTGCGAAGAATACCGCTCAATATTCCTGTAAGAAATTTGCGGCGTTCTGACTTATTTTACGTGCAATCCGCAGAGTCGAATTATGCGTTGAATGTTCCTATTAGGCGAGCCCTCAGGGAAATCACTTCCTGGATCGTTTTAAAAAAACATAGTCTCGAATTACTTTAATTCATTAATTAGTTGATCACCAACTTAAATTGAAGTTGCATTTTTAAGCTTAGTCAGTAAGAAACTATGTATTCATTGACTGAAATGGAAATAAATAAATAAATACCAAATACCAAACTTAATGCAAACATTTGGAAATTTCACAAAAATTTGTAGTTTTATTACCATTAAGCTTTTGTATAATAAGTGTTAAGGTTGCTAAAAAATTCCGTCGATTTTTGATAATTTTTTTGCTGACGGTGTTACGCTTTTCCTTTAATGCAAAGCTCGGGCTTTATGGGAAAAAATACTTATACCGTCTGAAAAAAAATTTAATGCCTTGCCATACCAAAATTTGGAATTTTCATAATTTTAGTGCTAAGTTTGAAATTTGGACTTACATAATGAGTTATAATTTTATAAAAAAATATTGCACATTTAATAAAAAAAGAAAAATATGTCTCGTCCTTATTTATTTTCCCGCCATTGCATACATTTAACCCCGTGCACGATTCGAAATTAAAGACAAAGGGAGAGAAAATTTTGTGTTAATTTCTTGAAATGTGACACTCTTGTAAGATAAAAAAGGCACATTCCCTGCCCTTTAAAGCTTTGTCAGGAGAGATAGTTGCCGTAAAAATCAGATGGTTGTTTAAAACGACAATATTATCAAATACGTGAGCTAGACAACGACAAGAAGGCAAAAACATATTCTTTGACACGTTTGAGTGTAACATCAAACACATTTTGTACCGGGGAAGGGCAACATTTTTCGAAGAAACGAAGTCAGCATTAGAGAAAAAAGAGAAGGCAAAGTTTAAGCCAAAGACGAAGGCTGATTCTTAGGCTAACTGAAAGGATAAGATATTTTATTGAAATATTTCGAAAGGAATCGAAATTCAGTAATAAAAATTTTGTTAGCGAAAATTATTAAGTTATCGAAACTTATAGTTATCGAAATTTATCCAGTTATCTATTCTTGTCGTGTTATCGCAACGTATCGAATTATTCAAATTGAACAATGTGTATTGAGTTGTTGATATTTATTCAATTATAACTATATATCGAGTTAACGAAATTTATCGGGTTATCGAGTTCTTTCAACTTGTCGAGTTATCGATATTTATAGATTTACTGAAATTTGTCGATTTATCGAATCGAAGTTTTTAGAATTTTCAAAACATATCAAGTTATCGAAATTTTACGGTTATACAAGTTAATCGAGCCATCATCGCTGCTTAAATTTAACCTAGTTATCGATATTTATAGAATTGTCACATGTTTATCGATTTATCTATTTATATCGATATATACATTTTTCAGTTATCGAAATTTATCCAGCCTTCGAAATGCACAGTTAAAGCTCTGCAAGGGTCTTAAAAACTACAAACGGTCGAGTTCCGACAATAACTGGCCAAAACGGCCATACACACATGGGGATGCTACTCACTATTTAAGTGAATCAAAATAAAGAGCATAAATTTCTTGCAGTTTTATAAAGAGCGGAATAAAACCTGAAGTAATCTGGGTATTTTCTTATTTTCACTACTATTCTTCGAAATAGTCATTCTTCAAAATTAACATTCTCCGATGCCAACAAGTCCAGTTATATGCTCGGATCTTGAAGAAAAAAGTGCCTAATCAATTGAAGTGAATTTGAGTGAATCTGAGTGTATGAGCACTAGGGGGGGGGGAGGGGGGTTGAATTCCTTTGCTTATTTAAAAATTTTGCTCTTTGGCTTTTGCCTTAGAGTTTTGGGTGTTCACCGCACAATCCTCAAACTATGCTATAAAGGTGTTCAGGAATTTTGTTTGCAGACGCTTGTGTTTCCTACAAAAAATACCGCCACTCGAATTGTTACCAATTAAAAATGCTATAATTTTGTCTATTTTTTTATTCGAAAACATTGGTTCATTATAAGAACTAATCAGGGTTTAAGAAAAATGTGTTACTGTTCGATGTAGTCATCTTTAACGCGGATAATAGCAGCGAGTCTGTACGGGAATACTTCGCAGAATGCACAAGTGTGGTCTGATGGTATTTCGCCCTAGTGGCGGCGAAAAGCAATCCTCAAGGCGTTGATTGTCTCTATTTTTTAGCTGATTTTTTGGCCTTGAAAATAGTCCATGTTTCCATATGGTTGGGCTTAAGTCCTGTGAATATGGTGGTCATTGTTGCGAAGAAATGAAGCTGGGAAGTTTTTTCTCTAAAAAAACGTTGCATTTCGCAAACTATATGCAATGGTGACGAGTTTTAGTGCAAAATCCAAAGATTTCTACCAAATTCTTTTCGTGCCCAAGGTAACAAAGTATTTTTTTAAATATTTTTTTATGGTAGATTTGTTGATTTGCCTTAACGTCTTGTTCTATATAAAATTCCACTAGACGATATTCGTGCAACATGTGAAGCATTATCGTGCAGACTCGATGCTAATATCCACGCTAAAGATGGCTATATCGAACAGTAAAACATTCCTCTTAAACCCTGACAAGTTCTTATGATGAACTGATGTTTTCGAATAAAACAAACGCAAAACAGACAAAACTATAGCATTTTTAATTGTTAACACTCCAAATGCTTATCCCTGTATTTCCTCAAAACCGTGAATTCCGAAAACTTTCTAATAGTTGGCATACACGGTGCGTCTGACTCGCGAGTAATTTGTGTACGTGTTGACTCGCCCTCGACTACACACAGTTGAATCATTCAGAGTATGCCGGGAGTCATGTTGGTGTAACTAACACATATTTATTTTCACAAACCCATCCAAACCGACTCACGAGTTAAAGCTCAAACAGTCAACGACGTAACGTAGACGTAGGTTGACGCAGACACGATTTACCTTATGGGATTCGCCTGTTAACCAAAACTCATCACCGCATGGCGGTGACGTTGCCGTTGCTGCTCTCTCTCTCTATCAACAGTAAATTTGGTATGCTGCTACACACGTCAACCTAAGTTTACGCTACGTCGTTGACTAACTGAGCTTTCAGACGCACCGTGTATGTCGCCTATAAATCATACCAAAATTGAATGGCATTAAAATTGTAAAAAAAACTAATTGGTTGTATTTGAACAAAAATTTTAACACATCGTTTTATATGTATTTATAAGAGAGCCTGCTAATAGTACCATATACAATTTTTTGTTGTGGTGTGATTCATTGAATATTATCAGTATTCATACTTCTATTATTAATTTCGTTTTATATCCTTTCGCTTCATTTCATTTATATCCTTGCTTAATTCTCTGTTTTTATTTAAGTAATTTTTATGGTTAGGCACAAAGTATGTTTTCCATTTTTATTTTAAATTACTGGCTTGAATCTTCCAACCCAACACCTTCCACATCCCTCAACTTTGTTATACCTTTATTGGAGGAGTTTGTTTTTGTCATTTTTCATTTAAAGTACGTATGCAATGTATTAGCACTTTTTTAATATATTTCTGGCTACAAAACACATACATACTTATGTACATACGCACATACTATAGTATGTATACCATATCCATAAGTCGCCCCAATTGGCTTATTACATACATATGTATGTATGCACGTGCATGTACTTGCAATTGGAAAAATACTATTTATACACATCCTAATTTCGGTAAGGTTCTATTGTTACAAACATACATACATATTCATCGTTTGGTTATGCGGTATTTTTTATACATATTTTGTTTCTTGTTTTTTTTTTTAATTTTTTTACTCAAGTGTACTTCGATCTACTAAACTATTTATTTTTTATTTTAATTTTTAATTAGTAATAACTAGACGCTATTGTGTTTGTCCATGTTTTTATTGTTGGTGTTTTATTTTGTTTTGCGTTTCATTTTACTATAGTTTCATTATTATTTGCAAATGCTTTTCTACAAAATTTTAATATAGTCTGTATGCGTGTGTGAGTGTATTTTTTTATTTGTAAGTGTGTTTAGTTTGCTTGTTTAAATAAGGCGTCACTGCAAAATCTGAAAATATCGTACAAACCATAAATTTTTTATGTGCTTAAATTTTTTATGTGTTGACCAAAATCATAAATAGACTGCTTATTTGTATGCAGAAACGAAGCCTAAAACTATGAACCCCATAACTAAAATAAAATGTATACAAATTTATTTGTTTTTCTTATGGTTAAGTGATAGATATTTTTAGGGTTCGTTTCCTGCATAAACTTCCACAGTCTAATCATAAAGCTCAGTTGCGAAGTACTATACCTCAAGTCTGTAAAAACAATGAAAAGCGAAACTTTAAAATTAAAAATAATTAAATCTCTTTCGCCTTTAAATTGATTCAAAATGTTCTCTTGCCATTGCTTGTCATTTTAATCACTCTCCAATGGGTGGCTCACGAACTCTACCGATGTTTGTTAGGTACTAATAATTTAAAAGAGTAAAGATTTTGATGCAAAAAATTTCCAATCAGGCTATTTAAGGCTTGTTACACACAAGGGTGCAGCACATTTGCCTTGCCGCAATTGCATTCTAAAATACATAGGAACGAGTTTCGACAAATATGTATGCATAGCACAATTTATTCGCGCACATATGTATCTGTGTTTGTATGGAAAATTAGCTTATGTTGGAACGCTGGCTTTAATATAAGGTGACAGGTAACAAGATCAACGGAAATAAGGTCAATTGACTTTATTTCCCACCCTGGTGCGAAATAAAGTCAATTGACATTATTACCTTTTCAAAAGCGAAATAAAGTCAACCAAAATTTGGAAATAAAGTCATTGACGCTATTTCCTCATTCAAATGGAAATAGCAAGGCGAATTTATATAAGGTGATTTTGTGTATATGTTTTGCCGCACGGCTTCTGATATCAAATTGAAAAATTTTGTGTGTAGAACACACTCTTACAGATTTTGGCCGTTTATGCCGCCAAAGCAAAAACAAAATACATTTAAATTTTTGTTTTTGTACTCCTGCTATCACCTTAAATTAATTCGCCTTGGGAAATAGCGTCAACAATGCTTAAAGTATGTGTGCTTTCATACAAAAAAATGTTGTTCTTACAATAAACATTGCCCCGTAAGTGTTGTTTTTTAATAGATGACAAAGGTTATTGCCAAGTCCTCAGTGTGGTGATATTAATCCACACACAATCATGAACTACCACCAATTGATTTTATTAAAAAATTTAAATTATGAATATGTAAAAACACGATGCGAAAAACTAAACGCAAAGCACAGCTGGAATACGAGAAATATTTGAAGAAAGAGGGTAGAAATGAATCAGAACTTGCAAAACATGTTTCGTTTCCACAAAAATAAAGCGAACACTATTAAATTGAAGAAACAGTCCATGTCCAAGCACCCCGGAGGAACCCTGAAAGAATTCTGTGTTTTAAATTAGCATATTTTGAACGAATTCGGAATGTCTAAGGTGGAAAAAAACCATCCTTACTATAAGGAAACAATTATAGAAAAGGAATTTTCTTACACTGTATTCATGTCTCCGCCAGCAATTTGTAACATCATTTAAAAGCAGCTAAGGAGAAGGACACACAATTTATTAGATGGGACATTCAACAAGCCAATGTGTCAAAATGCGGGTATAAACAATTATTGATTATTTAATATCGGAACCGAGATCATGTAAATTAATTGATTGGTTTTCACACACTTTTGAAACACAAATTATATGCTTTTTTACTGCAGACAAATTGTTGCCAAAACACAGCAGAAATCTTCCAATCAGGCCTGCCAACTATCCTTAGTTATGAGGTGCCATATTGAGGATAAAAAAGTGCCAAAATGTGCCAAATAGAAAAATAAAAGTGCCAAAAAAGATGCCATTCCTTTTAATCATTCACATTTAGCAATAAAATAAAGCTACATTTTCAAAACAAAATTGCAATGATAAAATAAGATAAACCAGTTGAATAGCCTTTATAAATTAGAAAATTTTAGTTGAGAAAAGGAAGTGCACGCGAAGGATTTCACAAAAATGTATTGAAATGTTATTTTTTTTTTTTTAAAGTGCCATTTTGGCACTTTGTGCCAAATCGAAAAATTAAGTGCCATTTGAAGTAAAATAGGGACAGATGGTACGGTTTGAGCCAAGTTGGCTCCCTGCTTCCAATAACTTACGAATATAAAAATGTGACATATCGAGGGCTTGAATTCATTAGGAGCGTTCGTTTAAAATCTCCAGTAAAAAACATCCAACTGTCAAATTCTGGCGAAATGTACTTCTGTTCTCTCACAAGAGAAAAATATCCAAAATAGTACGCGAACAGAAAATTTGCAGAAACTTGTAAGTTAGACGAACAGCTGATATAATTTTTGTTTACATTCAAAAGTGTAAAATTTCAAACGTACGAAAAGTCATCACAAAGTTATACTGACACAGCTTATTGATTAAACATATACATAACTACTTATTTCTTACAAGTTTAATTAGTCGCATTTTGCAATTTTTAACTTCCAAACCATCAAATTCAATTTGGTGATTTGCGTAAATGCCAACCAGCTGTTTTTGATCAGCTGTTTTCCTGTTGGCAAATCGTTGTTGGCAAAAATTTTTCCAGCAGAAAGCAGCAGCTTCCCCTCAAAAGGAAATGTTACTTTGCTCTCTCAATTTCCCCTACTTTGAACGCGCGAACGCGGGCCGCCGCGAAGCTAAGCAAATTTAATGTTTGAAAGAGCAATAATTTCAATGGATTTTATTTCGCTTTTAAAAAGGGAATAATGTCAATTGACTTTATTTCGCACCAGGTTGCTTTTTAAGGTTTTTGCAATGATTTGTTAAGTTTTTTTAATGAAAAAATTTTAACTGGATTTAAGTGAAATTATAAAAAATATTACTAATTCCCTTCAAAAATCATGGATATGAAAAATTTTAGCATTCTTTGGCTATTACCTATTGAAAATAATTTTTTGTTTTCTGTTAAATTCCATATGAAATTCAAAAAATTAAAATCATTTTTCCCTTCAAGTGAAAAACTATGTAAGTAAAAATTTAAAATTTTGTACAAAAATTAGCAAAAATCGACAAGGTTTCATCAAAATTTTGAGCTTTTTAATTAGATTTCTACGAAACATTCTGAGTATGCAGTTTTGTAGTCCATTCGATTCAAACTGCAAATTTAAGTGACTAGGAAGAAATGTGCATACAAAAAATTGCCAAAAATCAACGGTAAGTCCAAGCTACTTCAAACGTGTACTTTATTATACTAAAATTTTAATGGTTAAAATTTGTTAAAATTCGTCGAATTTTTTTTAAATGTTCTACAAAGTTTGAAATTTTGATTTACATGTTTTTTTTTTTTAAATGGTTACATATATTTTCATAAAAAATAATAAATATTTTTAAACAAAGCAAAGTAGCCAAAACTTGCTAAAGGGTATTTTCCCTATTTACATTCACGCCACATTTTTTTGATTATTTTTCATGTTTCTTCTCCTTGTGTTGTTTTTAAATAAAACTGTATTAAAAGATGTTACGTCTTTTTATTCTAAAAACAAAATTGTATGCTCGGATCTGGCCACCGTAACTATGGGTAATTTAATAAGTTTATGTGACTAAAAGTGGTTTTTCATGCTAACAAAAATAAACTCAATAAAGATAGGAAACAAAAGGCTATTTAGAATTTCGTTGCTGCAAAGTGTACTTAACTTTTCAGCAGACAAATTAGGAAATTCAGTGAATTCAGGATTTCAATTGAAGTTAATATAATTTGGCAACATTTTCTAAAATTAGCCACTGCATAAATTGTTTTTGTACCTAACCGTAAGTTTTTCCTTTAATATAAATATTTAGAAAAAAAACCGCATTCAAAGTTTTTCGATAATGAGAAATATCGAAGCGATCCCTTTTGACCCATCAGTTGTCAAGGGTTAAATTTATTTTTTTTTTGCAAAAATTTAGAAAATCGTATGCCACTCAAAAAAAAGCGTGTTTTTTAATAATCTACTTGATTACCCATAATTAATTTTGGCCATAAAAATTGGTCACATTACCCATAGTGCAGCGGTGTAAAAAGCGAAATATAAAGGAAACAATGTGACGTAGGTTTGTTTTCGTCACATAATAATTATTTGATTATCGATTTTTATAGAAGAAAAGAAATTAAAATAGGAAAATATGTGGCTGTTATAAATTGACGAAAAAAAGTAAAAAATTATTGTAATTTTATGATAGCAGAGAAAATAAGCTGAATCCACGATTCGAATACTAATGACCGATTAGCAGTGGTTTCTTTAATTAAATGAGATTTGATCGATTGTGGCTGTTTTTCTTTTGTTTATTTAATGTTTATTATTTTTCCATAAAAGCCTAGCTCATTATATAACAAACAAGATATAAATCCACATTTCAAACTTTGTGCAAAAATTATAAAAAAATTGTAAAGTTTCAGCTAGATTTTCAACTTTTTATTCCGATTTTTAAGAATTTTTTTTGAGTATGCAGTTTGATAGCCCATTATTTTCCAGGGTAATAATGTCCAAGTTTTAAATTGCTAAAGAATCGCGTTGATTTTTAATATATTTTTTTTCTCTTGTAGACATTTGGTTAGGTGGTCGGTTGTTGAAAATGCTAAACTACGTTCTGATAAGAAGGAACATAGCAATATTTCAGCCTTTTTTGCGTTCATTGCATTTTCAATGAAGTCTTAAAAAAGTCGCCTACTTTTTTCTAACTTTTTATGCTGCTACAGCTTTTTTTGTGCTTTTGCGAACGTGCGTTTTGCAATAGATAAGCTCTTCCTGATTTGGCTTTTAACGTGCTATTGCAAACATTGCAATAAGCCTCGTAAGCTCAAGAGTTTACAAAACCAGCCTTTGAACGCGGGATCCTTAGTCCAAGAATCAAAAAAAAATATGCATCGTATTTAAGTCATTTGCGTCCAAAGGATAAATACCTTTTGAAGAAGCTGCTGCAAAAAAAAACAAAGCTTGTAAAGATTTATTAAGAAAATAATTCAAAATCAGTTCTACTTACAAGATTTAGTAACAGAGAAAAATTACTGGGAAGTTAAAAAACGTAATTTTTTGCACAAAAAACGTCCGAACGTCAACAACATACAAAAAACGTCCAAATGACGTTAAAAACGTCAACCTGGCAACGCTGGTACCATCTGAAAAGGTTTTCTTTTCAAGAATATTTAAATTTATTAAGTTTACCAACGGCATTTTTAATGCAGCTTGCGCCTTTCTAACATATCACTTATGTAACTTTTTCTTCTATTTGGCAAACCCATTAACTTAAGGAAACATAGGAGAAACATACATTTTTTTTCTGTAAAAGATTATCCCTTTCTAAACCTTGGAATTGGTTAAAATCATTATGAAAAATATTATAATGCCTTTTAATATTATATCTTCGCAGTCCTTTAATGGGTATGTGACAGAAGAAACATTGCATTACACCAAATGCCTTTGAAATTATCAACAATTTTTCCTCAAACATTTTTATGGCCCTATTAGGTATGTATGGCGACTGATAGACGACGGGTAACCATATACAAAAATTCGAATTACGTAGGGCAACTGGCTATTGACTATCGGCTATTGACAAGGGCAATATTCTGTTCCCGCTTATGACGATTTTGTTATTTGTTTACATACATGTGCGAATGCCCAGGCGTGGTTAATTAAGACATCTTTCGGGAAATACATAGTGGAGCAGTTAACGGATCTATCTAGTGCTACAATAGGCGACTTATACAAATTCATAAGCGGTTCTAAATGGTTTGCCTGAACCGCTGGAATGTTCTGACAGGTAGGCTACGGTATAATAAAATATCATTGTCCACGAGAAGTGCACAAAAATGGCGCTTTTATGCGCTAATTCATTCCTGAGCGATAGCTTAGGTAGCACTACAACCAACCAACCAACATAAATTGTTGAACTGATTGGAGCAAAGTTGCCAGTTACTTCGAAATGTACATGTCAAAAAAGTAATTTCGGATGTTAGAAGAGCGTTAGAATATATGTGATGAGCGCACTGCTCACATGAGTACCTTTGCCGACCTCTGCTTTAAATCGAAACTTTATATGAAAATGTCCCTTCATAAAGCTCTTTAAATTTACTTTACTTTTTATGAATAAGGTCAAAAGCCTTTAAAAAGCGGAAAATAAAAGTCAAACAATTTGAAGGAAAATAAGTTTGTAAAAAAATAGATTTAAAACAATCTTTCTAATTATAAAGTACGAACATAGAAGCAGGTTTTCGAAATATATCGACACCAGTACCACCTACCGGTTAAATTTTTATTTAGTTATTTCCTTCTATGGACTATAAATACGGGTGTTTCAAAAGTCTTGACTCCTGCTCCACCTAGTGTTGACTGAGTCAAAAGAAGTTTAACGAACAAGTAAAGAAGAATAAGTTTGGGCGAAACAGAACTTTATACATATAACCGGCGCAGGTATCAAATATTGTCGTCTCAACTTTCTCAACTACCTGTGCATGATAAGCAGGGTTGTTTCTCCCGGTTTCAAACGTTTTCGATAATATGAGTTAGAATTAATGATATAATTGAACCAAACTTAGAAATCGATAAAGTGGTTACTGAGATGCACCCCTGTAGTCATAAAGTGGGCGGTGCCATGCCAAATTCTTAAAAGTCTATAGCAGTCTGATTTATTGTTAAGAGATTGTTGTAACTATTAACTTAGAGAAAATTAGCATCCTCAAGTTTTCGTATTTCTGAAATTTACCGTTATACGGGAAGCGGGTGTAATATTAGTTGGATTTGAATAATTTTTAACGAATGGCTTTTCCGTACCAAGGTTATTAAGTGCACCGAGTTTGGTGGAAATCGATAAAGTGGTTACAGAGGTACAAATTTGTGGTCATAAGTGGGCGGCACCACGCCCCTTATCCAAAAATTTACAATAATATAATTTTCTGCTAAGTGGTTATGGCAATCATCGATTTTAAGTGAATTAGCTCAGTAGATATTGATTTATCGCAGTTTTCGTGTTTCTCTCAGTTACCGTTATATGGTAGGTGGGCGTGGTTATTGCCCGACTTCAAAGATTTTCAGCAGATTTCTTAGATAGACTCTGGGCAAGGCTCGTACCGAGCATTTCATCATAAGTGGGCGGCGTCACGCACAGTTTCCAAAAATTCCATAATAATATTTTTTCTAACAAAATTCTACCTCACATACTAATTTTTAACAATTTGCATCCAATATTTATTGAAATATATCGCAGTTTTTGCATTTTTCGAAAATACCGTTATATAGTAAGGGGCGTGGTTACAGTCCGATTTCACCAGTTTTCAATACCAATCTACCTTGGATTAAGGGCAACGTCCATACCAAATTTCATTGAGATATTTAAATTTTTGCACGCGTCATCGTGAACACGGACGGATGGACGGATAGACAAACATGGCTTAATAGACTTCTCTATTCACTCTGAACGTTTATGTATACATTTGTCTATATCTATCTCGATTCGTTTTGGCTGTTACAAACAACCGTTGTGCACAAGTGCGCTCGGGTATAAAAATATGGAGCCATTTCATATCTCCAAAGAACTTCCACTTACAGGGTTTTTTGCAATATAGGCAACTTTTTTTAAATATCTTATTTATCCGAAAATTTTTATCGAGCTTGAGGCCGTTTTTAATGAAAAACTTATTGTGGAAAAGCAAAAATTGTTATAAGGCCATAAAATAACAAAAACAAATAACTTAAGGACGAGCACACCTAAAAGTTAAAACATTCTAAATATAGAATTATTAACAAAAACCAACAATCACATGATCAAGAGTGGATTGGAGCGGAATAGCTCAGCTTGATTGTGTTGGCTTAACAAATGAAAAAGTGGAAAAAAAGCAACGATAATTTACAAGGCGAACTTAGCACAGTGCGTAGGCCACTGGCTGAGTCAGTGGGATCGTCGGTTCGAATCCTACTGAAAGAAGTCTGATGAGGAAATGTGGTGATTTCCGAAATAGCTATCACTTCTACCATTTTTTGAAATTATTGTTTCTTTCCCACGATAAGTTTTTCATTAAAACCGGCCTCAAGCTCAATAAAAATTGTTGAATATAATTGTTATAAGGCCATAAAATAACAAAAAGAAATATCTTATTTATCGTAAAAATTTATTGAACTTGAAGCCGTTTTATACGTAAAATATTGTAGACATTTTTTTCGCTAATCTTATATATGTATATAAAAAAGGCTGACAATTACCGAACAGATTTAGTTTAAATTTGTACCATTTTCGGTAGGTGGGCTCGAGGTCGAGATATCTCTAAAAACTGCGTTAACAAATCGATTTCATTGAAATCCAGAGCATGCATTTGTCACGTAAAACTTATATTTTATTCGAAAATTGGCCCGATGGGTATTGCTAGAGTCGATATATCTCTAAAAACTATATTTATGTACATATTTAGCGTTTCAATTTAAATTAAGAGCATACAGTGACTCAATCACCACGTGTGGATTTTTTTTTTTAATATTCGTAATATTTTTCGAGCAAAATTTTTTTTGTTATTTTTCTATAAAAATACCATTCAAGCTTCAGACCAGACTAAAATTGTATGGGCTATAAACTGCTTTGTATATCTATGCAGTCTAAAGATTCAAATTAAAAAGTTGAAATTTTGATGAACTTTTGTTGAGTTTTCCTAAATTTTGTATAAAGTTTGAAACTGTGATTTATATGGTTTTGGTCAAAGCTCGGGCGGTATTTTAATAAAAAAGTAACAAACAAAATTTAGCTCGAAAAAGATACGAATTAAAAAAAAAAATCAACACGTGGTAATTTTTTTGAGTCACTGTATATTAACAATGTACTTTTCCGTAAAATTGGTCTGATAGGTATCGCTAGAGTCAAGATATGTATCTTTAAACCCGTATTTGTTCGATGAATCTTACTGAGATCGAAGTAAGTATGTATGTCTAAATTTTTTAAGTACTATTGATTCAAATTAAAAACTAGTTACTGTTTGAAAGACATCAGCAATTCCATCCGTAAACTAACTGATAAATTTCTTATGGTCCCTAAACTCTCCCATTTTTTTTTATTAAAAAATAAACGTTATTTTAGTACTTGATGCACTTTCTATATATTCAGCCTCATTGCGTAAGTCGTAAATTAGGCTGAATTATACGACTCGACAATATTGACATTGCATACTGTCGCGCTGAAATAAGTAATCGACGAAAATCGTCGAAAACTACGCAGTGCTGCCAAGTTTTTCCGTTTTTATACATTAGTCGAGTGGAAATTTTAGGCAATAACATGAAATTTTCGATACGATTCGATTCTCGAAAAATGACATGCATTCGACCCGACACGACTCTCGCAATGAGGCTGATTGTGTAATTTTATTTTTTAACGAATTTTAGGAATCAAATGACTCGTTTTTAGTGGTATAAGTCAATTTTTTTATATGCCGTGATATTAAAGAGTTTGCGTCTACGTTCACGTTAATCAATGAGGATTATGTGTTTAACGCTCTAAATGCGTTAAATTTTACTATGCAATATTTATTTAAATAAAGATTTTTTGGCTCCAAATGGACTTATTCTAGCTTCAAAAACAACATATAACAAATGAGGACCAGCGGAAATTTGAGTACTTATCTTTGTAGACATTAGTAGTGTTTCCTTGGGTTAAATATCCAGCTTAGTTGGCAGCACTAATTTTATACTACTAGCACGAGGAAGACGAAAGTATTAAAATGAATAAATATTCAACACAAAGGCGATTTATGTGAATCAGGTTAAGGTAAACAAATGGCAGAATATTTGTTTGTGTATAAATTCGTTTGCCAGTGCTACCAAACCGTGAAGAAAACACAGCAGATCATAAATCGAACCAGATCTCTATCAGGGTCATATCGTTGTTGTTGCATTTGTGTGCAAATTTTTTATCCGGATCCCGATCATTGTCCAAGGAAACACAGCAATTGGCTTTACCGAAAAGGATTTTTTAATTCACGAATAAATAAAATAAGAAATAACTTCAACTGTTCCGCACAAAATAATTGGCACAGAGAATTTCTCACAATTAGGTAAACAATTTTATTTTAATTTTTTTCCGCTAATATTAAATAAAAAATATAGTTCATCCTAAAACAAAAAAATAAGGATAAAACTTCTAAACTTCCCTGCAAAAATCGTTGGACCATGTAGTCTATTTGTGATATATTGGAGTACTTACAAAAGTGTTCGTCTGTCATGCTGTAGCGGACCAACTCGTGCATCTGGATCAGCTTATTGTTACACGATCACTGTTCGTGTTTTAACGAAATGTGATTAAATTTGATCATTTGAAAGCACATTTGCATGTCTGGCTGTAGCTGAACGTGTAGAGATGCTCGCTGTTATTTGTTAGCTCCCAGCATATTCGGGTTCGAATGCCGTCAGAGGCAACATGCAGTTTTTAATTTTTGCTTTTGGTTTTTATTAATTTCGAAAAAGCATCTGAGAAGTGAAGAACAAAACCGTGTACAAACACAAAAAATATAACAACAATGCCATTGTTAATATGTTTGAGTAGTTTTGTGTTACTCTGATGTAATGCAGAGATGGAGTATATGGTCCTGCCCTAGGACGTCGCATTGTTAATTAGACCATATTTATTATATGAATTGTGGTTAATTTTGGAATACTCCATGGTCCTTAGGGAGTACTCTCTACATGCATTCATGGAGTAGTCGCGATTTTTGCAGGGTTTGTGTAAAACTCGCTAAAATTCAATAAATTTGCAGGGGAGGGATCAAAAGTTTTACGCAGAAATACACGCGGAGGTTTGCCAGTGCCTGCGCAGGGGCATTTAGAAAAAAAACTTTTCTTTTCTGTGCCCTGTGAAATGGTAGTTCGTACTACTAGCTATTACATCTCAGCGCGGCTTGTCTGAAATTGTCTAAATTAGAGCCCAAAATAGAGTTTACATGTGCGGCCATTTAGTCAAGATATTTAAAAACTTAAATAGCATTTCCTTTTCTACCGAAAAATGTTGCCTCTGCAGTGCCCTTTACGTACAAATATTAAGGAAAGCATTGTACCTGGCATCTTTTCACCGTAGGTAACGAAATTTTTTATAGCTCGAACACAATGAAAACGACGAGCTACGGACCACAGCTGTCAAATTATTTTTTTACGTATTCTTATATAGATAATTATATTGGCGACGACAGGGCTACGCGACGACTGTGGTTGTGGTTTTTTCAGTCAAACTCATACAAATTCATGATGTCGCTGCCACGTTCAAAAAATTCATGTCGCCATCGACAAAGCGTTTAGATAATGATAACAAATTGGAAGCTGTAGCCTGTAGCTCGTCGTTTTCAATGACATGCAACATGGAAACTATTTCTATTAGAATTAAAAAAAAAAAACACAAAATAAACAAAATCTTTGAAGTTTTCGATAATTACAAATTTATATTATAATCGTATAAATAAGTGTTAGTAGAGCGTTATAAGGTGTTACTTGTGTTTTTCATTCTATGCTTAACTTTCGTTAATTAATAATTTATAATTATGTATAAAATGCTAATTATAATTAAGTTTTATGCAGTTAGAATGACATAGTCTTACAAAAATTGTCTCAGTTTCTCTGTTAAATGTATGTTGCTTGTATGTATGTATTTGTTCTCGTGTTAACGTACTAATGTAACAATAATTAATTAAATAAAAAAGGTAAATGAAATATAAAAAAAACCTACTTAGAAAGGCATTTACAACGCCACGCAAAAGTATTTAAGACATAAAATGTCAAGCTTACAAAAAATAACTTCTTTCAGTAAATTTACGCAAATCGAATTACAGAAACTTCAATTCAAATAACATGAAATGTATGTGAGCGTTAGCAGTTATACTAAATTAAATGTTTTTCACGCCTTCAACAAAATGTTCACATTATTTTTATATGAAACTAAAAAATGTTCAACACTGGCGCTTTGCCAGAAAAGCGCGCAAATGTTTATACAATTTCCGCAATATCAGTTTCTAATACAATTACTTAAGCGATATCAATTACATCAAATGACAAAAAAATAACGTTTTCGTGTAATATTATTTATAATCCTTTTCATTGTTTAAACAGAACGCATTTAGCCTTCGCTTTTGCTTTGCCTTTTGTATTTCGTTTCTCTTTGCGATTAACGCTCACTTTATATTAACGTAGTATACTTTAGTGAATTTCCTTCGCTCACTTTACGCTTAAGAGAAATTTTTAAATATATAATTAATTTATATACATATATATGTATGTATATGTAAATTTAATATGTACGTATGTATAACCTGCAGCTAAGCAGGTGTGTACGTGTAACTGGTCTGTTTGTGTTACCTAGTATTTGAATTATGTACTAAATTTTTCTGTCGATCATAGTTGTTTATCTGTGTATGTGTGTATATAATTTCTTTTGTTTTTGTTTTTTCATTAAAGTGTTTTAAGTTCTAATTTCATCACTTTCGCGTAAATTAAATTAATTCTTCTTTAATCAGTTTCCTTTAGCGGCTTCTTTGGCCGCCATAATCAGAGGCGTTAAACTAGCCAATGGACGTGCTAATTTCAGGAAAGAATGCTGTAAGAAAAAAAATAACAAAAAATCATTTTAATAAATGAAAGAGGGTTAGTTGTGGCAAGCAACATACCTTCAGCAAATCGTGCGCACTTGCTCGTCTCTCGACATCAACCTCCAAACACTGATCTAGAAAATCTTGAAATACTGTCGATAATTTTTCCTTCTCCTTTATTTCCGGCTTGCCGTTCGTGGCAATGAGGTACAAGGCTTTTAATGGATTCTCGTTCAGATAGGGTGGCTCACCCTCAACCATTTCGATTGCCATAATACCAAGAGACCACAAGTCAACCTAGGCAGAACATATGTAAGAGAAATTAGTTTGGAAATTGAATTGATTTGCAATTTGAAACTAATGTTTTTTCACGAAAGGTTTTTAGTGCCTATTTAACTGTTTTCAGCTTGCAATTTTGCAAAATTTGTATGCTACAATCTCCGGCTAAGAACAATTTTAGGAACATTTGCACTAAAAACTGTTTCTAAAACCACATCAGCGAAAAAGTAAAAATTGCGAGCATTGCGCTCCTAAATGCATGCAATATTCCAGTAGTTAGAAGCGAGTATTTGTTGTTTTTAACTCACCTTTGGTCCATACTGTTTGCGCGTTACCACCTCGGGAGCCATCCAGTATGGTGTTCCTACCATGGTTGTGCGTTTCGACTGTTCCGGCGAGATTTGCGCACAGAAACCGAAATCGGTCAGCTTCACTGAGCCATCCAGTCCGAGCAATATGTTATCACTTTTGATGTCACGATGTATCACCTGATTGGAGTGAAGGAACTCCAATGCTTGCAGCACTTCGCGACATACCGCCGCAATTTGACCCTCATCCATGCACGTTTCCGTGACAACATCGGTTAACGAGCCCCCAGGCAGGTACTCCATCACCACCCATAGCTCCTCAGATACCAGATAGCTGTCCAAATAATTCACTACATTTGGATGCTTATTCTCTCGCATCACCAGAATTTCGTTGATGATCAGCTCCTTTTTCGGCTGCTGCGATAAGTTCATCTGTTTAATGGCTACCTCCATGCCGGTAGAGGACTCAATTGCCGTGTACACGGTGCCCGAGGCACCCTGTCCGATCTTTTCCATCTTCGTGTACTTGCGATTTGGATCGCCAACCGAAACGATGGTACGCAGCTTTTCCAGTATTTCCTCATCGGACATTTTCTTCTTCTTGGCGGTACCAGAACGTGGCTGTGGAGTCGCCGCAGTGCTCGGTGCCACCGCTGATGGTGTCACCAATTGTGCTGGAGTGGTGGTGCCCTGTTGCTGTTGCGCCACTGCTGCTGCTGGTGAGCCGGTTAAGCGTTTGGTTGTTGGATCGGTTGAATAAATATCTGCAGTTGATGCGTCGCCAACCGCCGCGGCGAATGGGTTCACGTTAACGCCAACGGCAGCGGCAGCAGCAGCAATATCACCAGTTATGGGTGTAGCCGGTGTGATTGTTGTTGTTGTGACAGTTGTGGGCGTTGGTAGTGGAGGTGGTGGCGTTGGCATAGCCACAGATTCGCATATCGACGATGTCACCGAGGGACAATAGATGGGTGGCAGCAGCGACACATCGTCGTTAAATGATGGAAACGATGAAAAGGAGGAAGCAGAAGAATCGTGATTAGTCGTCGTTGCATTACAATCGATAAATTGCAAATGAGTGCTAGCAGTGGAGTTAGTACTTGTTGTAGTTGTGTCAACTGTTGCAATGTTAGTAGTAGTAGTAATGGTAGAAGTAGAACAAGAACCAATGACACCAATAATACTCGTATTACTACTGAGATTACTGGCAATGGTCGTCGACGTAGTCAACGTTGTGGTTAGATTACAAATAGAAGTCGATGCATGCGTAGCGACAGGCTCAACATATTGCTGTGGCAGAGGCGGCGCAGTCACAACGCATTCGGACGTTGCTGTTGCTGACTTTGCTGCTGCTGCTGCAGACGAAACAGAAAACGAGAAAACACAAACAAAACAGACAAAACGACGAACGAAACAGAAGCAGACGATACGCAACATTCAAGTCAGTTAATAGTTCGTTAATTTTTTTTGATTTGATAATTGGTAGGTAAAGGATAGATAAAAAATTATGAAAAAAAAAAATTAAAAGCCTTTAAGGTATAAAAAATCTACAATGACCCGCAAAAATATGCGAATGATGATTCAATTTAGTAATACATTAGCAATTATCTACCAAACTAATGTTTTTATTATGTACATACATAGATAGATATAATGGAGGATGTGCACTGCAATCTTTAGTTATTTGAGTCCCAAAACCTCACCACAATACTATGTTAGTTGCCTGAGCTAGTTTCTAGCATATTCATATGCAATCGCAACCTCGATGCCTTGAGCTTATCTTTGGATGAGTGACTAGTTTCCTAAATCTCTCGGAATTCTTATTTCCTATATATTTTTTTGACCTGTCGTGGCCCAAGCGAGTTCTCACAATGCGATCTTCTAAGTTGTCGCTCCTTTGTTCTTAACTCTTCTACGCTAGTATGTAGTCACTCTCTTAGTCTTCTCCTTGCCCTGTATGTCTTAAAAGCATGGCGCCCACATTCATAAGTTCTATTGTATTGTGTTTGCCTAGAGTGTTTACACTCCCATATCTTTAGGTGTATGGATGAAAGGGTTTTTTCTAGAATCTTATGTTTCCTGAACATGCTACCTCATTTGGACTAGCAGTTGGTAATATTGGTTAAAACGTCCTCTAGTCTTCTTGAAATCTCTCTACTTAGTTGTTGTTGTTGCAGCAGCATACAAGTTCCCCAAAGAAATTTCGGGGAGTGTTGCTGGAGTGACAGTCCTTGGCCAGATATAAATCTGGGTCGTTCCGGTTACGTAGACCCGACTGTCGTGGGAACGACTATTATAAAGAAAAGTCCTCTAGTCTTCTTGAAATCTCTCTGCTTATGCCCTCATTAAGAGACCCCTCTGCGGTCGGTTCTATGCCTATGCGTTGTGGCGTTAGGTCGAGGATTTCTTCCAATGCGTTGGGCCAATTGCGCCTGACAATCGTTATTTTGTGACGCCAGCTGCTGATGCCTGATAGCGATCCTTTCGTACAGAATATCATGGGAGCAGGCGCCGTGCAGCCTCCACTATGTTGTTATCGTCGTTGTCTTCTGCTAACGGAGCCACTGCTCCTCTGAAGCGGGTATTCAGAAGCGCTAGAGCCTTTTCCTGTTAGAAGTTTTATTGACATTTGGCCTTTTTAAATATTTGCTAAGACCTGGCTGCCTACGCACCCCTACAGCTACAGAGTTCTCTAAAATATGTCTCTTGGCTTTGCAAATATCTTTGTTGTAGCTGGTTAGGGTTGGATCATATTTATCCCAGTTCTATCTATGTACTTACATACGTTTATACATATTATGTATGTATTTATACAATTGGTGTTGGTGATTGATGGTAGTGTCGTTAAGCAGTGGATGAGAAAACGAGGATGTGTGTGCTGGATATGCTAATTACACGCGTGCCAACAAAAATGCGCGTATATTTTTATCTGCCAATCACAACAAATGTTTGTTCTACATAAAATTTTTTTTAATTGGTGGAAAATTAAATTTTGACTGCGGCTGTGGTATTTCATATTCGCCAACGTACGAAAAAATATCGCGGTGCGTGTTTTGTTGGAACGCGTGTAGCTCGCAAAATGCAATTTCATCTACTAACTAAATTATTTACAACAAAAATTCGAATCAGTAAACAACAAAAAACCAAAACACTAATGCTATGCTGTAATTACTTTCGTTATTTTTGTTCTTATCCAACGTTGTTGTTACAGCTGTTGTTGCTGCTGGTGCAGTGGCGGCAGCGCTTGCAACGCTAGCGGCTGTGGTTGCCGTAATTGCGTTAGTCGGCGTGCGGTATTGTTGCTGTTGCGGTTGCGCCACATTATTCTGGTGGTGGTGTTGGTGTTGGTGCTGATGCTGTTGTTGTTGAATTTGTTGATGTTGCTGGTGCTGATGCTGGTGCAACGGTGTAGGAGTGGCCGCAGCCGCTGCACGCAAATGGTCGATACTCTCCAATACTCCACTCACGCCTCCACCAACACCCTCAATTGGGCGCGTATAGATTGATTTCGTACGTTCCGGTCGTGACGCAATCGGTGGTGGCGCCGGTTGTGGCGCACCGAGTATGTCATCTTCATTGGCGGACGAATGTTGCGAAGATGAGGAGGCAGTATTGCCACCAAAATTATACGAATGTGATTGACTTAAGGCGCCGCCAGCGCTGCCGCCATGTGACTGTTGATGGTGATTGCCATGTATGGATTGTACACCACCAATGCTGTTGCCCAATTGTCCAATCAATCCCACATTATTTGCATTAGAATTGACATTCGGACCGCCCAGACTTAGGTTGCTTAGGTTAACGCCAATCAAATTGCCACCACTGTTCGAGGCGTGCAACTCAGAATCGGTTGGAGTGCTGCTGGGACTGCTGCTGCTCACACGACTTAGTGAGGAGCCTATAAAATTAAGATTTGTATGGTTAATAAAGTAAAATGCAGATATACACAGCCATGCATATGTACATAGTACATGAAGTGTGCTGCTTACTTACCTGAATGCGTCGTAATGGCATTTGTCATGTACTTGGAACTTGGCCGCTGCTTTGTTGTATTGTCAAACCACTTGAGCACATCCAGCACAGCTTGTGGATTATTTTTCTGTTCTTGCTTGCTGATGTTCGAGTTCATCAGCAGACGCGCCCATGCCTCCGGCATGCCCTGTAAACATAGGAAAAAACAATTGACTTTAAAAAACAAGTAAAACCAAAAGTGCGGCTAAATTCTATATTTGCAATGCGGCTTGATATACATTGTAATCGAAAAATGTGCGTGCTACTAGCCGAACTAAAATCAGTTGTTTTTGATTCTTTTTTGTGCATACGACTAGAAACATACATACAAAGATAGAGTGTTCGAATAAAAGATAATTAAAAGGTAAGGTAAAGTAATTAGCTGAAAAGAAAACGAAAACTATGCACAACCCCAAAAGCGTCTGCTTTGCTAAAGCCACTGTAGAGTTTTTAAGTAATAAGCAGCTAAAATATTTTGCCAACCATTGTCAATAGCTAAGTGGTACTGCAAAAAATATAATTACATATGCACATAAATATACCTAGGCCTACTGTTACCCACATTTTTTTTGGAAACACGATAATCATACGTGATTCGAATACATAATTTTAGAATTGAATTCGCATTTTATGGACGAAAATGATTACCAACAAAAATACGAAAACGACTTCACGTTTATAATAAAGCGGATGTGTGCATGTACGTATGTACATATTTGTACTTTTTATTAAAGTTTTAAAGGATAAGTTTTTTTTTAACTTAAACTTACTTTTAAAAACTATTATAAAGAAAAAATTTGTATGAAATGAAAATAAGCTTCCGCTTTGTTAATTAACTAATGTACATACATACATACATCTATTTCAAACCCCGATCATGGAATTGGGAAATGGTAGAAACAAGTTCACCCAAACATATGGCCTACTCTTCTAAAAAGAGGCACAACTCAAAAATCAGATTCGGAAATATAACTGCTTTGGGATCGCACAGATTTTACGCAATTAATGCAAAAAATAGTAGTTTTATAGTGAAAATAATGACGTAAAAAAATTGACTTGCATTTTTTGGTCAGGTTAGGTTAGGTTATTGTGGCAGACCCCACGAGGGGGACTCACACCATTATTTAATTTTCCATTGTGCTACCACATTACACAAATTCTTCGAACGGCAACTTTGTTAAACTAAGAGAAGCGCTGAGTGCTCACAACAAAGTTCCGCAGGCAGCTAATTTCCACTCCGGAGAGCTTTTCGGGAGTGTTGATGAAATTCGCACCGAGGGGCTTAAATCTTAGTCTAGCGAATGTTGAGCAGCTGAGTAAGAAGTGCTGAGATTATTCCACTTGGTGTTCCAGACAGCTGCGGCAGTAGGGATCCGTGACGATATTGAGTCGCACCGCATGGGTCCCTAAAGGATAATGTCCGATCGGTATACCTGTAAGAATCGAGAGCTGGGGAGCTTAACGAGCTTCCCTTGACCACCGGCGGTCAACAACCGGGCAGAAGGACATAGCAACTTTGCATGTCCGAGTTTTCGCGAGTGTGAGCCTATCTGTCCAGGAACAGGCCGCAGGTTGCCAACGGAACTCATATTCTCCCTCTGTCCAGTAATGCCACTGTGCTCTGGGACCCATATCAGCTTGATTTGGAAGTATTCCGAGGCGGTTAAGAGAGAGGTCAGGCATTCCCGACTAGTTTCGATTAAACCATTAGCGCTCCCAGCGCCCTGATTGCCGTCCAGCTGCGATGCGTCCGTGAAGATGTTTATTGGACCTTATTGCAGAGACTAACATTCTTCCATTCGTCCCTTGGAGAGATGTGCGTGGAAAAGGATTCTTTTGGGGCCAACCTCGGAATACTTCCGCCCATTTCTTCCGGCAGGAAGTCAAAGAATTTAAGAATTGTCGAATTCCGCACGCTGGGTTGAAATTTTTGTGCAGTTGTGTGCGATATAACGAAAAGAGTAAACAGAAACATCCGAAGAGCACTATAAACTCTAAAGATGTTTGGATATTAAGCTGTGTAGTGTACACTTGGCAAAACTGGGAGTTGCTTACTCTGAACAGTGTAGGTTAAGTCACGTGGAACAGTTAACTGCAGAACACATCAACGTATTTAGTAGCACCCAGTCAAGGTCCCCTAATATGACTAAAAAGTTAGAGTAGTTCACTTACCTCCATAGACCACAACGTGTAGAGGGATATTCAACGTAAGCACACCGATATTTTTTGGACAACTTTGTATTTTTTTGCGATTCAATGCCCAGCCGAAACTTGGCAAAAGCTTTAAATTTATAAAACAAAATTGGCTGTGTTCAGAAATACATCAAGCCAAACCATCAGCCTCTATATTTCCAAACCAAAGGGATGGAAAGGCCTTATTTGCGCAACTAAGTTCCAATTCGACATATGTATGTACATATAACCGTGGTTACGTACATTCGAAATTTTCATCGACTATAGTTTAGAAATAAAACAGACTGATACTGTGGTTTGATTCATTTCTGAACGCCATGTGAAACATACTTATGCCGAATTCCCACCAGGCATTGAAAAATGGCATGTGTAAATGATTTGATGACTTTTATTGTTAACGTAATGTCACGCCATATCATATGCCACGACCAAAGATCTCTAACTAGGCGATAGGCGATTTCAATGCCTGTGTGGGCAAGGATGGGATCTCTTTCATCGCTGGAATATCACTCGAAAATTTTACCCTAAAGTGAGCGACTTTAGGAAGGTTTTGATGAATACGTTTGAAATATGTAGAGATCGCTTCTTCATTATGCGATCATGTGTGACCCAAGAATAAAAAGACTGCCGGAGGGAATTATTTACCAGCTGAGCTATCTAAATCAGTGACGGAGAACGCATTCAAGTTTTGGTTTAGTTCTTCACGGGTAGGAAATGTAATGTCAAGAACGTTCTCACAAATGAGACAAATGGGAACATAAGTATTGATAGCAGTTTGAACGGGAACACAACGAGAATAAAATGTTCGGGAACGTTTCCGTAAAAATAAAATGCGAACAAAACTCTCGGAAACGTCCCTCAGAAGAACAGACTCAGAACGAAACGTCCGGGGACGTTTCCAATGCCAACAAAATAAGAACGAAAGTATAGAGAGTGTTTTCAAGGAGGATGAAATAAGAACAAAAGTCTGTTCTGCTGCAGAACAAAATGAGAACAAAAGTTTTGATAACCTAACGATAAGAATGAGAGGGGCGTCTGCTTGTTGGGATGAAAAACCGTTTCGGTGAGAACCACGATTGTTAATTCTAAGCCAGAGGAAAGCTGGATCATTTCAACTTCCAGATCGTTTATCATTAGCGTGAACTGTCCATTTATGGAACAATTTTTCTGTGGAAGAAAAGTTCGTGTCTTAACTATTTCGTTGACTGGTGTAGTGCATGCCTGAGCTTACATATTTATGCTCATATGTATGTATGTGCAAATTAACCTACAATAAAAGGACTTTTCAGACTGACTGATTCTCAATACACTCAAACAAAAACCAATACACATAAAAAACGCTGTACAAATTTCCCTTCAATTTTAAGGCAGTAAAACAGGGAGCTTAAGTTAACATCAACCGAGGCCATATGTTGAAAAGGGATGCAAAATCACATATACACAAAAGACACGATGTAGCGACAGTCTACAACTACCCAGCCAGCAAGGAAACGTACATTTTACGAACATTATCTTTTACGAGGGATTCTCGAGCGGCGAAAGCTTTGAGAAAGGCTCGTAAACTATAAAACAAAAAAAAAAGTAAAAGAAAGAGGATTGTAGTAATTTGTCAGCACAAGAAAAAATTTTCATTGTTAGAAATTTTTCTGGAACCACAATATTTTATAATATATAATATTCGCATACGCATGCTTTTCGATCCGTTTACGACTGTTCGTAGGCGCTGGACAATTTCAAGCGAAAAAGTACTCGAAATCGAATCGTAAACGGCTATCATAAACGACTTTTTAGCGGGTTTTTCTTCGAGAAAATATCCAGTTAAGAGCTCGTTTACGATGACATTGCTGGCTGGGTAATAAAAAGCTTAAAATTTTGATGAATATTTTTTGAAGTTTGATTAAGTTTTGTGAACTTCGTGCAATTTTTTAAATTTTTTTTCTGTGGTTTCTGTTATAGACCGCAATATATTTTAAATGAAAACTCTTAAAAAAAAAAAAAAACACAAGTTGCCACCTATTTACAAAGATAAATTCAATGTATGAAATAGGTAAAATCAGTTACTACAATATGAATATCAATCAAAATAGCTTTGAAAAAACTGTATTTTAAACTACATGTGGGAGAGTTGCCACTTGTTTTGAGAACGTAAATCAACTTTAATTAAGAAAATAAGATAATTTAAATATGTATCGCAATATGAGTGTCAGATAAAAAAGGATTAAAAAGGTTTTAATAATAACACTGTACAGCACTTGGTTGGGTATTGGACCAAACCAACTTTTTTTAAGACATTGAGTCATAAGTAAAAAAAGTAATTTCTCCGTTTTTCGAATCGCCGAACGGCGATTGTATTTTTATGAGCAGCTGGTTTTCAAGACAGAAACACACTCGGAGGTTTGTCATTGCCTGCCGAGGGGCGAGCGCAGTTAAGAAAAAACCTTTTTCCTATATCTTTTTTTGGACTGTTGCTTTGAACAGGGCTTGAACCAAGGCTCTGCGGAGTGGAAGCGCGCACCAAGGCTTGAATTAAAGGAATTAAATAATTTGAATATGTATATTTGGGTGTCACACGAAAAAGGTTTAACAAGGTTTTAGTAAGAAAATATTTTTAATATTCATTATTTTGCCATCTGTTTAAAAAGCTGAACTTATTTAAATTAAATCATACAAAAATTAACTGTATGAAATATTAAAATATGGGTGTTAAACGAAAGAGTATTAGGAAATACTTTTCTTGAACATTAAGAATATTAAAAAGGGCTGCCACCTGTTTAAAAAATGGGTTTAAAATTCAATCAAATAAAATCAAAAGCAATGTACAGTTTTTAACCTGAATATGCTCTTATTAATATCGTGTTTAAGTTTAGCGGCTGTGGCTCCGACACAGCCCGCAGGTTAAGACGAAGGCGCTGGACTGATTCTTTTTTGTTTGCTTGCAAGGTGGTACGGTCGAATGTACTTGTAAAAAATAATAACGGTTGTCTTTAAATAAAATACATATGGAGGGTTCAGGAACTATAAAGAAATCTATTTTCATGATGTTTCGGGTGTACTTCGTGATTTACAACCATACAAAAGTGGTAATTTGGATCGTTGCCAATTGTTATAAGCTACTCGGCAAGGTGTAAAAAATGCGCATAAAAGTATGCTACGCAGAGGAATATGTGCCGCGGAAAGTTAAAGTGGGTTCCGGTTCGATAATCAGTTTTCGAAGAAACGACTTCTCAGTTTACGAGTAGCTTTCAGCCGATTTGTAAAATGTCGGTTTTATCTACTTTTTGATCATATACAGTGACTCAAACAATTGACCACATGTTGGTTCCCTATAAACATTTTGGCGAACGTTCGAAAATTTCCTTCGATATCCAATATGAATATCGAACTGGGAACGAACTCATAACCAATCTCTGTTTTCCAACGTTCATAGTGTATTGGAAATACATTCGAGATGGGTTCGGAAAAAAATAAAAACCATAGTAACAAGAGAGGAAGTGAAATCCAGCTCATTTTCGAATGGAAATTAATGCAATCACTCTCTCTCATTAAAATTTCAATTCGCTAATGGGCTGGATTTCGAATTCATAACGAAGGAAAAATTCATTGTATAACGCTTTGCTTAAGAATGTTTAATGTTTGCAATGTTTATTGGGGTTTTTTTTTAAATATTCGTAATGTATTTCTAGGTAAATTTTTTTGTAATTGTCCTATAAAAATACCGATCAAGCTTTAACCAAAAACATAAATATCAGTTTCACACTTTATACAAAATTAGGGAAAATTCAAAAAATTTTCATCAAAATTTCACCTTTTTAATCCAAATATTTAGAACATGATTGGGTATGAAGTTTTATAGCTCATACAATTTTAGTCTAATGAAGTACAAGTGCGCGTTGATTTTTGAGATTTTTTTTTGCGACCGCTTTTGCGGTTTTTTTATTTATATAAGTTCAAAACAAAAAAAAAATCTATAAAACTGCATACCCAAAAATGGTCTAAAGATTCAGATGTGATTTATACAGTTTTGGGTAAATTTTGGACAGTATTATAAAAAAGAAATTGCTCGAAAAACATTACAAATATTAAAAAAAAAAAAAAATTTGTGATCATTTGTTAGCTCGAAAAACATTACGAGTATTTAAAAAAAATCAACACGTGGTCATTTGTTTGAGTCACTGTATTTCCTCTTAATAACGAAATTTCGGAAATTTCGTCAGTTAATGATTTTAGCTATTTACAGCTTTCGGCGGCAAAAAAGTAAAAAACTTTTCAAATATGGTATAAATCATAGTGGTAAATGTCCAGGTTTTTAATTAGCGGAATCTGAAAACGCATATCGCCATCATTAGTGTCGTATATGATTATTTTTCAGATTTTTTTTTTGCATATTACATTGGTTTTTTCTTAGATTCACCGCCATATCCTAAAAATACGGAATTTGCCGCCATCTTTAAAACAGAATTTATTTCGTCGACATTTTCATTACAAATACATATCCATGCATATCGTTACCTTAATAAAGAAAGACACTACCCAAAATTTTTGTGCTTTTACAGAGTATTTATAGCTACAAAACTTTTAAAAAAACTAATGGCCTTATTCATAAAAAATAAAGTAGCTTTAAAAAACGTTTATAAACTGAAAAATGTATGAAAACGTCACTTTATAAAGCTCTTTAAACCTACTTTATTTTTTATGAATAAGGCCATAAGTTTTTAAGTTGGGTATTTCTTCAAAACACTGCAACCAATTTATTGACGTAGTTGTTGTTTTTAAATTCTACTAGGCCTTTAGTGAGTAATCTATCGACCTTTGGACAAAGCTGAATTTCGAAAAAAAATTAGTTAGGTGTTTTCTATATTAACGTAACGACGATATGCAGATTTATAATTTGTTAAGAAAACTAACAAAGCTAAAGAATGAACATAAGAAAACGGCGTGACATTTACATATACATACAAGCAAGGCAGGCATGTGTGTAAAGTGTAAAAGCTTCCATTATTGCATATAAGAAAGTTCATTGAAGCATCAAACGCTATGACGTCTATAATCGATGTCTTTACAGATTCACAAGTAGTATATACACAGATTTGTATATGCATTTGCAAAAGCAAATTGAGCAAAAAAAAAACAACAAACAGCAAGTAGAAAAAAGAGCAAAGCGTTTGGTAGAAAGGATATTTCGTGTGTATGTATATATGGTGTCCATGGGTGTACTATGTGAAATAGTGTTAAAGTGAGGTAGTGTAAAGAAGTACATAACTATAAATCGAACACACTAAAAAGAGGCAACACTAAAACTAGCACTTTTTGCTGCGCGCGTTTGGGATGCGAGGCGATTTTTCTAAGCGGATTGCGGCGATGGCTGCTGTTACTAAGGACTTATAGAATGTACGAGTATACAAATGACCAAAGTGACGCGGAAAGCGATTGTCACACTCCTGGCGAGACGACTTCCTCCCGTTAACGCCATTCGTGACGCATTCATTATCACAGTCGATACTTACTTTTATTGGCAGCTTTGTATGCAAATGCAAACACGCACGCATTAATTAAAAAAAAAAATGTTTTAAGGTGTAAGGAAGAAAGAAAGAAAAAAAGAAGAAAAAAGACCACAAATAATATAACCACCGAAAATACAACTGAATAAAACCTCAATTTAAATATTATTCAATTGTTTTTGGTTTATGTTTTTGAGGTGCAGACTTTTGTTGTGTGCTTCTTTTTTGTTGCTGTTGCTGTGATGGTATTGAATTAAAGTTATTGTTTTTGGTCTTATCTTAATTTGGATTTAGCTTGGTGCAGTTTTTATGTTCAGATTATGTACCTATATGCAACTGAAAAAAGCGGCGACAAAGTGCAAATTTATGAAAAATAATGATCGCTTAATTATACTTTATTTACACAGATACATATTTGAAATAAAATTTTATTTCAGCGAAGCATAATTAAAATCTCGATGATGATAGATACGAGTACGGAAATTAACTTTTTTTTTCAAAATTATCTTAATTATAGGCCGAATAGTATTTCTGTAAAGTAAAAATTTGAAACTTGACAATTTTAAATTTGTCCACATATCCATTTATATACATTAGACTGCATCACTCCCCATACAAAAAAAATCGGTACTGTTTTTCCATTGGAATTATAGAATCTATAATATTTTAAGACGTCCACCAAAATATTTCGAAAAAATATTAAGATTTAAGTGAGCTGGACCGATTTGAAAATACCTCCAAAAATGGAGTTTTTTTATGAATAAAAATAGTTTCTTAAAGATTTTTTTTTGAAAAAATCCCCTCAAATGATAAAACAGTTTAAGCTTAAAAAATTTGCATAGAAATATTTTTAAAAAATTTCAAAAAATTTTTTAACGAAATCGTAATAATGAGATTTTTGATGCTGTTTTTAACTTTTTTCAAAGATTGGTATAAGAAATACTTGAATAACTGATCTTAAACTCTCCCGATTTAGACTTGTGAGATATCATTGGAAAGATATTTTCTCACCCTTTTTATTTCTTTGTTAATAAACTCATTCAACGGATGAAAGAGAAAGGTAGGATGAACGAATATCATGCAAAGTTGAATTAAGATGTGTTGGTATTTAAAAAAAAAATATTGGGACACGAATGACTTTTTTTGCACATAAATAAAAATAGTGGGAAAATACCTTTCTACCGAGATCCCATAAGTCTAAATGAGAATAGTTTTGGCCCAGTTATTTAAGTTTTTCGAAAATCAATCTTTGAAAAAAGTAAAAAAACAGCATCAAAAATCCCATTACTACGATTCCGTTGATAAGATTTTTAAATATTTTTATGCAGAATTTTTAAGCCTAATTTGTTTTATCATCTGAGGGGACTTTTTTCAAAAATTTCTTTAAGAATCTATTTTTTTCATGAAAACCTCAATTTTTGGAGGTATTTTCAAATCGGTCCAGCTCGCTTAAATCTTCATATTTGTCCGAAATATTTTGGTGGACGTCTTAAAATATAATAGATTTTGTAATCCCGGCGGAAAACCCGCAACTTTTTTTGGTGATGCAGTCTAATATACATATGTATTCGTAATTATTAAGTGCTGTTCTCATCACAATAAAAGTGCGGTTAAACGATGCAACGTAAGCGTGTTTTCTACGCATTTTGCCGTCAAATGCGAAACTTTCCCGTTAGTCAAAAAGTCCTTTTCGCAGATGTGAAGAAATCACTTTCGGAAATAAAAAACGCAAGGCGTAACCGCAACTGAAATTACGCAAATCGCTTTCGAGAAATAATTTACACTTGCTCGTGCTGCACTAGCAATTGCTGCAAGTGCTGTCAAACCAATCGAGTGTTGCCGTGTCACGTGATTTTAGGCGAATTTGTATAAAATTACAAAAATGTTGCATCACACACATATAAAAAATACTTGTAATCAATTTATTCTCCTGATATGAACCATTTAAATATTAAAGCAGTCGACAGTTTGTAGCTGATTAGTCCATTTTTAACAAATTTTTCAGGTCGGTAATTTTGTTTTAAGGGTCATTTCCATACAAAGTGCTACTTTTTGGCCTTGTTTTTATACTTTCGTAAAATAGGACTCTTTAGGTAAAAAAAGACCAAAAAACGTGAAATATTTCCAGAATGTCACTTTTAGGTGAAAAAATGGGAAATTGTTGCCGAAGAAATACTAAACAAAAAGCCTGCCTCCAAAGAAAACCCCCCGTTAATGTCATGAAGAAGGTGGAAAAAACTTCAACATAAGCTTATCTGATAAAGGAGTTTCAAAGTGATATACAAATGTTTCCAAAGCATGCATTAAATGTTAAAAATCAGTACATTGCTTATCGGTTAGTATACTTTTTTCTAACAGTTTCTAAACTTATTTATTCCTTAAGTTTACTTTTAAAAATGAGACATTCAAACAAGAAAGCAGTTCGTATTCTACACAAATTTTCACGTAAGTAAACGTAAGTAAGATGATAAATTTATCAACCTTGAAAAAAAAACAATAAAAATACCTGCCATGTACACTTTGTTTGGAAATGTCCCATCAGCATAAAAAAGTTTGGTAACATAGTTGATAGTGGACTTGTCTGTATTCACCGTGTAAACAGACAAAAAGTTCTATCGGAATGTTTGATTTTCGGATATTAAAAATGTTTCCGAAGACCACTTTACATGCAAAGTGTATTACTACACAGCACGGTTGTGCTTTCTATCTACGGTTCCGAAGTTCACAAATCGGGTCGGAGAACAGATTACTCACAAAAGCAGCGGCGGTGAACAAAGTGATTGCCAAACGATACCTGATCGTGACTTTCATTGAATCCATTAAATTGCTAGCAAAGATGCCAGGAGAAATGGAAGCCAGTAGATATTAAACTTTCAGAAACCCTCAGAAGTGGACACGGATCCGAATGCACCTGTGTTGGTATTTAATAGAGAAGGGTGCTTCAGTGGGTTAATAATCATCAACTACAGTTCCTCTCTGAATGGGTAAAAGAGCAGTTAGAGATTTACAGGGCCTTTTGACAGGGGCATCCCTTGAAATAGTAGATGGTGGCGCCGTTCCGACGACACTAAAAGCTTTTTCCGCGCTGAGAAACAGCGAAAACAGAATCCAGTCGTTACGATGCCAGGGTCTTGATAGTGGAATAGTTAGCAAAAGATGAGTGGGTCAGAACTACACTAGCCGACCATTGAAAGTATTTTTCTTTACAATTTGTGCCCTACATGAACCGAAATTTTGAACTCTCCGCTTACAACTTACCGTTTTGCACACGAATTTGTTGAAGCGAGAGTTGTGTTTATACTGAAGACAGGTAAAAGCAGCCCGAAAGAGTTCAGGCCCTTCAGTTTGATCTCAATCCCCTAAAAACATACAGAAAGCTTGAGAGTAAAAATTCCGAATTTCTTGGTTCTTTTATTTCCATTCGCGTAAATTCAAACCTCTATCGAAATCGCTTGGTTTCTAAACTAATATATGTAATTCCACGTCCTCCAATATCTACTTGCCAATGAAACATTTTTGCAATAAAATAGACGATTATGTGACAAGGAACTCAGAACCAACTGCAAAACCAGTTAATTTCTGTAAATATAGTGAAGCATAATGTACAAGCTTCTTCGTTAAAACTCTCTCGAAAAGATTTTAGAATTGTCACTGGCATGCTAACAGGTCACCAGCTATTAACGACTGAAGCAATCAAAATGGGAGTTATCGGCGTTAAAATGCACAGGAAGTGTTGGAGCATCTTCTATACTTATAGCAAGCATTGTCAAAACCTCGGTTGGATTTCTTAAGGACTTGTTAATTCGAGAAGTTAGAAGACAACACAACTTGAAATCATTACTAAAATTCTCAAAATGCGTTGATAGCCAGAAAACTGTCTACTTGAACTTAAAAAAAATCGAAAGCCATCTGGTATCACTAGGAACCAAGTGGTATATATCCATGGCCCCGGGTTACTTCATCTCACCTGGTCGATGGCCATCAATTTATCTCATCTTGAACGCCGTGCAAAATACTACATTAACTCGATGAACAATGCCAATTTCGTACTAATTTAGCGCTGTGAAAAAATGATCCTATCTCAGCTTTGCCAGACATACTATCCTAACTCAGGCGCGCTTATTTTTGTGATGTATTTTAAGCTGTTAGACAATGGGTACTACCATTAGTAAACACACCAAATTGTTAAAGCCGCAAATCATCTTCATCAACATATTCTGAGTAGGTGTACCGCAGCACTTATGAAAACAACACGTATGAAAAGCTGAATCGATCTATAATCAGAGTGTCCAGATTGGGTGATTAAGCGCCAAATTGGCGATTTTTTGTGGGATGCTTGCGCGTAAAAATTTAGGAAATGGATCTGGGCGATTTTTTTCATTCAAACAAATTTTTTGGGCGTTATCATTTTGCCCACGAAACCGCACTTAATGCCAAATGTGCGCAAC
>NW_023458555.1:47919587-47921940 GCF_013731165.1 Rhagoletis pomonella
TTATCATTTTGCCCACGAAACCGCACTTAATGCCAAATGTGCGCAACCAAGGAACTAGTTTGGGTAAGTTACACATTTTCTTCGAGTGCGGTTAAGAAATAAAAGATACTGATACTTTGTATTATTATATTTCGGATGTCACCAAATATCAAAATCGAATAGAATATACATATGTATAACAACAATACAACAAGTAATTTTTAGCAAAAAAACTTGCTTAAAAATATATATATATATCTATATATATTTAATGATCCAATGGTCGGATCTAAACCAGATTAGTATGGGACCACCTCTGAGACACTACCTTTCCGATGCAAAAAGAATTATTGAAATCGGTTGACGTTGTCCAAAGTTATGCGGTAACATACATAAAAAAAAAAAATAAAAAATATTCCGACGAACTGATAACCCCCTTTTTTGGAAGTCGGTTGAAAAGAAATGATTCAGGCACTACGTATAGATGATTTTGAGGAAATTGTGGATATAGCTCATCTCGCCTTATTATAGCTTTGTACTTCATTTTTAATCAATTAATAATGAATTTATTAATTGCGCAGACCTATTGCAAAATGTGTTAATACAAATATGTTTTAAAAGTATACGCAAAATTGTTGGTTATAAGTTATTTGTGTTATTTATTATTGCCCTGAAGGTATTATATTCTTTTTGCTTTAAAAAAACTATTCTATAACAAGGTGTAATTTTGAAAAAATTAAATAAAAAATTGTTAGGTCGATTTCATGCGATTTTTTTTTAAGAAATTGCGCTTTTTTATTTAAACAATCAGGACACCCTGTCTATAATTCAGAAATGGAGAATGCGTTGCGGGTAAATATTAACATTATAAATAAATAAATAAATATTCGGTGCTTACACGTTTGCTAAGTGCTTGGCCGAGCATCTTCACTAAATTGTGATTGATCTTATAACATAAATGGAGAGACCTACAATTTTGTGCCGCACCGGAACGTCAAATGAATTTTATGAGCAGCTTTTTCAGGGCGGAATTACACTCGGAGGTTTGTCATTGCCTACCGGGGGCGTCCGCTCGGAGCAAGGATAGAAGCCAGGTCCTACGAGGTGGTAGTATGTGGTACCTCTAACCACTCGGCTACAACACTACGCTAAGTACACTAAAATACCACAATAACAGAAATTGAACGGTTTCAGAATACTATTCCAATAGTTCATTACACTTTTACAAGCACCTCAAATTTTAGCAAAATGTGAATAAATTTTTCCGAAGGCATGTATACCCACTGAAATATTGGCGCTTTAACCATAAAAGGTATAGATATGAAATTCTTTTGCTTTCCATTTTTCTTACACTTTCATTTTCTTCTTCACGTTCAATTGCTCTCATTGTGATCGTTCGCCTTTGGGCTAGCTCTTCTAAATAATCACAAAATACTCAGCGATTTTTTCACATGCGCATTAGTGCAGATTAGGCACGAACTTTTTGAATTCGTGAATAAACACTGTTATCTGTGTATGTTTAACAGTCAACGTTATCGGCAGAAATGTTTGTTCTGCTGCACTTGAAAGTGTGAGAGGGTTGGTTGTGGCGGTGAGGTGAATCATGGGGCCCAGGCCCATAAAATGTTCAGAACGCTTATTTCTCCTATTGCGAGAATTTTGAAGAATATTTTCTTTTATTATTTCGGCTTTCGGATAATTGCAAAAAAATTAATATCATCGAATGGATATGCAAATCGATTTTATAAGAGAGTAATTTCAGTTGCCATAGATTGGTGAGAAAACGCGATTTCTCTCTTCTTTACTGAAGCACTGAGCATAAAAAATAATTAAACAAATAATAGAGGAAAAACTCAAATGTATAGCGGCGTTCACGATATTAATATGAAAGTATGCGCATAAATAAGCAGCAGAAATATTTATATGCAAAATTGCAATGTGTGCAAAAGCGGCGAATCGAATAAAAAGTCGAATAAACAGACGTTGTGAATGAATGTGGCAACTTACCGTAAATTCACCGGTGACCGCATCAAAGCCCACATGCACGGTATGCTCGAAATTAGTGGGATATGAAATATTCGGCTTGGAGTCTGTATGCGAGGGCTTTGAGCCTTTTATCTTATTCTTCAGTGTCTTTTTCTTGCGATCGGGATCATCGGGTTCTGCGTACGGCCGTGTAATAAGTAAATGAAAAGTGATTGACTGTTCGAAAGCTTTCTACTAGACAAATAACATTCGCACTTACCTTTAGGTAATGGTCGCATGTCGACGGGTGGGCCATCGCCGCCGCCGCTACCACCGCCAACACCACCACTTGTATTTAGGCCGCCACCGCCAACGCGATCTCCACCACGGTTGCTGGTCAAACGCACGG
>NW_023458555.1:47922040-47924892 GCF_013731165.1 Rhagoletis pomonella
ATTAGGGCTGTGCGATTATTCGATTACTCGAGCAAGTTGGTTAATCAGTTATTCGGTTAATCAATTACTCGAGTAATCAAGATTTTGATTACTCAAAACGATGATTAATCGAGTTACTTGAAATATGATTACTCAAAAAAATTAATTTTGCTCGTTAAAAGAGTTTGCTTTGGAAAATGCTTATTTTCTTTTTTATATTCTGTATATGAAAAAAATATGTATGTATGTATGTATTTCCCTTTTATTTTTGAAAACGGAAACGATTTTTTCAAAGTATCAAGGAACTTCAACTGCTTTATATGTATGTATGTAAAGAGTACTTTGAAATGTTCATTACTCATTTTATTCATAATGTTGATTAATCATAAAGCAAATTACTCAAATATTTTTGTTTTTGGTTAATCAAAATCTTGATTACTCGAGTAACTGAACATTTGAGTAATCATAATTTCCAATTAATCGAATAATTGAGTTATTTACTTTATGATTAATTAAAATTTTGAATAATCAATTAATCGCACAGCCCTAATTATTATACTTAGGATGTCACCAAATATCAAAATCGAATAGAATATACATATGTATAACAACAATACAACAAGTAATTTTTAGCAAAAAAACTAGCTTAAAAATATATATATATATTTATATATATTTCATGATCCAATGATCGGATCTAAACCAGATTAGTATGGGAGCACCTCTGAGACACTACCTTTCCGATGCAAAAAGAATTATTGAAATCGGTTGACGTTGTCCAAAGTTATGCGGTAACATACATAAAAAAAAAAAATATTCCGACGAACTGAAAACCTCCTTTTTTGGAAGTCGGTTGAAAAGAAATGATTCAGGCACTACGTATAGATGATTTTGAGGAAATTGTGGATATAGCTCATCTCGCCTTATTATAGCTTTGTACTTTATTTTTAATAAATTAATAATGAATTTATTAATTGCGCAGACCTATTGCAAAATGTGTTAATACAAATATGTTTTAAAAGTATACGCAAAATTGTTGGTTATAAGTTATTTGTGTTATTTATTATTGCCCTGAAGGTATTACATTCTTTTTGCTTTAAAAAACTATTCTATAACAAGGTGTAATTTTGAAAAAAATAAATAAAAAATTGTTAGGTCGATTTCATGCGATTTTTTTTTTTAAGAAATTGCGCTTTTTTATTTAAACAATCTGGACACCCTGTCTATAATTCAGAAATGGAGAATGCGTTACGGGTAAATATTAACATTATAAATAAATAAATAAATATTCGGTGCTTACACTTTTGCTAAGTGCTTGGCCGAGCATCTTCACTAAATTGTGATTGATCTTATAACGTAAATGGAGAGACCTACAATTTTATGCCGCCCCGGAAGGTCAAATGAATTGTATGAGAAGCTTTTTCAGGGCGTAATTACACTCGGAGGTTTGTCATTGCCTGCCGGGGGCGACCGCTCGGAGCAAGGATAGAAGCCAGGTCCTACGAAGTGGTAGTATGCACCTCTAACCACTCGGCTACAGCACTTTGCTAAGTACACTAAAATACCACAATAACACAAATTGAACGGTTTCAGAATACTATTCCAATATTTCATTACACTTTTACAAGAACCTCAAATTTTAGCAAAATGTGAATAAATTTTTCCGAAGGCATGTATACCCACTGAAATATTGGCGCTAACTTTAACCATAAAAGGTATAGATATGAAATTCTTTCTTTTGCTTTTCATTTTTCTTACACTTTCATTTTCTTCTTCACGTTCAATTGCTCTCATTGTGATCGTTCGCCTTTGGGCTAGCTCTTCTAAATAATCACAAAATACTCAGCGATTTTTTCACATGCGCGCATTTAACAGAATTTTCCTTTCTAAATTATAACAATTAGCATAATTTAACGAAAGCAGTAAAAATTATGCACCCAAATTGAGTTAGTGCAGATTAGGCACGAACTTTTTGAATTCGTGAATAAACACTGTTATCTGTGTATGTTTAACAGTCAACGTTATCGGCAGAAATATTTGTTCTGCTGCACTTGAAAGTGTGAGAGGGTTGGTTGTGGCGGTGAGGTGAATCATGGGGCCCAGGCCCATAAAATGTTCAGAACGCTTATTTCTCCTATTGCGAGAATTTTGAAGAATATTTTCTTTTATTATTTCGGCTTTTAAATGAGCGAAGATAATTGCAAAAAAATTAATATCATCGAATGGATATGCAAATCGATTTTATAAGAGAGCAATTTCAGTTGCCATAGATTGGTGAGAAAACGCTATTTCTCTCTTCTTTACTGAAGCACTGAGCATAAAAAATAGTTAAACAAATAATAGAGGAACAACTCAAATGTATAGCGGCGTTCACGATATTAATATGAAAGTATGCGCATAAATAAGCAGCAGAAATATTTATATGCAAAATTGCAATGTGTGCAAAAGCGGCGAATCGAATAAAAAGTCGAATAAATAGACGTTGTGAATGAATGTGGCAACTTACCGTAAATTCACCGGTGACCGCATCAAAGCCCACATGCACGGTATGCTCGAAATTAGTGGGATATGAAATATTCGGCTTGGAGTCTGTATGCGAGGGCTTTGAGCCTTTTATCTTATTCTTCAGTGTCTTTTTCTTGCGATCGGGATCATCGGGTTCTGCGTACGGCCGTGTAATAAGTAAATGAAAAGTGATTGAATGTTCGAAAGCTTTCCACTAGGCAAATAACATTCGCACTTACCTTTGGGCAATGGACGCATGTCGACGGGTGGGACATCGCCACCGCCGCTACCACCGCCAACACCACCACTTGTATTTAGGCTGCCACCGCCAACGCGATCTCCACCACGGTTGCTGGTCAAACGCACGG
>NW_023458555.1:47924992-47929618 GCF_013731165.1 Rhagoletis pomonella
GCCACCGCCAACGCGATCTCCACCACGGTTGCTGGTCAAACGCACGGGCGGCGCTGGCGGTTTGTCCTCTTCACTGGACATTTTTCGTGATTGTTGTAGGGAGTAGTTGTCGACGTCGTCGTCGTCGTCGCCGAGGAGGTGATGATGTTGCTGCTCTTGCTCTTGTTGTTGGCACGCGATAAATTGCCGTAGCGAACAGTTGCGGTTAGTCGGACGTACGATAGCAAACTGAGGCGCGTCGGTGACCGGTAAGCGCTCAACTGCGGCGGCTGAAAGAAGAAAATATATGGGTAAGAATGGAAATACGAGTATAACTACATATGTACAATAACTAGTAATTAGAGCAAGTTGATTTGTTTTGTTTTGTTGTTGAGTAATGCATTTTTTATTGCTGAAGGTTTTGAGACAGAATGGCGATTGTTGTTCGACTTGCAGAGTTTTTTCCCCATTCAGTCGACAGTTAGAACGCTGATAACACACGATGGTCGCAGCGATCGCACACGTCATTGAAATTCGCACTTAAAGAGCGTTTGTCATATTTTGTTTTTTTTTGCAAACAAGGCAATGAAACTGGGGCAACAACAATATGAGACCGAAAGCAAAAAGAGACACTATGATGATGGCGCGTGAAAACGAAGAACGCTGATGAATTATTAAATAATAAAATATATGGCACTCAGATTAGAGACTATATGGACACATAAGCACACAGTCACAAGGAATATGATGTTATACAATAATATTTTGTGTTATCTGATGCCTTTACATTTTTGTTTGCCAAGTTTTTTTTTGCTTATTTTTTTCTGTTCAACGTTGCTGTAAAAAAAAACTGCTACGAGAAATTTGGGCAATTATGTTGAGCCCCTTCTTGGTATCAGCAAGTGATAAAGAACACAATGGCAACAATAAAAGCAATAAAAAGCAACACGCCGAACAAGAGAAGATGCCGAAGAAAAGCCTGAAAACGATAGAAAGTTAGAGATTCGAATATACTCTACACGATCTGTAATCTCCATGGGCGCGCCAGCGGCAGCAACTAAAATAGCAAAACAAGCGGGAGTACTCTCGACGGCGGCAACGACAACGTAGACGGCAGCAAAAAATGTCAATAACTTTGCTGTCGCAAGACATTCCTCGATGTTATTCTTCCGGTTGGCTTTGAAAATGACGGGAAATCCACATACATATCTACATGTATGGTATAAACACATATGCACACAAACAGCCATATTCATACAACCAAACACGTACGCGTGCAAAAATACAATAAATAAATAAACGAAGAAAAATTAAAAAAAGAAAAAGAAGCGAATTTGAATGCGCGCAATGCAACGGCAGACGGCAACGGTGGGGTCTTGTAACCGGCGGGCGGCATGGGCCAGAAGATCAACGGTGGCAAGCGCGTAGGTGACAAGAGCGAGTGCCCCATAAATTCTTTAAGAACACTATATTTACTAGATAAACAGAATACGTGTACGTATACATATGTATATTAGGGTGGTCCAAAATACACAGAAAAGTTAACTTTTTGGAATTTTCACGCTGCCACCCCCGAACCGAATATTGAAAATAAAGAGACTCGGTATTTTTTAGTTTGAAATCGGTTAATATCACTGGTTTACAACAAAAATGTTCTATGCATACCACTTTTCAATTACCATGTACCGGAAATCGAGTTAATATTTTTTTTCTATGGATACGTTTTCGAGAGGTTTTCAATTTCAATTGGACCCTTTTAATCACGTATATATTACGAACCAATTTAACAATCTTAATATACGACAAATGAAAGCTAATGAAATTCTCCATAAACCGTATATATGTACATAACTTTCCGATAGAGCTTAAAGTTTCTGAAAAACTAATTAATCTTTCCAGCTCTTTTTATTTTTCAATGAAAAAAATCAAGCTTTAACAGTAGAAAAATTTAAAAAATAACAGGTTCTGTGCCAAATTTTTGCATTTGTGCTAAAAAAAAATATAAAACCAAATTACTAATAAATTACTAATGAAGAAAATCGATGTATAAATAAGAAATAATGAGTGGTCGAATGAAAATACGCAAAGATTTGTTGTATGAAAAATGAGCAGGGAAGAAAGTTACTCATACGCCACGTACACCTGAGTAACACGCTTTTTTGCTCTTGTTTCATACAAAAAAATCTTTGCGCATTTTCATTTGACCACTCTTTATTTCTTAACTATCCACTGACTTTCTTCATCAGTAACTTGATTTTTTTTTGTAACAGAACAGGCTTTAGTACAAATGCAAAAATTTGACACAGCACCTGCTATTTTTTAAATTTTTCTTCTGTTCTATGACTCAATCTCTATACCCAGCTAAAAAGTTGATTTTGTCGTACAGTGTAAAGTATAAGCTCCAAGTTGCTAAAAAATAGCGTTTATTTTTGGAATTTTTTCACGCATTTTCTTCCATACAAAGTAAATTCATTTCCACATGGAATTTTTTAAATGGAACAAATTTTTTTGACACTTCAATGCCTGTCAACTTAAAATTTACAATTTATCATACTAGAATTTAATGGGATAAAAAACTGCACACTCTAAAAAATTTGATTAACAAGTTTAAAACTTAGATGCTATTTTGAAGAATTTTTATAACTTTTGCACAAAGTTTCAGATGTGAATTTATGTGGTTTTTGTGAGATAATGAGCCACACTTTTATAAGTTTTTATAAAAAAGGAAAAATTTGTTCAAATCTCTCGACCCTATATATTTTTCTGTATGTGTGTATGTAAGAGATAAGATTATCGTTTACGAAAAAATAGTTAGTAAAATTTAAAAATTAAGTAACCATCATAATTTTATTTCTTGAAGATTTATGAAGGAAGTTATTCTAATACGATCAAAAAATATTTATTTTTAATGATTTTATTTTTATTTTTTCCCATGTAAAATATGTATATAGAAAACTTTAAGGCTCGGCATAACGGGCCTTCGTATTTGGTATTGTTGGAAAGCTAATTTATCCGTTACCAGGGTTCCGGTCCCAGTTTTTGTATGAAATAAAAATCGCCCTTGAATTTGACGCATTTCAAACACAGATCCACATCAGTTTCAGGCTTTACACTCCAAAAAATTAATTTGTTAAAAAAATTTGAATTTAGAATCGCTATATTTAAAATGCAAATCGATTTTGTTGAAAATAAAAAGAATACCTAAGTTAAAAGAAATAAATTTAAAACTCATGTTTTTGTTATTCCCAAATTCAAAAGTATGGTGCCCTACTTTTTGGCACTTTGAGAAATAATGCGTTTTTTGCAAATGCATCGCATTATTTTTTTATTTCTTGTTTATACCATCAGATGTATATTACCTCTAGCTATTATTTTACAAATCTGTTGCTTTAATAAAGATTTTATGAATTTTATGCATAATCTCGATGCCTGGAGTCCAGGGTTACCAAATCTCATTTTTGCCACAACGCGCTGACAATTGTTTAAACGACATTGTATTAAGTGATAAACGCGTGCTAAAAAAAACGGATCTCCTTATTTTTGATGATCTTCTGTTCTAGGGGCTGACTGGAAAAAAATCTAGAACCAGCCTAATGAAAATTCTGTATATGTAGTATAAATTGTGCCTATTTGCATCGCTATTCAGTGGATAGGTGGAAGGTAAGAGAGAGAGAGAAAGAAAGAGAAATGTCAATGATTTCAGTAGTTTCGGCAGCCAAGAAAATCCAAAAACTAAAAAGTTAACATCAACCCACGCGGCTAAAAATAAGTGAGGGCGCAAACAAAAAAGTCTGAAATCAAATAAGATACGATATGTACATACATACATATGTATATAGAAGCAGCATTGTCTACATCAGAAATTGAGGAGTCCCAACGAATCGAAGTGGTTTGGAGCGGAGGTGGAAGACAGAGATGGTAACGGTGATGCTGACGGTAACAGCAGCGAAGAATGAGAAAAACAAATAAAAAATATGCCGCGTAATCAATGTTGCCAGATTCATACATTTAACTGTTTTTACAGTTTTTTAGACAAGCTTACATTTGTTTAAATTACCTCCTAGTAGAAATTAAAGTTTTTTAGAAGTTTACGATTTGAACGAATAAATTAAAATATCTCTTTCGGTTTTTTGTAAGTATTTAAATTTTTATGATAAAAGGAGACAATGAATTTCCTAATTGGAAACCAATAGTTACAGCTGTCCATTGCAATGTTTTCCCAAATCAATGTGAATGAAACAAGAAACAAACAGCAGTCTCTGGTATTTTATTTTACTTTGAAGGAATCTTATTTTGTTATTTATGTTTAATGAAATAAAAAAAACTCAATTTTTTAAACTCTTTTCGTTATTTGAAGGTTGCAGTTTTTTGGTCGAAAATACCTTTTTTCTGGAAATTTACAGTTTTTTGAAAAATAAATCTGGCAACACTGCGCGCAAGATACAATCACAACACACACGTCTGACTGCCTGTCAATTGATGAACCACAAAAAAAAACACTGAAAAAGAATTAAAAAAAGTTAAATACGCAAACAAACAGAAATTGCGTAGGCCTACTAAAACCGAATCGCATAGATGAAATATTAAATGAATTAGAATTTGTATTGATTTATGCATAGTTCAAGCGTAAGCATATGTACACTCATA
>NW_023458555.1:47929718-47933574 GCF_013731165.1 Rhagoletis pomonella
TGTATTGATTTATGCATAGTTCAAGCGTAAGCATATGTACACTCATATCTATGTGCTCATATTTAGATACTTATATATGTATGTACATATGTAATAATAATCGCTTTAGGGCCGCAATAACTTTGCCATTTTCAAGTTTCTGTGAGGCATACTTAGTGCAGATCAAAACGTTTAGAAGTCAGACAGACGGCGATCAAAATTGTACCATGACATATGGCAATATTGTGAAATAAGCGAGCCGCGGGGTCGTGGGTTCGAATCCCACGACCAGCAAAATATGTGATAAGCTCTTTTAGTTCCTTCAACTATTACTTTTATTTTTTAATGCAGTTATAGTTGTTGTGGACTTTTTTAGTAAAACTCATATGTAAAAAGCTAAATTAACTTGAAGTAATACTGCGAAATAAAACAAACTAAAATTAAATATAATAAAACAAAATTTTGGGAAATTGCTTGGACCTGGGTGCTACTAAGTATCGAAGTATCGATATGGTATCGCATCGTATCGAAATTCGTGCCGCTATCGCGGGCACCAAACTCATTTTGCTTTTCCACATAGATTTTGAGAATTTGCATTATTTGGATAGAATGCAGTTATTTCCTGAGGAGTTGCTACAGATCAACACTTTGGTCTGTCTATGTTATTAGTGAGATGTTACGGAATTCTAAATGGTATTATCAATAGTTCTTAAACTATCATTAAGTGTGGTCAACTGTTTATCGTTTAACCTTATTTATGGGCGTAGTTAGATATTAAAATATCTATTGATACCGTTATCTATACATTAGGGAGGGGGAATATAAATATGCATGTATATATCACGACGGTGTTCGGTCAAATATTTCTCGTTGTTAATAACCCTGGAAAATGGTTCCGTGTGCAAAAGTCCACGTGTGAAATACTTTTGACCGACATTAACCTGGGAGTGGCCAGAAGTGATTCTTTTGCGTACGGTTCAAATCGCAGCTGACAACATCCGGATACTTATATCCACAAATCCTCTGGGTAGCGACCAAATACCCGCTTGGAAACGAGCTAAAGTGAGAAGGCGTAAACTTCGCGGGCGCTGGGTTTGGGTCCCGCCACGTTAAAACCCCGCCCAATGAAAACGAATAAACAGCCTAGGATGAGACCCCCTTTTTCTGCTGATAAGCACGGTAAACGTATAAAGGACTATGATTTGAGGGTATGCACCTGGAATATCCGGACTCTTAATGGGGAAGGTACCTCTGCCCGGCTGGTTGATGTTCTCGGGAAGACAAAGCCTGACATCAATGCCATCCAAGAAATGCGATAACAGACTGAGGCTGATCGACTTCGCCGTGGCTCGAAACATGGTAATATCTAGTACTAGGTTCCAGCATAAAAAGATCCATCAAGCCACATGGCTGTCTCCGGATCGAAAAACGAGAAACCAAATCGATCATGTTGTGATAGAGGGAGGCACACTTCCAGTGTGTTCGACGTACGTACACTCCGAGGGCCAAACATCGACTCGGACCACTGTCCTGTAGCAGCCAAGATACGCACCCGCCTCTGTGCAGCCCAATAATGCAAGGAAAGCTTAACGTCGAAAAGCTGCAATCCCAACAGTAGGGCCAATGTATTCGCCACTCGACTCGGAACACCTGCTCTCAGAGAGCACTCTTCAACAAACCGACATACGCGGGAAGTGGAGCTACATTTTCGGCTACAGGGCCGCACTGCGATCGAGTGCAACGAGAGCCATGTGGGACCGTTACAAGAATGATAGAATACAAGATTGCGCCGATCAGAGAGCATTTTTGAGAATAACTTTTGTGTGACGTCACACTGGTGCAATTGCGAGAGAGAAATGCCAAAACGCGAGCAAGAATGGAAGAAGAAAAAATGTTGCAAGGAAAACGTAAACAAGTAGCACAAGTGTGACGTCATGCGAACAACGATTCTGTCAAATTCGTTAAGAGAGGAATAGCGGTCCGAGATCGGCGCAACCTTTGTATTCTCTCAATCGTGGGACCGTTATAGGGAACTGAAGAAGAAAGCGAGACGTATTTGCCGCAATAAGAAGAGAGAGTCCGAAGAACGTGAGATGCTGGCCGACAGGAAAAACGCCCGAAAATTTTACCAGGGGGTTAGGCGACTTAAGGAAGGTTTCAAGACAAGGACGAACTCCTGTAAGAACAACAATGGCGACCTAGTGACCGATGTTCAGAATGTACTTAAATTATGGAGGGAACACTTTTCCACTCTACTTAATGGTAGAAGCGCTGAAAGTAGTGGAGAAGACGAAACCGAGTCCCCAGTCGATGACGATGGAGTCGATATCCCACCGCCTGACTATGACGAGGTGCGATGTTCAGAATGTACTTAAATTATGAAGAGAACACTTTTCCACCCTACAGAATGGTAGAAGCGGTGAAAGTAGTGGAGAAGACGAACCCGAGCCCCCACCGAGCGACTGGAATTTAAGTGTGCTCTGCCCAATCCACAAGAAAGGCGATCCCACCATACGCGCCATCCACCGCGGGATCAGCCTTCTAATCATAGGTTAGAAGGTCTTATCGAGTGGATTGTGTGAAAGACTGAAGCCTGATTGAACCTTATCAGTGTGGCTTTAGACCTGGAAAATCCACCATAGATTAGGTATTCACAATGCGCCAAATCCTGGAAAAGACCCGCGAGAATAGGATCGACACACACCATCTATTTGTCGATTTCAAAGCCCCTTTCGACAGCACGAAGAGAAGTTGTCTTTATGCCGCGATGTCTGAATTCGGTATCTCCGCGAAACTAATACAGCTGTGTAAAATGACGTTGAACAATACCACCAGCTCTGTCAAACGAAGTTTCAGACATGTGATTCATGTGATTTCGTTAATCTAACATTGAAGAAGGCAATAAGAGCCGCAGAACTGAATCGCTCTGGCACAATACTTTACTAGAGCGTCCAATTGCTGGCGTATGCCGACGACATCGACATTATCGGTAAAAACAAAAGCTACGTCTGTTTTGTCTTCTCGGGATTAAATAGAGAAGCAAAGCGAATGGGTCTGGTGGTGAACGAGGACAAAACGAAGTATATCCTGTCATCACACAAACAGTCAGAGCATACGCGTCTTGGCAACCACGTCACTATTGACAGTTACAAAGTAGAAGACTTCGTTTATTTGGGAACCAGCATTAGCACCAATAATAATAATGCCAGTTTTGAAATCCAACGGAGAATCACTCTTGCCAACAAGTGCTACTTTGGACCGAATAGGCAATTGAGAAGTAAAGTCCTCTTTCGTCGTACAAAAATTACACTCTATAAGTCACCATCATGCCGGTGCTGGTGTATGGCGCGGAGCCATGGACAATGACAACATCCGATGATGCGGCTCTTGGAGTTTTCGAGAGATTCTGCGCAAGATTTATGGGCCTTTGCGCGTTAGCGATGGCGAATACCGCAGACGATTTAACGATGAGCTGTATGAGCTTCACAACGACATAGACGTAGAGCAGCGAATTAAAATTCAGCGGCTCCGCTGACTAGGTCATGTCATTCGAACGGACAGAAATGCTCCAGCTCTGAAATTATTCAACGCGGGCCGCGATGCTGGTAGCTAAGGAAGAGGAAGGCCTGCTCTGCGTTGGAAAGACCAGGTGGAGAAGGACTTGGCTTCACTTGGAATTTCCAATCGGCGTCAGTTGGCACCAGTCGCGGGTCGCGAGGAACTCCTCTGAGTTGGAAAGACCAGGTGGAGAAGGACTTGGCTTCACTTGGCATTTCCAATTAAAAAATGAATCGTTGAAACGATTGAATTTTTCGGTAAACGTTCCTTGATAGTGGCTGCGTTTCTTTATTCATTCTGGACGTTTGGAATAAACTTG
>NW_023458555.1:47933674-47937071 GCF_013731165.1 Rhagoletis pomonella
ATACGTTAACATATCATCATGAACGTTCTAAAGAATAAGTAAACAAAAAAGTTTATTCCAAACGTCCAGAATGAATAAAGAAACGCAGCCACAAAAGTTTATTCCAAACGTCCAGAATGAATAAAGAAACGCAGCCACTATCAAGGTCTGTCCAACTCAGAGGAGTTCCTCGCGACCCGCGTCTTGTGCCAACTGTCGCCAATTGGAAATTTCTAGTGAAGCCAAGTCCTACTCCACCTGGTCTTTCCAACGCAGAGCAGGCCTTCCTCTTCCTCTGCTACCAGCATCGCGGTCCGCGTTGAATAATTTCAGACCTGGAGCATTTCTGTCCGTTCGAATGACATGACCTAGTCAGGGGAGCCGCTGAATTTTAATTCGCTGCTCTACGTCTATGTCGTTGTGAAGCTCATACAGCTCATCGTTAAATCGTCTGCGGTATTCGCCATCGCTAACGCGCAAAGGCCCATAAATCTTGCGCAGAATCTCTCTCGAAAACTCAAAGAGCCGCATCATCGGATGTTGTCATTGTCCATGGCTCCACGCCATACACCAGCACCGGCATGATGGTGACTTATAGAGTGTAAAAAATTACGTACTACGAAAGAGGACTTTACTTCTCAATTGCCTATTCGGTCCAAAGTAGCACTTGTTGGCAAGAGTGGTTCTCCGTTGGATTTCAAAACTGGCATTATTATTATTGGTGCTAATGCTGGTTCCCAAATAAACGAAGTCTTCTACTTTGTAACTGTCAATAGTGACGTGGTTGCCAAGACGCGTATGCTCTGACTGTTTGTGTGATGACACCAGACCCATTCGCTTTGCTTCTCTATTTAATCCCGAGAAGGCAAAACAGACGTAGCTTTTGTTTTTACCGATAATGTCGATGTCGTCGGCATACGCCAGCAATTGGACGCTCTAGTAAAGTATTGTGCCAGACCGATTCAGTTCTGCGGCTCTCATTGTCTTCTTCAATATTAGATTAAAGAAATCACATGAGACACATGTCTAAAACTTCGTTTGACAGAGCTGGTGATATTGTTCAACGTCATTTTACACAGCTGTATTAGTTTCGCGGAGATACCGAATTCAGACATCGCGGCATAAAGACAACTTTTCTTCGTACTGTCGAAAGGGGCTTTGAAATCGACAAATAGATGGTGTGTGTCGATCCTATTATCGCGGGTCTTTTCCAGGATTTGGCGCATTGTGAATACCTAATATACGGTTGATTTTCCAGGTCTAAAGCCTCACTGATAAGTTCCAATCAGTTCGTTGACGGTGGGCTTCAGTCTTTCACACAATTCACTCGATAAGACCTTCTAACCTATGCTTAGAAGGCTGATCCCGCGGTAGTTGGCGCGTATGGTGGGATCGCCTTTCTTGTGCATTGGGCAGAGCACACTTAAATTCCAGTCGCTCGGTGGGGGCTCGGGTTCGTCTTCTCCACTACTTTCAGCGCTTCTACCATTAAGTAGAGTGGAAAAGTGTTCCCTCCATAATTTAAGTACATATTGAACATCGGTCACTAGGTCGCCATTGTTGTTCTTACAGGAGTTCGTCCTTGTCTTGAAACCTTCCTTAAGTCGCCTGGTAAAATTTTCGGGCGTTTTTTCCTGTCGGCCAGCATCTCACGTTCTTCGGACTCTCTTCTTATTGCGGCGAATACGTCTCGCTTTCTTCTTCAGTTCCCTATTACGGTCCCACATGGCTCTCGTTGCACCCGATCGCAGTGCGGCCCTGTAGCCGGAAATGTGGCTCCACTTCCCGCGCATGTCGGTTTGTTGAAGAGTGCTCTCTGAGAGCAGGTGCTCCGAGTCGAGTGGCGAATACATTGGCCGTCTGTTGGGATTGCAGCTTTTCGACGTTAAGCTTTCCTTGCATTATTGGGCGCACACTTTTTGCTGCACAGAGGTGGGTGCGTATCTTGGCTGCTACAGGACAGTGGTCCGAGTCGATGTTTGGCCCTCGGAGTGTACGTACGTCGAACACACTGGAAGTGTGCCTCCCTCTATCACAACATGATCGATTTGGTTTCTCGTTTTTCGATCCGGAGACAGCCATGTGGTTTGATGGATCTTTTTATGCTGGAACCTAGTACTAGATATTACCATGTTTCGAGCCACGGCGAAGTCGATCAGCCTCAGTCCGTTATCGCATTTCTTGGATGACATTGATGTCAGGCTTTGTCTTCCCGAGGACATCAACCGGCCGGGCAGAGGTACCTTCCCCATTAAGAGTCCGGATATTCCAGGTGCATACCCTCAAATCATAGTCCTTTATACGTTTACCGTGCTTATCAGCAGAAAAAGGGGGTCTCATCCTAGGCTGTTTATTCGTTTTCATTGGGCGGGGTATTAACGTGGCGGGACCCAAACCCAGCGCACGCGAAGTTTACGCCTTCTCACTTTAGCTCGTTCCCAAGCGGTCGCTACCCAGAGGATTTGTGGATATAAGTTTCCGGATATTGTCAGCTGCGATTTGAACCGTACGCACAAGAATCACTTCTGGCCACTCCCAGGTGAATGGCAGTCAAAAGTATTTCACACTTACGTGGACTCCTGCACACGGAACCATTTTCCAGGGTTATTAACAACGAGAAATATTTGACCGAACTCCGTCGTGATATATACATACATATTTATATTTCTCTTCCCTAATGTATAGATAACAGTACCGATAGACAGTTGACCACACTGAATGATAGTTTAAGAACTATTGATAATACCATTTAGAATTCCGTAACATCTCACTAATAACATAGACAGACCAAAGTGTTGATCTGTAGCAACTTTTAAGGAAATAACTGCATTCTATCCAAATAATGCAAATTCTCAAAATCTATGTGGAAAAGCAAAATGAGTTTGGCGCCCGCGATAGCGGCGCGAATTTCGATACGATGCGATACCATATCGATACTTCGATACTCAGTAGCACCCAGGTCCAAGAAATTTCCCAAAATTTTGTCTTATTATATTTAATTTTAGTTTGTTTTATTTCGCAGTATTACTTCAAGTTAATTTATCTTTTTACATATGAGTTTTACTAAAAAAGTCCACAACAACTATAACTGCATTAAAAAATAAAAGTAATAGTTGAAGGAACTAAAAGAGCTTATCACATATTTTGCTGGTCGTGGGATTCGAACCCACGACCCCGCGGCTCGCTTATTTCACAATATTGCCATATGTCATGGTACAATTTTGATCGCCGTCTGTCTGACTTCTAAACGTTTTGATCTGCACTAAGTATGCCTCACAGAAACTTGAAAATGGCAAAGTTATTGCGGCCCTAAAACGATTATTATTACATATGTACATACATATATAACTATCTAAATTTGAGCACATAGGTATGAGTGTACATATGCTTACGCTTGAACTATGCATAAATCAATACA
>NW_023458555.1:47937171-47954715 GCF_013731165.1 Rhagoletis pomonella
TAATACATTAATATGACTTAAACAAATCAATAAATAATAATAACAATGAGAACATAAAAAAGCAGGAACACTTGTCAGAGAGAGCCAAAGAAACGAAGAGCACAGAAATTGATCTCCGATGCAAAGGCAGCAAACCACATTCAGCACGCCAGAGATCACCACAAGTCAACCACGAGCTTAACCCGAAGCGGCTCTTGAAGGAAATCGGTGTGGTGACTCAGGCTGCAACAGGACACCAAAGGTAAAGCAACTTTAAACAACCGTCTCTACCTGTACTATATGGACTGTATGCACTGGAAGACCGTAGGCGTTTTGACTAGGCAGTTCTAGAGTAAAGTGGTATATACATTTCTTAGAGTAAGATAAGACTCCCGAAGATATCAAGATCCTAGCTTTTGACAAAATACAAGACACGAGCAGAGGCGTCAGAGAACATGGCGACCACCCGCACGAGATGAGCTGATGAACGAAGAAATTCAGTTTCGAAAGGAGAAAGAAGCCTGCTAAGGACTGGAATTGCAGTCATCAACCATTTCAAAATAAATCAACTGACAAGCGGAAAGGCGGTGAACCTAGAAGCGTATACAAGCGGAGAAGCAGGTACCATCTGAAAAACGATGCAGTCAGAAGGCTCAAGGTGCAAACGTGATCTTTAGGCAGACACTCCAACCCAGTAGCTCCGCAGTTTATCGAAGAGCAGAAGCCAAGCTTTCAGAGCAATCCGAGTGGTGTTGCTGCCTAGAAACTACCTTGTGGAGGCATTGGTGTAGGACGAGCTGAACGTAGTATTCATAGGGGGGTGTAATCGTTGGTTAACTGACCACTTGCTACTATCTATGATTTAATCTGTCTATAGCATGATGTGATAATTCTAAAATTCAGAAGAGCCTTGCCTGGGCTTATATTCAATGCTCCCTATCGTCAATTTTCACAAAAATGATTTGTTGATATCAAAATTAAGCTCTCAAAATATCACAAACTAGTTTTAATGAAAATCGCAGGTAGACAGTTTTGAATATAAGCCCTCGTTATGGAAACAATTCTGGTTTGGATACCTACCCGTAGCTTATAGACGCGGAATTCTTGGTACTTTCCCTATTTGTTTCGTCATTGCCGATAAAAGAGGATATATATAGACTTGCCTTTAAGGAAATTAGCTTAGTTCAAAGTGTATATTAAATAAATATGTGAAGATTGCGAGGCCACTGAGCCTGTTCGATAAGCGATTAACATTTTTTTTTTTGCTTGGGATTTAAAATTTTTATACAATTTTAGCTGCCCGCGCTTCAACTACAAAAAACTGTTGCTTGTGCGGCGATGATTGTCACTGCCATTGATTGTCGACAACAGGCAATGTACTCGCATGTAGTAGTGTCATGTTTGGATTTTCAACAATGACGCTGGCGGCGGCACCACGACGCTGTCAGCACAAAACTGAAAGCAGGAAAATCAACTTAAAAAAAAGAGAAAGGAAAACATTGTTGTTCAGTAAGCAAAAAAAAAAGAACGTGGAAGTTGAAAACTGTAGCGACGAAAAAATTCAACTACGGAAAGGGAATAAAGAAGCAACAAGAATAGTGACATAGAGCAATGGCACCAGCATCCAATGAGAATGGACTATCATACATACGTATAAATGCATATTCAGCGCGAAATATACAGTCAGCGTCAAAATATACAGACCCTGATATCTGGACTATTTTATTAATTTATATTTGCAGTACAACATTTTTTCGTATTTTCAACAATTTTATTGAGCTTGAGGCCGTTTTAAATAAAAAAAGGATGTGGAAGAACGACAATAATGTGCAAGTAGGTAGCAGTTATAGCTGCGATTTGGGAGATCACCACATCTCCTCATCAGCCTTCTTCAACCGTGGTCACTGAGATATGAACCAGCGACCTCGGATTACAAAGCCAGCGGATTGTTGGTTTTGCCACTTTTTCATATGCCAACCCAACTACAATAAAGAGCAGCTATTCTGCTGCTATTTAGACTTGATAATACTATTTTCTTTAAATTATCCATACTTCATTCAACAGCAAGAACCCCAAGAATTACTTTTTTTTAATTTCATACAGAATTTTTTATATGCATTTTTATAGCTGAGGGCGTACCTTCTTTCTTATAAAATAAATGCGTAAATCATGCGTTATACATATGCATTTTTATAAGAAATCGAATTGAAAAATTGAAAATTTCTTGCATTTTCCGAGTTCTGCAGCTGAAGTTCCGAGATGACATTAAAAAAAAAAAAATCGATTCTTGTGCTTTTTGCTGTTGCATAAACTGTGTTTTTATAAAAAATAAGAAAATTTGGTATGGAGAATATAAATAAATAAAATCGTCAAAATGTCAGAGTATTCATATTTTTAACGCTGACTGTATGCACTTGTGGATGTATGTATGTGCACATCTACATTTGCATATCATCCGCCAGTGCGTGTGAGCCGAGCGCCATATTCTGTCGACCATAATTTCAATTTCAATAAATTTGCCGCAAAGCTGATAAAAATAAAATCCACTAAAGATATTTCAAAAGTGGAAGCCAAATCCACTCAAAATAAATGTTGCTGCAACATAAAAGCATCGGAGACAAAACGTAAAATGAAAAAGTAAATACATCCAAAAACCTAAAAATGAAAGAAAATCCATTGGAGCAAAGAAAAGCACGTCGCCGAATAGGCAGCGCCGGAGGCAGGTTACACAGAAAGTGGGAGACAGGCGCGCGTGCGATAAGCAAACCTCGACTGTGAGTGCACAAGTATGACAAACATACCTATAGTACATACATACATATGTACATACGCATTGATAGAGAACGTATGCACTGCAGTTGTTGTGGTTGCGGCTATTTTGGAGCAAATTCAGGCACACATACATACATACATATATAAAAGCTGTCACATTTGTGAAATGCCACTTAGAAGGAACGGAGTGCAGCGAAAGGGACATGGAGTACCAAAACATAGAACCGCATACTTAATCAAATTACTGATTAAACATTCAACAGGGAAATGACTTTGTAGATTTGGGTAGAAAAAGTTCAAAAACCTTGTACAATAGTTAATAATAAACAAATGTAAGTAGTAAATTAAATCAAGTATCCCACAAAGATCAAGAAATTATCACACAACAGTCACGAGTCATGGCATGCAATCAAACAAATGCGATGATTAATAATATTATAAATACATGGTGAGGACAGAAGCAAAGTGTCGCGCTTAAATTATCAGTGAAAATTACCAAGTATGGCTGTAAAACACACACATTACACACAATATGTACGCGAATTATTATTATAGCATGGTACATGTACTGACGACACGTTATGAGCCACCGGCTACAACATCAACAACACAACAACATTGGTTGAAGTCCTATAGGGAGAATGTGAAGTACTAAAATAAATTTTTAGTAGTTAGACTTTAAGTGTCTATGCAAACTAGTCCGTAAGGGACCCGAATTTCACTAGTTGGTAAAATACCAAATTCAAGTGGTGTGATAAAATAAGCGGTCTTGCTTGCAAATTGTTTATCGATATTATTACCCTTATCACTCCATCGATATTGTTATTACTTTTGTATCCGTCACTTGAATATTATCGAAATAGTTACCGTTAGCGATATTTATTGAAATTTTCGTGCGTTATGTATAATTATATATGTTATTGTATCAGTATTACACCGAGAAAAATTGGGAACATGAGCTGTCTTAGATGGCTTTAGGAAAATACTATTTGTTAGACTAGGTTAAGTTAGGAAAGCGTGTTGGAATACGTAAAATTTACACTTGGAGCTGTATTTGCCAATTTTAAGTGGGTTATTCGAAAGAGTCATTATAGAGTCTGTCAAGCTTGGAAAATTTTAGATATTCTTATGATTCGATTTCTTCTCTACTTCCTACCGACAAGCTCAACAGAGAGGACTTGTTGATAAATGCCGGTAATTTGTATTTGTATTATTGTACCAAAGAGTTACGTTGACGTGACTCAGTGATGCTACCGACGCGCAACATTTCAAAAATTGTTGACTTCACTACTTTGGAGCATACAGCTTTCAATGCCGCTTCTCGTCTTTCCATTTTTGATACAATTACATTAACCAAAAGTTTTTGAGGAATACTGCTGGAGTGACAACTATTGGCCAGATATAAGTCTGCGTCATTCGGTTTATGTTATATACGTGAGAACGAAGTTTGGAACATCGGTGAAGGATGGTGTTATCCTTTATTATTCATTCTTTCCTAATTGGAAATCCTATAAGACTCCTGAAGCAGTAGTGCCAAAACTACGTAATATGATCTACGCAGGCAGCTAAATAAGGCTTTGATCGCTTCATGTACATAGTCGACTCATATTCATTATATACTTAGGTTAGTTTCCACAATTTCCATTCTCTTCATCCCTGCTGTTGCGTTGCTTCTTTTCTTTTCAGCTTTAGGCCAATATGTGCTCTATAAACTACTGGATGTATTCCGGTAAATTCTATTGCTTTAACTATAGGTTGCACTAGCGCTACTATCTACAAGTGTAAGGTCTCTACGGCTGATGATACATGCGTCGCGATATAAGTTAAATGTTTAACTCACCGGCTCACAAATCCTACATCCCATCTTCCTGAAAGCCCCATACTATAATAGTCCATCAGGTAGCAAGTACGGACATGGTTTGTTGGTTAATAGAAGCTTTGTCTGAGCATTTGCCCAGGGCCCAATTAGCGCTGAGAGCACCATGTTTACACTTTCGCTGGAATTCCTGAAAATATCTGTTTTCATGATCCATTCAGTGTCGTGAAACCATTTGAATTTGTCAATGAATTTATGTTAGTAGTGGAGCATTTGTAGAATCTTCCTAGTGTATCATGCCACACGCAAAGGTAATATTGCACCGTTTTTTTAACTTCCTCTATATTTATTCTACCGCGGGTTGTACGCCAGGCACATTTTCGCTGCGTGTACACCAGTGGGCCAATGCCCCGTTATCGTGGCTATTAACCTGTCTGTTTCTTTCCTCGATCCTTTTGGAAGTTCCTCTGCCTTTGGTTCGTCATAATGCGGAAACACATCCCGCGCAGATTTGCAGGTTTGAAGGCTCTTTCAACGTGTATAAGTCATCGGCGCTAATTTTAAGTGCAGTTCCCTTCTGATGAGTCCGGTGGGAAGTTTATTGTCTCTGCCACGGATTCATCAATAGATTCTCCGGCCTTAGTCAATTCATTAGACCTCTCATTTCCGCATATATTCCTATGGATTTCTCCCACATGAGAAAGATGTCTATTGTATCGGCCGTCGAGCTTAACGTGCATTTACAATCTCGTGACTATTTTGAGCTTTGTTACCAGTGAGGCAATTGCCAGAAGTGCCGCTTGCTTATTTTAGGAAATGTATGCTTTACGTACTCCTTCGCAGTTTATTTCTAACGCTTTTCAGGCTCTCCTGATTCTCACTACTTTCGCTTGGAAGATGCTAGCAAAGTTAGGTATACGGAGCGAAAGAGATGTGAGTATATATTTTAGTGGAGTTCTCCTCGACTATCTTGCCCCTACTCCAATCCTGTCTAGAAGGAAACATCATCTGAAAGTTTTCCTAAAATCTATCGTAGGAGGTATATAATCTGATTGTTTCTCTGACGCCTGACTCTTTGGTTTTGATTGCCGAGTTCGCAGTAATTTCACGGACATAGTACACTATGGGCAGTAGATGCAGGATCACATTAAGGGGAAAAGACCCGCTACCGCCACCAGTATATCATCTATGTTACTATATACCTTCATTCCATCCTTGTTGGGATGCAGTAGAATGTCGTTCAGAGAGACAACCCATAGTAGCGGAGACAGGGCTCCTATTGAGGAATGCCTCTATTTGCATAACGGAGCAGTGTTTCTGAACCTGTGGTTGATATTATGATTCGGTTTCAAAGCACTTGTTCGATCCACTTGTATATCGACACCTGCGTGGAACAGCGACCTATCACGGTAGCCAGTTCGAAAAGGCCCTATCTCAGAAAACTTTTCAAAAACACCATATTTCAGAATTCGGTTCAGAAAAGCCCTATCTCTCCTGCCGATTCAAAAACATATTTATTTTCAAACCATTTTCAGTTGAGATAGGGCGTTTGTGAACCAAATTCTGAGATAGGTCATTCTTGAAAAGTTTTATGAGATAGGGCGTTTTTCAAACCAATCAAAAATAAGGCGTTCTACAAAATTTTTCTGAGATAGGGTGTTTTCCAAATGGCTTCCGGGAGAAGTCGATCTTCCACCCGGGCTCAGATATTTCCACCTTTGCAAGAAATTGGGTAAGAAATTGTTTTGATTGTTTGGTTGTTGAAGGCTCCTCTATGTGGAAGAAGGCCACGAAAGTGATGCATTTACTTTTCTATGGTGCCCACAATTTTTTGTAGTTTTGTAGTTTGATTATATTATCTCATTGACTTACGCCTAAGAATCTTCAAACATTTTTAATAACGTTTCAGCGTATCTTGCATTGCCTTATTATTTCAAAATCTTTGAGCTATGTTCAAGCTTTTTGAAGTTTAAGCGAATCTGTGGCCTTATTCTATGATGCCCAATTGCTCATTCGATATTCCTGGGTACAGATGTCGTTTGTGAAAATTTCAGCAGTTAAAATTTGGGCATGGGTAACTGGCAAAGATCGTAGTAGCCTCAACGTCAATTCAGTTGCTGGTACTCTTATAGGATACTGTCTGATGCGTTTATAAGGCTAAATTACCAGAAATTTAAATTAAAACAAAAAAATGGGTTCGAATTCGGTATAAGCTAGTAGCCTGCGTACAGTGTAGTAGAATTATCTGCTGGGTACATGTAAATGAGACTACATTCAAATGCATGCACATACAGACATGCATTTGTACAAACAGCGATGACAACAAATGAATGGGGGAATGACTGACTGCTGCTGCAGTGGAAATTGTCGATTTAAGTATGTATGGCAAAAGGGCAGCTCAGTGGGGTACAACAAGCAACATATTTATGTACGTATGTACATACATACAACATTCATCATACATATTTATGTACATATCGTCATTTCAAGTACAAAACCGCGTATCAACAAAATGTAAAACCGCGTATGTGCGGTTGCATAAATTATTATCTAAAAAAAAAAAACACTCATATTTCAAAATGGTTTCCTTTTTATCTCGCGAATGAAAGTTTCAGCGCTTGATTTTGCATGTTATTCTATTCGTTATAATAGTTTTGAAAGCAATTGAATTTAAGACTAAAAATATGAAAATAAAATTTTAGTTTAAAAAACTAAAAACTCGTTTTTATTACAATGTGAACTAAAAATTAAAAAATAATTTATGGAAATACAGATTTAGTTTAAGAGGAATAGGAAGCTCCCTAACTTGCTTTAATTAAACTTTTAAACCAAACTGAAATAGGATTAAAGTAATTTTACCGGAAAACAAAGCGCGGGGCGTTTCTTAGATTTTATAGCCCTGTAATATTACTAAACTGAAAATGAAAAGTTCAAAACAATTGATATCAAGCACCCCACGTTTGATTGCCAATTACTTTAATCCTATTTTAGGTTGGCTTTAAAAGTTTAATTCAATCAAGTTAGGGAACTTCCTATACCTCTTGAACGAAATCTGTATTTCTATAAATTATTATTTTTTTACTTTTTAGTTCACATTGTAATAAAAGCGTGTTTTTAGTTTTTAAACTAAAATTTTTTTATACAGCAATCGCATTTTTGGCTAGTATATTTCAGGACGAATGCATAAGGCTTGAGCCAATTTTCAATTATTGGCAAAAAATGCCAGTTACGCGGTTTTGCAGAATGACGACACGCGGTTTTGCACTTTAAACGACGATATGTATATATGTATGTATACAAGCAAGCAAAGTAGCAACAGCTCCGGCATTTCGACGGCCGTAGCGACAGTGGCGACAAGTATGATTCATTTTTATCAGTCTGTCGGTGGAAGGCAAAGGGCAGAAGGCACAACGGCTGCAGTCCATTGAATGAGTCTAACCCGCACTGACACTGAGCCGAGTCGAAGCTTTGGTCGCCAACAGCGAGTTGTTGTGCCACGCTGCCAACGTTTTGACTAGAGATAATGACACAAAAAGCACAGGAGGGTAAAGGTAGGGGAACCAGCCACTTGTGCAGCAAATGTGTGTGAAACTAAGAAAAGAGTCAGTAATTGCAGTATTAGTAGAGAAATGGTATAAGTGGGGAATTTACATTAGACTTGTCGTTTATGCCGCGCCGCGTTGCAACGGCTGCAAAGACACCAAGCAATTTACGTTTGCACAGATTTAGAAGTGTGAACGTGTAATTAATGCGAAAAAGAGGAAATTGTGAGCAAATCTGAAACTTGACCGCAAATGGAAAGTTGAATGGCAATGGGGAGGACGTTAAGGATGCTGGAGTTCAATTGGAATCGAATCATTGGCAGTGCTGAAGAGATAATAAACGTTGTCTCGCTGCAAAACAAAATAAAATAATGGGAAAGGAGTATACAAGCTGGGATTTGAAACCCGCGGAAGTCTTCAATCATTCTTCTTCTTCTTATTTGGCTTTAAAACGTTCGTCGGTAATTGTGTTCGTAGGCGCCCTTTCTTTCGTTGTCTACCCATGGGGCCGAATCGAAAGTGAACCCATCCGTCATGCGTACAATATTCCCTAGCCAGCATGCCATGTTGTTGTTGTTGTTGTTGTAGCGGCACTACTAAGCGCCGCCTATTTCGGTTCATCCTTCAATCATTGTCGTCAAGCTCAACTAACGGTAGGCCAAGGAAACGGGCTGTTTCAATAGGGTCGGACCAAAGGGAGAGGAGCTTTAGTTAAATGGGATTGAGCTGGAATGTGAAGAGGTGGTTGGTGTCGTGCGGAGTCTCCACATGCCGGGCGGGATACTGGGGTCTAGTCTGGACATGTAGCTGTTGAGGCGGCTACAGTATCCAGACCGTAACTGAATCAGGGTAAAGCGGGTCTCTCCTGCTGCAGGTGGTGATTGGGCTTCGATCACGGCATTCATAGGCCGGGAGTCGTGGTAGATGGTGACCGACTCCCTATGAATGTCGTTGATCGCTCGTCGGATCTAGTTGTTGGTCTATGTATGTCCGGACCGCGTCCTTGTAAGGTTGTAGGTCTTTTGGGGAGTTCGCTTCTGTGGCACCCCGCCAGAAACTGATTACAGAGCATTTTGATGTGCTCCTTTACGGAGAGCATTTGGATCTCGCTGTGTAGGTGGTGCTCAGGTGACATCAGAAGGCACTCTGTCTCTGTCCGGAGTGCGGCGTTGTGACAAGTCTGTAGCTTCGTCCACAGAAAAACACAAATGTACTTATTTCAGAAAAGGCCAAATGAATTTCAGAAAAGGCCAAATGAATTTCAGAAAAACTCAAATGTATTTCAGAAAACCTCAAATGTATTTCAGAAAAGGACAAATGCATTTCAGAAAAGCTCAAATGTATTTCAGAAAAGGCCAAATGAAATTCAGAAAAACACAATTGTATTTCAGAAAAAATCAACTGATTTTCGGAAAAACGCAAATGTATTTCAGAAAAGGGCAAATGTATTTCAGAAAAACATAGCTGTATTCCAAAAATATTTTTCTGAAATACATTTGTGCTTCTCTAAAATACATTTGCCATTTTCTGAAATAAATTTGAGTTTTTGTGAAAATAATTTGAACTTTTCCGAAATACAATTGTGTTTTTCAGAATATCATTTGGCTTTTTCTGAAATACATTTGAGTTCCATAGAGAGAATCCATACTGATGCTTCGCTGGGGTTAGGTGATAGGTGAAGTACGGGAGTAGCAGAGCCTCTAGTGTATTCACGACCGGGGAAAGGAGCGTTATCGGGTTATAAGTCTCCCTTTCTACAAAAAAAAAAAAACAAATTTCCCCAGTTCCCACACATCAGGAATGATGAGAGTGCCCATTGACAGGTTGAGGACCCCCGTTAGGTATGCTACTCCCGCGGGCCCCAATTGTTTTAGCATCAGCATACAGATTCCGTCGCGTCCAATGGCTTTGGAGGCTTTCGCCTTCTCGATGGACCCCTTCATTTTGCCTCGCGCATTTATTTGGGTGCGACAAGGAGCGACCATCGAATGATCGAAAATGAGGATCCTTCTTGTAGTCAGAATATTTCGATAGTTGCTCTCACTTAATTGGAGCCTTCCAAATTCAATGGCGACCCCAGTTTTGCCCGATTGCCTCCACTTTTCGAGATAGCAGTACTTGCAACTTGGCTTAAATTTTAACTAAAAAACTCCCCCAGTTTTGAAGATATTTTACTAAAATATTAAAAACCCGTTATGTGCAAAATTGCAGTAAAATAACTTCAAAACTGAGGGAGCTTTAAATAAAACAGTTCAAATTTAATCAAATTTTCCGGTGCTGTTATCTCGAAAACCGGAGCGAATCTGGAATATGCCGTTGATTTTCGAGATTTTTTTTTGTCGCGGGTGTTGCGCATTTTCTCCCATATAACGCATGAACAATATCTATTTTTATATGGAAGAAAATAAGAAACACTCTCGGCCATTAAAATTCTAAAAGTGCTTTTATAGGACGTACATAAATACTTCAGAAGGCATTTTGGAGCAGTTTTTTTAAAGTCTTATATCCATAAAGTATTTGCTTAAGGTTTATATAAAATTTGTGTTATTACAACTTAAAATGGTTTCACTTAAGAAGGACTACCCCCAATGGTGACGAGAGTAAGGCTATTGTTACTTTTCCTGGCGCAAGCATAAAGAACATTTTGCAGGCAAACATAAATTGAAAAAATAATAAGAGATTTTCAGGTAAAAAAAGGAAAACAACCGACTTCAATACTCAAATAAAAATGTTGGAGTACTGTTTGTTGCTTGATCGGAACTAAACTAAATTATTTTGGTACCATCCCCGAGGTACAACTTTTCACCTCTCTGAACTTGGCAGGACCACTTTTTCTTAAACCAAAAATTCCTATCGCATAATTTGCCGTTAATTATCCGTAAATTATCCCTGAAAAGAATAATTTTGCCGCGGCACCTTCTGAAAACCAATAAAGGAAACCAGGTAAACCCAAACTAACTATCTGATAATTTGCCGTAAATTATCCGTTGTTTATCCGTGAAAAGAATTATTTTGCCGCGGACACATATTAAAAAATATCGCGTGCCCTGCTAACTTCCACGGAAGGGCACCTTCTGAAAACCAATAAAGGAAACCAGGTAAACCCAAACTAACTATCTGATAATTTGCCGTAAATTATCCGTTGTTTATCCGTGAAAAGAATTGTTTTGCCGCGGACACATTTTAAAAAATATCGCGCAACTTCCACGGAAATTAGCAGGGCACCTTCTGAAAACCAATAAAGGAAGCCAGCTAAACCCAAACTAACTATCTGATAATTTGCCGTAAATTATCCGTTGTTTATCCGTGAAAAGAATTATTTTGCCGCGGACACATTTTAAAAAATATCGCGCAACTTCCACGGAAGTTAGCAGGGCACCTTCTGAAAACCAATAAAGGAAACCAGCTTAACCCAACCTAACTATCTGATAATATGCCGTAAATTATCCGTTGTTTATCCGTGAAAAGAATTATCTTGCCGCGGACACATTTAAAAAATATATAAAACTCGATATTTTTTAAAATATGTCCGCGGTAAAATTATTCTTTTCACGGATAATTTACGGATAATTAACGGCAAATTATGCGATAGGAATTTTTGCTTTGAGAAAAAGTTGTCCTGCCAAGTTCAGAGAGGTCAACTTTTCCGTAAAAAAAAGAATTGTCGAAAACGGTTCACGTGGTCCAAAGTTATCTGGTAACATACGGTAACGGCCACATAATTAGGGTCACTACTTCTTAAAAATTTTTGACCTTATATTTTTTATTTATTATTTTTCAAAAATGTAGTTTAACGAAACTCATGCAAATAAAAGTCTAAAATTTTTGAGAAATTTTAAAAACTGGCAACAATAAAAAAGCAACAATAATTCACAAGGCGAAATTAGCACAGTGCGTAGGCAACTGACTGAGTCAGTGGGATCGTCGGTTCGAATCTACTGAAAAAAGTGTGATGAGGAAATGTGGTGATTTCCGAAATAGCTATCACTTCTACCATTTTTTCAAATTATTGTTGCTTTTCCACAATAAGTTTCTCATTAAAAAGGCCTCAAGCTCAATAAAAATTGTTGAATATTTAATAAAAAAAAATATTATATTTTTTCCCTTGTCGAAAAACTTTTTTTCAGAAAAAAATTTCATTATAATTTTTAATCTGGTAGCTTGATTTTGATGAAAAGGTCATAATCATAGCAAAAGTCAAATGGCTAAGATGGCTGCTAATGTCATTAAATTAAACCACCTTTTTTCTACCATAGGTAAAATGATTTACTTCGGAACGAATTTCAGTCATCCCTTGTCAAAATAAATTAAAAAATAAATGGCAACAACTTGTAGGGAAGTAGTGTCCCTAATTTAATAGACGATAATGTACACAACAAAAATTATTCCGACAAATGAAAACCGGTAAATAATAATTTAAGTTTTAGGCCTATGCGGTTATGCCAAATATTTGGAAATGCTCAATTCATAATACCATTCCACATTGCACGAATATTTACACATGTATATATGTATGTACATAATAGATTCATGCTTACGTACATTATAAATAAGCTGGAAACACCAAACATCAAAATCACATAAATTACCCCTTCATTCCCCTTAATGATAGGCGCATTCGCGCGTTGTTAGCTCGTATTAACCATCTAATATGCTTGCAAAATATGCACACGTGCACGGAATTCGCAAGAGACACAAGCGAATGGAAGAAATAGATAACATTGCAGCACAAAACGACGACGGCAACACCGAAGATGAGCCCAAGTCACAAGCGCAGTTACAAAACAAAAGAGGCAAGATTGCAAACACTTGCAGAATGAATGCGCGGCAGCCGAGCACTTGTGCTGTTGTCAGCTACCAGCCAACCAACCGACCAAGCACTGAAGTAACTAAGTAGATGCGTGGAAGAAGGGTAATTCGGAACAAAGGTGCCCGACTGTGTTTATGCTGGTATGTACTACCTGAGTTTGTTGTATAGAAAGGCAAAATAAAAAGTAAATAAGAAATAAAAAGTGTATGTACTGCAGAAGATCAAGAATACCTAGTGGGCTGGCTGGCTGGCTGGCTACGTATTCGTCTTCATCTTTAGCTGCTTGACTAGTTGGCTGGCTATGCATACAGTTTGAATCGGTTGCTTGCTGTCTGGCTGACTTGTGCCTGCTTAACGCAGTCAAGCGCAGTGGTATTACCGCATATGCAGATATTAATGCAGTTGCAACAAAGGTGCAACACGCTAGAGCGATACGTCGCGGTTCCGCAAGCCTCGTTGTTGTCGTCCACGTTGTTGAGGCTTCTAATAACAATATTGCCGTAATACTGTCAGTTGTTCTATTGGGGCCATTGCCTGTTCTCGGGCGGCCGCCACTCATACTACTTCAAGTAATGTGGAAGACATGAAGCGCATGGTTGTATTTTGGGTTAGCCGCTGCTATGTTTGTAGTGCTGCTGCTATAGGCCACTTGCCGATGAGCTGGTGATTATGGCATACCTGTGTATTTTGAGTGCTTGTACGTACATATATATATATATGTACATACGACCAAACGTATGTATATATGTTGCAAATACTTGCATATGAACAATGTATATATGCATGCACTTACCTACAATCCGTACACAGCTTCGTGCAGCAGTGGAAGTGGTTATAGAGGCGCTTGTGGCGGTGAAGTGGTGGCATTAGCGGTTTGTGCAACTACGCGTATGGAACTTATAGCGCATTGTAAATGTAAAAATAACAAATTTGAATATGCATTCATATGTAGATACTTACATACGTACTTATGTACATGTTCAGTTTTTCACATGTGCATTTTTACATACTAGTATACATCATATGCATACATACATATTTACTTGTATATTTGGGCAAGTCTACATGTGCTTACGTGTTTGGCAGCAAGCTCAAGTACTCGTTGTTACTTTTTCTATTTTAAGTTTTTTTCGTGCAAATATTCGCTCCACCAAAGAGTTTTTTTTTTTAACTTGACAAAGGCAATACATAAAATGCCAACAACAAAATTTAAGTTCTAACTGCCAAAAAGCGTGTAAAGCGGCTCCAAAATTAAGCTTCCTCAGCCAACAAGCCGTTTCCCCTATTCTATTCGTTGATTTTTAGGGCATACTCGAAGGCGGAAATGTTTTCATTTCTGCCTTTTATTCACATCATTCTACTTTTTTCATACCTTTACCTACAACTATAGTAATAGCATATATGCCATGCGTAAATAACTTTATAAAGTTGTTAGTTTGCAAAATGCTGACGATAAAAACATTAATGTGTAGTTGCTGCTGTCTTTGTTGCCGTATGGCAGTTGCTATATTGCGCTTCTTTAGGTGCCACCGGAACCGTACAACGGAAATGTGAAACCCGCAAAAGGAAAACTAGCACCAACAACCACAATTATGTATGTAGATACATATATACACAACGCACACCATCTTCAAAAGAGGCACAACTCAAAAATCAGATCCAAAAATATAACTGCTTGTGGATCGTGCAGATTCAACTCAATTAATACAAAAACAGGTATAGCGTACTTTTCTAGTTAGAAAACATAAAAATAAAAAAAAAATAAAATATTCGCATTACTAGGATATACATAAATCCTACGAACTTATTTATGCAAAAAAATTGACCTATTTTTTTTCGTTCCCACGACAGTCGGGTCTACGTAACCGGAACGACCCAGATTTATATCTGGCCAAGGACTGTCACTCCAGCAACACTCCCCAAAAAGTCTTTGGGGAATTTGTATGCTGCTACAACAACAACAACAACCTAATTTCTTTTTTTGAGTTGTGCCCCTTTTGAAGAACATGTGCGATATGTATGTATATATGCATAAGCCAACAACTACTTATATTTGTTAAACATTAACAATAGACTACAGTCGCTCATTGCAACAATAATAACAATAAAAACAATGCCACAGTAGTAAGCTACAATAGCTGCAGCTAGAGCACATAAGCGAGTGTGACAAAGCCAACATTTCAAAGCGTGTTCAAGTGAGTGGACGGACAACAAGAAACAACATTACATACTACATTGTAATGCACACACGCACTAGCTTGAAATATTGTAATGTAACTAATAAGCGGCTGAGCAACTAAGGGGCTAGAATAACCAAGTGGCTAAATGACTGAGCTTGTATACGTCAAAACACTCAAGCAATGCCCAAATCACTACGTCTTTGTGTCAATAACTAGTTAAACTTTGTGCTGTGGCGTTGGACTAAACGTCGCAAGAGGGTTTTGCAAATCCGATAACGTCAAATATCCATATGCGTGCAACTAAAAGCGGAAGATAGCCTTATTTGCATATGCATACATATGCTGATATACATACATAATAGGTATTCAAATATAAAAACGCTGATTGACTTAATATAATGACAGGCTTAATACATGCACCTTTTCATATTCGTGGCATAAGAGAGTTCATGAATTTGGTGTCAAAGTTTTCCATATTAATTGAGCAGTCAACATAAACCCACTAATACTTCAGCGGTTTAGACACCATTCTTCCAATGATCTACTTGATACTACATATATGACAGTCCACTAGAAAGACTACGATAGATATACAGATGTATGTACATACAAACATATGCATCGACGAGAGTATTAGTTTTTACAGTACTTAGTAATAAACTAGTAATTTAAAAACAATTTTTTAAAGACAAGTCCTAAATATAAAACAAACCGGACTATAAACACCGTTTTCCAAATATCTCGTTTCCTGCACCACCTATCGAGTTAATTTTTTATTTAGTTATTCCTTTTCATGTATGTAATATACATTCTAAATTTGAACCACATCGGTCCATAAATACGGGTTTTTCAAATATCTCAACACCCGCGCCACCTTTCAGAATAATCCATCCTTCACATTGCGTTGTCATCGGGTTCTGAGCTATGTTTAAAGTTACAAGAAAGCGATGAAAATGAAGTATTTTTTCCTATTTTAATAAATCAACAATCGAACAGCTTTCGTAAATGACGTCGAGATACTCGCATCTCCAGTACTGGATCTATCCTGATTATAAGTACATATGTAAATATGTATCGCACGTTTAATAATATACAGATGTAATTCAAAATTTACATTTTTGGAGATTTCATCATACAATTACTAAGCTTTATAAGGAGAATGTGTTCAGCCTAACAGAGACTTAACTTCCCAATAATAGCGAGGATATGGGTCTTTACATCTGTCTTTTGGTATATTAACTGTACGAATTGATCAAACTTTGATTGCGTTTTCCCACAAACTTAAAATTTTGAAATAATTCTGTATATCATTAAACGTGCGGTATGTACATTATATTCCGATCGAGAAACATCTTCAGCTTTTCTCAAAATTTATGAAGGGTTTTAATAACATAAGTAAAAAAAATTATTTAGACAACAGCAATCTCAATTGTAATGTTTTTAATATATACATATTAACCCTTTAAGGGCATGGGTGGATAAAAGAATAGGGCTAATCTCCGAGTCTTACAAAGCCTTAGCACGGTGCACAGATTGCACGGTAAAAACGGGTTTTTGTATAGGACAGATTTGTAAAGACTAAGAGAATACCCCTAAAGTTATATTTTATCTGGCAATATATCCTTAACATATCGTTTTCAATGCCCAAGGCATGCATGGCACTTATCAGTGCTATACAATTTGTATAGCTGGTTATAAATAACTTTAACAATGTGTTAACACAGAATCGAGTCAACAATAATCAAACGACTAAGAAGCGCAAGCCGAACGTCGACAATCAATTAATGCAAACAAATTCACATTAATAATGCATCTTAAGGTGGAAAAATCAATTCATATGTTTGAACTGCGATGGGGGCAGCAACCACCGAGAGTTGGCTGTAGGTTATTAATTTTGGATTCTACTGGAACTGACAATATAGTATATAAAAATGAATAAAGTCAAGTATTATCTATACCAATTTCTATTATTAAAAATAAAAGTTACTCACCTACTAATGGAAGTGAACGGGCTGGATAAAACACAGGTCTCCTGCTTGCTGCACTATAAAAGAGAGTAGGAGGCGAACTTCAGAATGACATTACTGCTGGTGGTAAAAATCACGCTTACATCCGGAATTCGGAATGCCAACAATCCAGAACACCACAGACGTTGTTTAAACAGCAGCAGAGTTAGCGGAGATGAGGGGAAGCGTAACAGCAGCTGACGATAATTGCTGCGATTGTAAACCAACTACTTTGTTGCCAATTTTTGGCGTGTTTTTTTTTTGTTGTTTTGTATACTTTTCTTTGCACTTAAAAATTATTTGCACATCTCGAATGACTCTTCCTTCTTAAACCAGAATATGTTTTTCCCTCATGGAATTTTAGTGGAACTGGGAATTCGTCCACTTGCTTTTCTGTCCGTTGATTAGTAGTTTTGCTGTTTCTTCTCGCTTTCTTTTT
>NW_023458555.1:47954815-47957930 GCF_013731165.1 Rhagoletis pomonella
GGTATATCTAGAGGCTAAGCCCTTTAATTTGGCACCTCAGTTTTGCAAATCGAGTAATCGGTGCAGATCTGATGTCGTTAACAAAAAAATGCCTTCATGTATTGTATGTATGTACATATGTATATGTATACATATAGATTGGAACTAACTCTGGTATTTGGATATTAGGGGTTATTAAAATCCATGTAGGAGCTTCAAAACTATCACATTCGAATATACACCACTCTGGAATACTTGATTTTTAACTTTGCCTTTTATTTCTGCCTGAAAAAATAAAAGTCAAGAATTACCGATTATTTTCTGCTCAAAAAGATAAAAGGCAAATTTTAACTTTTATTTTTGCCTTAAAAAAATAAAAAGCAGAAATAATCGGTATTATTTGCTCAAAATGATAAAAGTAAAAAAATAACTTTAATTTTTTGACTTTTATTATAAAATGCATAACCGGTACGGTCTCTGGGCATAACCGCATAGCCCTAAAACTTAAATTATTATTCACTGGTTTCCATTTGTCGGAATAATTTTTGTTGTGTACATTAGCGTCTATATAATTAGGGACACTTCTTCCCTACAAGTTTCTGCCATTTATTTTTTGATTTATTTTGACAAGGGATGAGGGAAATTCGTTCCAAAGTAAATCATTTTACCCATGGTAGAAAAAAGAAGGTGGTTTAATTTAATGACATTAGCAGCCATCTTAGCCATTTGACTTTTGCTAAGATTATGACCTTTTCATCAAAATCAAGCTACCAGATTAAAAATTATAATGAATTTTTTTTCTGAAAAGAATTTGATCGACAAAGGAAAAAATATAAATTTTTTTTTTTTTAATATTCAACAATTTTTATTGAGCTTGAGGCCGTTTTTAATGAAAAACTTATTGTGGAAAAGCAAAAATAATTTGAAAAAATGGTAGAAGTGATAGCTTTTTCGGAAATCACCACATTTCCTCATCACACTTCTTTCAGTAGATTCGATTTCGCCTTGTGAATTATTGTTGCTTTTTTATTGTGGCCAGTTTTTAAAATTTCGCAAAAATTTTAGACTTTTAGTTGCATGAGTTTCCTTAAACTACATTTTTGAAAAATAATAAATAAAAAATATAAGGTCAAAAATTTTTAACCTAATTATGTGGCCATTACTGTATGTTAACAGATAACTTTGGACCCCGTGAACCGTTTTCGAGAATTCTTTTTTTTTACGGAAAAGTTGTACCTCGGGGATGGTACCAAACAGTACTGCAACATTTTTATTTGAGTATTGGAATCGGTTGTTTTCCTTTTTTTTGCCTGAAAATCTCTTATTATTTTTTCAATTTATGTTTGCCTGCAAAATCTTCATTATGCTTGCGTCAGGAAAAGTAATAATAGCCTTACCCTCATCACCATTGGGGGTAGTCCTTCTTAAGTGAAACCATTTTAAGTTGTAATAACACAAATTTTATATAAACCTTAAGCAAATACTTTATGGATATAAGACTTTAAAAGAACTGCTCCAAAAGTTCTAACGACTTTCATACTTTTGCTGTATATTCTTGTTGGTACATCCCTACTCCCTCTCTCCTAATGATTTGAAGTCAATACAACAACAATAAAAAAAAACAGCAGACAAAAATGTAAATGAAGGCAGATGTTACAGTTTTGCACTCATATATTTTTAAGAGCTTTTTAACAATTTTCACGAAAAAAAGAACTACTAACACAATGTTCAGTACTCTTTTGCCCGTTTCAGTTCCTGGATGTGATTTGGCATACCTTATTTGTATCTTTGTAAAAATTCTGGAGGTATATCCTTAGTTTGCTTTCACAGCTCATGTACTCGATTTTACGGACTTTAATACTTATTAAGTTGTGCTTTTATTTGATTTCGCAAATTCTCGATGAGATTCATGTCCGCGGTTTGTGGAGGTCATTTCAAATTAGCAAATTTTTTCTTTTGTATCCAGGCTTTGCGAACATATGTAGTATGTTTTGGGTGATTTTTCAGCAGAAACTCTAATTTTTCGACTGCATCTTGCAAATTTTGTTGAAATATGAACAGATACTGTTCATTACACATAATGCATACTAACGGACCAACAAAATTTTTGAAATACAACCCCAAACAATTAAGATCCTGCCACTGTGATTCACAGTTTGCAGTACATGATGCGCTTAGGCATGCCAATACCATGCCCGGCCATCTGATTGAAAGCGATTAATTTAGTCTTGTCAGGCCAAATAACCTTCAATTGAAACTTAAAAATATGTTTTTTATTGCATTCTGAACGGCCTAACATATCCCAATAGGCAACGGTTCGGTTTTCGTGCGATGCTGCGAAATGCTGCCACACTCGCACATGTATTATGATCAAATTTGCATTTTACTTCTTTATGATGCCTTTGCGCTCAATTTGGCAATTCTTCGCCTCGCTGTCTATTGATTTGCATTAAAGTTAAATACCTTAAGCGCTTCTGTAATAGTGGCTGCATCGCTACTTGCTTCTAAGTTCACAAGATATCGTACCGTAATATTTTTTAACTGACTTCCTCTCTCCTTGGGAACACTTTAGGGTATATTTTTTCTAAGTCTTAACATTTTTAAGTAGCAAATTCCAAAATTTTTGCCACTTTTCGTGCGGTTCCGCCTTTCCGCAGTAAATCTATTATTTACATTTATGGTTCCTGATTAACTATGTTATTTACTGGTGATCACTTCTTCAATAAATTACAATACAGAAAAAAGTCATCTGACTTCCAACTAAGTAAAAGATAACTGTCAAATGCAAAACTGAGAGTGAGTGCGAAACTGTAACATCTGCCTTAATTTACATTTTGGTCTGCTGTTTTTTTTTATTGTTGTTGTATTGACTTCAAATTATTATGAGAGAGGGAGTAGGGATGTACCAACAAGAATATTCAACAAAAGGATGAAAGTCGTTAGAACTTGGAAATATAGCGGTGGCTGAAACAAAAAGTGTTAAACCATGTTACAGTTTTGCTCGTCACTGTACGTCCTATACAAGCACTTTTAGAATTTTAATGGCCGAGAGTGTTGCTTCTTTTCTTTCATATAAAAATAGATATTGTTCATGCGTTATATGGGAGAAAATGCGCAACACCCGCGACAAAAAAAA
>NW_023458555.1:47958030-47960986 GCF_013731165.1 Rhagoletis pomonella
AAATGATTTTAGGTACGGTTGACTCTTTCTTACATTTTTGCATAACAAAGCTTGCTAAAAGGAGATAGACATAATGTTCTGATTAGATTCCAACAGAGTTGCATGTTTGTCTTATTTCAATGCACAGTGTTATTCAAATTGTTAATTTGAAAATTGAATTTATTTGGTATGAAATGTTGACAGAATATTTGAAGAAAATTTAGTAGAATTCAATATTGTTATTGTTTAATAGTGTTGTTATTGCCATTTAAGTCATTGTATTATTTTATTAAGGAAACAGCAACCGAATGAATTGGATGTTTTGATGCTAGTGTATGCGGTGTGTTCAGTGCACTCCGGCAAATGTGCGTTTGGCAACAGGAGTACACTACAGGAAGTTAAAAAAATATGACATACACTCAGGCGTTGATGAATAATGAAATCAAGCTGCTTTGTAAATGAAAAAAAATCTTTTACAGAAATTAGTAGCCAAAAATTTATGCAAACAAAAATAAAATCCCAACTTAATGAGTATCTATCTATGTATGTTAATTGAACAGATTGAGTTGTGTATCTGTGAAATCATTTAAATTTTTAATCATGAAATATTTACAAGTATGATTTCATTATTTTTCTTTTGTCTGGTAGTATGGCTTATATATGCTCAATCTACAATCATTTCAAGTGATTTCACACAGCGAGGTGATAAATACCTAATGTGACCAACTATTTCGTCTGTGAATTGAAAAAGAAATTTTCAATCAAAAAGAAATTGATCGTCGTTTCCGAATATTCTGAAACGGGACACCGCAAAAAAAGCTGTTGACGTTATGGCAATTTCAAACGCATTTAGAGGAGCATAACGCGAGATGATCAAATAAACAGCCATCAAATTCAAATATCAAAATTTTTTGATTTTCATCAAGCATAGCCGACAACGAGTCGGTGTAGTGTACGTGTAGCCGACAAAAGCCGACGACACCAATACACTTAAAGCGTTGATAAAGACCGCGTCTCCGCGGCGCTTTATGTCGGTAAACCAGGCATGCCCATGTTGGTTTAGGGGGAGGGGCGGTGGGGGAGGTGCGTTTCTTGCTGATGAAGTGTTTTTCGAAATCAAAAAGCCAACTGTGTCCACCAGCAGTCGGATTCTAACTTTCGTTATAGCTAAAATATGCTAAAATGCGAAAGCTTACATTTTATCCGCTTTTCGCTAAATAAAAAATAGATTAGACTAAATTTTAGTATCACCAAGTGGCACTATTCAACAAAAACAGCTAAATTGCCCATTTTAATGGTGATAAATAGTGAAAATGGAGCAAAAAAATAGCAGACCCAATTTGGATTATATTTCATCTCCTGCAGCGTAACCATGGCTAAGTGACAAAGGCACTCGCACCGATTCGCAAAGACTATTGGTTTCATAGGGATTCGGATTCCTTTCCTGAAGTAGTAACGAAATTTCGCTGTACTATATAAATAATATCGGTGGAGAGTTGGGGAATACCTTGAAACCTTGAGTGAAAATGAAATGTTTTATGAACTGCCTTATGAATCTCTCCTCAAGGCATATCTGCGAGACATGTAGTATTTTTTTTTTTTTTAATTTACGAATTTCAATAATGCCATAATTAATGGCTAGATGAAATTATTTATGTACATATGAAATACATATTTTATTATGTAGCTCATTTCAAGGGGGAGGGGGTTGAGTATGGTAAGCATTATTTGCTTGTGTCAAAACCAAGCTAATTGGACAATATTTTTGAGTACTACTTAAACACATACATATACTCATCATTTGAACATAAAAAACGTTGCGTGGAAAAGTCTGTCTTACGAATGCTAAGTCATATTTTCACATTTTATTTACTGACTTTATAATTTTTTTTTAACGCTTGACATCATTTTACATTAAAATAGTGCAATTTTTTAGCTGCTATTAATTTCGCACAGAAAAAGTATTCATTTGACCTAATGTGCAATGGTCAAACAATTATAGCCGAACCACTTTTTTCCAAGTTTTAACGTATTATTTTTGTTGTCATTGAACTTTTGTTATTTTGTTTTACAAAAACTATATAGTTCATTCTTTAACAAAACCCGTGTAAATCCAAAAAAAATTTGTGCAATATTAAAAAAAAATCAACAATTTTTCGTGTAAACTTCGAACTTTTTAAAAACTGTAAAAAATCAATCGCAATTTTTAGCCATTTGAAACTCATACTTTATTCTACTAGGATTCAATGCGCTAGAAAACTGCATACTCGGAATTTAATTAAAAAAATTGAAATTTTAACGAAAATTTGTTGAATTATTTTTTTTTTAAATTGCGTAAATTTTTAAGGCAGTGTCACTCGATTGGTACATTTGTACAGATTTGTCGACTTTTATATTGGGCTATTGGTAAAAAAATGGGGAAATTTTGATTTCTGTAGTCAAAAGATTGGTACAGCGATGTTCTATTGAAAAATTTCAACAAATTAATTTTCGTGATTGGGATAAAGAAAAATATTTTGGGTGTTCACACAATTCGGATACGATTTGCACCAAATTTTGGAAAGTACCCAATCGTGTGACGCTGCCTTTGAACTTGTATTTATACGAATGTTTTAAAGAATGAACTATAAAAAACTAACCAAAATTAAATAACAACAAAAATAATATTTTAAAACTAGTGAAAATTTGGTGCGGCTATAATTTGTTCGACTACCGTACATAAGTTGACAATGATTACCCGGCCGTGCTATCATAAAAGCACAATGCCACTAAGCGCATTTTGAAAATTTCAGGCAATAGCCTCATGCGATCATCGATTATATTTTTGGTTGTTTGTGTGAAATATTTTATTTTTATCAGTATTTTTCTTTTAATCAAAATATGTTGAAATAAAAATGAAATTAAAAAAAATTTTGCCAGAAAGGAGAAAGGCAGACGCCTAGCAACTCTGATGCCCTAAGGGGCACCAGCGTTGCGG
>NW_023458555.1:47961086-47969460 GCF_013731165.1 Rhagoletis pomonella
GCAGACGCCTAGCAACTCTGATGCCCTAAGGGGCACCAGCGTTGCGGAGGCGCTGAGTCTAGATGAGCTAACTGCCCTCCAGGACGCCATAATGGACGAGGTGTATAAAGGGTGGACGCATCCGCTTGCATTCTGCGGGGTGCATTTATAAATGGCTAGAGGAGGTCACACCAAAACTAGGAAGCTGGAAGAGGGCCCTGCTGTGAGATGATATCCCACCCATGCACAACATGATCATCTTCCTGCTGAGAAGTGCTGACAGATCATCAGACTACGCGTTGGGGCTGCTAAGGGCGCAAAACGGAGGTCTCAACACCCCTGCGTGGCTCAGTAGCCTAGAGGACACCGGCCTGTGTTTAAACGTTGGCATTGATGAGGACTCATTCAGCAATGTCCGAAAGGCGGGGTACAAGCTGAACTACAGGTTCACTTTTGTTACCATGCGGCCCTGGCGGCCGAAGGCTGCGGAAGAGAAGGAGGGAGGCGAGGAAGCTATTCAGGTAGATGAAAGTCTGCCGGCTGAAGCAACCTCACACGCAACCACTTCGGCTGAGGACGCGCAGTCCTCTGAGCCGACACCTCCGCCCCAATCTTCTGATGAACCAGGCACCAATGAGCGAGATCCAGCAGCTCTTACACAGGGGAAAGTCCCCTCTATGCAGGAGCTGCTCGAGGGTATAGACCTGAGATGGCTAGAGCTAGACGTGGATGAGCAACTATGAGGCACTCACCGCCCTTGATAGTATCCCAGATCAACCTACACCACGAGGTCGCGGCCTCGACTGCAATTGCGAGCAGGTTTTCTACGGACGATCTGGGCTGGGCCTCAAAGGAACACACAGTAAGGTGATATGGGACTTCTCTGTTGAGAAGCCTAGAGCATGTGCAATGGTCTGGAATTATATTGATTTTTTCTGCATTACAGAGTTTTTAAGCCAGGACCTAGTAGCAGTACCAGCGACGCTTTGGGTGGAAGGAAGACCCAGGGACATCGTGTTTGCTGCTGCATATTTCCCGGGGGATAACAACAACATTCCCCCGCAGAGGTACAAGACCTGGTGGCGCATTGCAGAAGAGCCCGACTTCGTCTGATCCTCGGTTCCGATGCGAATGCCCACCACGTTGAGTGGGGCAGCACCGACATCAATAAACGGGGTGAGTCCTTACTTGAGCATATTATAAGTGAAGATGAAGTGATATTAGCAATGTTGGGCAATGTCCACATTTGTTACTAGAACCAGACAGGAGGTCCTTGACCTGCCTCTCAGTAACGATCTGGGTAATAATCTGATTGGACAATGGTGGGTGTCTTCGGAAACTTCCTTCTCCGACCACAGGATTGTCCGCTTTCGGCTGGGAGTGCAGGCCGGAGCAGTGACTCCAAAGAGGAACCAATTGGGATAATTATAGGAAATTACTAGATTTTAACCTACCCGGGTTAGAGAGGGACCACAAAAAGGTGGCTGTATGACATTGGAGCATAAAGTTAATAGGCTAACAGATATAATGACAGATACCTTTAACTATAGCTGCCTCGAGACCCAACCAAGAGGGAAGGGGAAAACAGTGTGTTGGTCTCGGGAACTCTCATCCCTTCGGAAAGACATGCGCAGGCTGTTCAATAAGGCTAAGCGCACGGGATGCTGGGCAGAGTATGCGGCTAGTCTAACAAAGTACAGCAAGGAGATTAGGAAGGCGAAGAGGGAAAGTTTCAGAACCTTCTGTGAAGGCATTTCGAATATACCGGCCGGCGCGAGGTTACATAAGGCTATAGCCAAAGGAACTATCGAATCGGAGCTTGCGCTTAAGCTTGCAGATGGCACTTACACCGACCTTGATGCTGTCACACTTCCCGGAGGCCTCTAACCTTATGGCGGAGCTGGAGGTTCAGAAAACTAGGCCGCGACCATCTTATTGGATACAGGCGAGAAGCATCTTCACTCAGGCTTCAGTCGGATGGGCACTGGCCTCGTTTGAGTGCTACAAGGCTCCAGGGCAGTAAGAGCGTAATACCGCATCTTGGTGGCATAGTGAGAAGCAGTCTTGCCAAAGCGTATGTCCCAAAGATGTAGCGAAGGGCGCGAGTAATCTTCATTCGGTAAAAGAGACTACTCGCTAGCGAAGTCGTTTAGACCAATAAGCTTAACCTCCTTTGTATTAAAAGCAATGGAGAAGATTATAGATAACCACATCAGGTCTACCTTTCTGAGGAATATACCCCTGCACACCTGTCAGCATGCATACAGGGCTGGAAGGTCTACGGATACAGCCCTGCACCAGCTGACAACCGAGATTCAGGGGGCCCTCGATTGCGGTGAATCAATGCTCTGCGCCTTTCTCGGTATAGAGGGAGCGTTTGACAACACGTCACACTCTGGAGTGCGCAGGGCACTGGAGAGGAGAAACGTGCAGCCAGCGATCTGCAATTGGGTGGATGTGCTCCTGCGTACAAGGATTGCTGAAACCGAGGTGGGGGACAGCGTGGTACAACTTCAGACAACAAAAGCTATGCGGATGATATAGTAATAATGGCCAGTTTGAGACCACTCCCTGCGACATCATTCAAAGAGGCTTAACACTGACGAAGGGATGGTGCGATAAGTTAGGGCTTACCATAAATCCTGCCAAAACCCACATCATTCCTTTTACCAGGAAAATAGCCCTTCCGGGCATGAGGACAATAACCTTGGAGGGGGTCGTGGTCAGTGTCGCCAGCGAAGTGAAGTATCTGGGACTAGTCCTAAACACCAAACTTCTATGGAAGAAACGCGATCATCTCCAGGGCCACGAAAGCTTTAATGGTGTGTAAGCGTCTGGCGGGAAAATCTTGGGGTTGTACGCCCAGAATCTTAAGATGACTTTACATCATGATAGTACGGCCAATGATCACCTATGGGGCGGTAGCTTGGGTTTCAAGAACTACTCTAGCTACGACTGGCGGTGTTTGTATAACAGGAGCGATGCGCAGATGTCCGACGACGGCGCTGGAAGTAGTCCTTGAACTCGAGCCTCTTCATATAGCCATAGAGTAGGCAGCCAAAAGAACTCTGCTTAACATTGCGAGAGAGGGATTTGGTAAAGGTAAAGTCATTTCCTCTAGGAGTATGGAGAAGCTAGGGTCCTCGCTCACTAGCCCTGTTACCTAGAGATGACATAGGAAAGACCATAGTCTTTGAGAAGAAATTCAAAAAGAGCTTTGCAGTAAAGCGACCTGGAGTGTCCCCGCTTACGACACATTACTTCAGGGTTGCACTTTGCACTGGTACACGGATGGCTCGAAGACCCCAGAAGGAATAGGTGCTGGAGTTGTTGGACCCAGGGCCAGGATTTCTGTTCGTATGGGGAAATATCCGAGCATCTTTCAAGCAGAAGTTTACGCTATCTACCTATGTGCGAATTCAATCATGGGTAGAGGGTATGAAAACGAGAGAATCTTAATCCTAAGCGATAGGCAGGCAGCACTCATGGCCCTTATATCCTATGAGATCAAATCGTCGCTGGTCCTGGAGCGCATTGAGAAGCTTAACTCCCTAGGTAAACACATTAACATCAAGTTCACTCACAAGTTTATCAAGTCACTCTAAAAGAGGAACTCAGGATAGAGAGGATCCCTATGAGGGATCTAAACTGGCAAAATTCATCAGGAATGGGGCATCTACACAAGCTGGGGATATGGTCGAGTAACCTTTGTCGGTTTTGCGACACTACCAGTGAGACACCTCTACACATCCTCACCGAATGTGATGCAGTCTGCAAAAGACGTGATAGAAGTTTAGGCTCAATGTGGCCATAGCTTAGGCACATTCACTCCCCATCCCCTAAGGTACTATTACATTTTCTCAGGTAATTAGGTTTGGAGGAGGTATTGTGAAGAGTGGAGGGCACAATAGACCACTAGGTCGCGGTGCAAACCTCATTTTATAATCTATCTCGAACGATAGGGGACAAGAAAGATTCGCCTACGGGCGAATTCGTCTCCGCTTACAATTTTCTAAGTCGAACGATTGCTTCGTGTAGACTTTACGTCGATTACGTTGTATTCGTCTACAACAGCGGTGGTAAATGAAATATTAAGGTATTTTTGTAGAATTTTATTATTTTAAATTTATTTGGTACACTATAGAAAATGGGCATCACCGTCTAATGTTCTTTACTCTTTTTGCCGTTCATTTGAGCGATTTTTTGTGTAGTTACAACTTTATACTGGTAAACTGGTGGAATTAGCGGGCTCTGGAGTGTCGAGCGGTGTGTCAACGAACGTTGGAATGATACGAATTGGGGTAGCCTCTTGAATTGCGTATCGTTGCTGTACGCACAAAGAATAGTGCTGGCATGTCAGTCGCTGACAAATTATCAGAGGTGGACGCTGCTGCCTGTGATGTCGAAACCCTTGAAATTCCAAGCGCTGCGCCACTTGGTGCTGCGGCCTTCGACATATAAATGATGCGGTCGATCGTTTTTTCGATCTCCGTCAGCCGTGAATGCCGAAAGGGGTCCCACCTGTCATATTTATATTACGAATATAGTTCGCAATCTTATTTTTGTGCGGCTTATGAGGTCGGCCCATGTCTGAAGAAAAATAAACAAATCGTATTTTTGGTTATGTTACTAGAATATTCAGGATTTTTGCTACCAAGTTAGGGTTGTTCGACTTTACTAGAGAGTCGACTTCCGACTTTTCGATCGACTCTGTTGACCCCGAAAATTCTACTTTTTTCGCGTTTCGACTTTTTAATAAAAAAACCGTATTATTCACTGCATTTAATTCATATATTTGTTATTAATATAAGGGTCAAAATACGACAAAAGTATCATGATTTACAAGTGGTATTTAAAATAATATGTAATATAGTGAAATTCAATGCTGGTTAGAAAACAACCAGACACCAAAAGACTTTTAAAAATTTTGAAAACTGTGCGTGTTATACAGCAAGAAAAATGTTGGCTAGGAGTATTTTTAAAATTTGATATTTTTGAACAGTGTGCGTTTGTAATGAAATTTAAATATGTTATATAAAAATTTAAGCCATTTTAAATAGGTGAGCAATAAATAAAAATTGTTTAGTTTTCACCAAAATTAAAAAAAAATTCCTTGTTATTTTACCTGTAATTTAAAATACAAAACTTATGGAGACAACTAAGAATCAGCCGTAAATTACGATAGTGTGAAAATGCTTTTATTGCTTTTATGAATTTAAAATTTTAAAGTGAAACTAATTGAACCTTTTTGCATCCAAACTATGCATAAACACGAGTTGGTCTAAGTGCTTTCCGGAAATCCGATTTCTTAGCTTCGTTGCTATAAGCTCTGTATGGGAGGAAAGCCTTTCCGACGGATCAGAGGTGGCGAGCAGAAACTTAACTGCCACTTTATAAACATGGGGATATTCTTCCTTTAAAGTAGGCCAGGCTGCTAGTGGATTAGAATTATCCACACGACTAATAATCGGCCTATTTAAATATTGCCGCATCTCAACTGGAATCGCACCAGCTACATCTTGATCGGTGTTTGAAATTCTACTTGCTATCAAAAATAAGTTTAGAGCAGATAGGGAAAACAATTTCTTTACAAATTCTGAAAAAAAAATCTGTAAAAATATAATAAGACGTTGGAGCTTTTGTATGATGTAGTGTTAATATTTATGTACAAAGGTTGCCAAATTTCATACCCCTTTCTATTGTAGTTCATAAGAAATTCGTTTTTCAAATGTGTCATACATACTTTAAAATATAACTGTTAAAACTTGGACAAATATAAGAAATTTCTCACCATGTTTGTGTTCCAACACACAAGTGTTCACCTGTGCTCTTTTATACCCGAGCGCACTTGTGCACAAGGGTATATTAATTTTGTTCACATAACGGTTGTTTGTAACAGCCAAAACGAATCGAGATAGATATAGACAAATGTATACATAAATGCTCAGAATGAATAGAGAAATCGATTAAGCCATGTCTGTCTGTCCGTCCGTCTGTCCGTCCGACCGTGCACACGATAACACGAGCAAAAATTGAGATATCTCAACGAAATTTGGTATGTAGGTTTCCGTTAATCCAAGGTAGGTTGGTATTGAAAATGAGCGAAATCGGACTGTAACCACGCCCACTTCCCATATAACGGTAATTTCCAGAAATACGAAAACTGCGATATTTTAGTAACTACTAAAGATAATTCACTCAAAATAAAAGATATTTACAATAATTTTCAGACAAAAAATAAGAATATTATAAATTTTTGGAAAATGGGCGTATCCGCGCCTACTTATGGTTACATGTGTATATCTTGGTAACCGCTCCACCAATTTCTTCCAAACTTGGCACAGTTGTTGGCCTCGGTACAACATACCAAATGACCGAACATTTTAAAAATCGGACAATAACCACGCCCACATCCCATATAACGGTAATTTAGATAAGCACAAAATATTCGATAAATTAGTAAATTTTAAAGCTAATTTATTCAAAATTGATGCTTGCAACAATTTTTACCAAGAAATACGTTTGTGATAAAACTTTGGAAAATGGGCGTGGCACTGCCAACTTATGATCACATATATGTGTCTCGGTAACCGTTCTACCAATTTGTACCAAACTCGGTATGGTTATTGTGCTTGCCACATAAAAGCAAAACGTTGACAATTATTGAAATCGGAATAAAATTGAGGCCGCTTTTTATATGACGATAAATTTTCGAAATGCTCGAAACTTCAATATTTCGAAATTTAAGGAAGCTAATTTACTCAAAATTGATACACCCCGGCTTACCAAGTAGCGGTAGCTTTCGGAAAGGTGAAAAACATATATTTAATATTTGCGAGCGTATTTAATGTTCGGCTCCGACTTTCTTACTTGTTATATTTACAAAGTTTTTCAAGCTAAATTTTTCTATAAAAATATTCTACAATTTTCATCAAAATTTCGAGCTTTTTATTCTGAATCTTTACAACATTTTTGTGTACGCAGTTTTATAGCCCATACAATTTTAGTAAAAAAAAAATTTGCTTGAAAACCGATATTTTATATGGTACAATCCAATTTGGCCGCACTCAGTAGTAAATTAAACCGATATCTTTTAACAAAAAACCTTAAAGATTTTGAAGTTAAAAGATTTTTCGAAGACGCTAAATGTGTTTTCGAAGTAAAAACTAATAATAATAGGTTTGCGCTTACACATATGTTAGTGTTATTTTAAATAAAAAATTAGAAAATTACAATTTCTAATAAAATACTTTCTTTAAAATAAAACAATTGTTAAATAAAAATAATACTTACTGATGTAAGTTACTGCTCTTGATAAAGCAACCATGTCGGAGATTACCTCCTCTTTAAATCTCGGATCAAGTAGAGTTGAAGCCGCGTACACTCTCACAAGTTCAATACTCGAAAATTTAGCTTCAATTAAAAATACCAATTTTTGTTTAAAATTAAACTCCTCTCCAGTTGTCGTCACGGTTCCATTAATTTTTTGAAAGCAAAGTTTATATATAGCACATTATATTTTATACTGTTATCTATTACAACGCTTTTATCAACTTGCAATGTTGTGGCTCCAGAAACTTTCAATGTTGTGGATCCATAAACTTTCAATGTTGTGTGTCCGACACCATAAAACCTTTGCTTTGCAAAGTTCCTATAAAAAAGTCTAGTGCATAGGGCGACATCTGTAGTGAATAGGGCGAGGTAGATGACATCTAGATGTCGCCCTATGTACTACGTTCGCTACAGCGGAAATAGACGACACGCCATTTATTTAAATAAAATTAATTGGTGCTCGTTTGTATGTACATGTGTGTGCACCTTTCTATTAATATCGTTGAATTATTTTAATATCTATCGCAAAATTTTATACAGACAAGACAAAAAAGTAGAAAATAATATTTCTCAGTCCCATAGAATTTGTTTTGATAACTTTTGATTTTGAAATTTTAGCAAAAGTCGTTATAAAGAATTTATGAGATTGAAAATGAAAAGCGTGGGACGCATGCAATACAAAGCATTATATTTAATTGACAATAGGCAAACTACATAACATAGACCTAAAATTTCTTCAGCGAAAGTACAAATTTGAGATCGATTTTAAGCGGTCGTTATTCATATATCCACATACATATGAACATATATTACCCTTCATATCAATTCAGGTGGCTATTATATGCGCCCCACGCTTTTCATTTTCAATCTCATAAGTTGTTTATAACGACTTTTGCTAAAATTTCAAAACCAAAAGTTATCAAAACAAATTCTATGGGACTGAGAAATATTATTTTCTACTTTTTAGTCCATTTATAAAAGCGTTGTATATTAAAAAGTTTTTTTTTTATATTATTTATTTTTTATTATATTGTCATTCAAATTTTAATTATTTGTAGGTACT
>NW_023458555.1:47969560-47971761 GCF_013731165.1 Rhagoletis pomonella
ACGACGGCTACAAACTCTGATAATAACATAAACCTTTCCAACATTTCTTAGCACGGATTCCACCTTGTCCTAACTTCTCGAATTAATTTTAGCGTTGTTTTGTTTGATGTTTCCCTTTCCACTTGCAGCTTTTCTAGTTCGGAGGTGGCGATTTCACTTTTTCTAAAAAAAGGTTACAATTCTCTTCATCCGTAAAATTAGCTGTTTTATACGATTGTTGGTCGTTTGAGCTATTAAATCGTCTAATTTTTGATCACTATTTTCATCTTCTAAGTCCGCCTCGTTGTCGGGAACTTCACTGTAGTCTTCTTCCTCTGAGGGTAACTTACGATTATGAAGGGCAATACAAGCTTGACCAATATTGTTAATCTTATGAGCAAGGCAGCTGATATGCTTCAATGTACCAAACTCCTCTTTAGCAGCTTCAGTTATATTAGAACCACCGTCGGTTACAATAGCCACAACTGAGTCGTAATTAATTCTCCAGTCCTCGCAGACTTCTTAAAAGTCCACCGAAAGTTAGCTATAGTTTTCCTATTTGTAAGAAGCTTCGCACAAAGTTCAATTGATTGCACCTCTGTACCTATAAAACATTTGGAGGTGGTAGCATTAAAAAATTGGTATTTCTTGAAATTTGTTAAGAATAATTAAGATGGTGCTAGAATACTATATTTAAAAAAATGCCTTACCAACTATAAAATGAGTTGTTACTCCCAAATATGACCTCATCGTGCTCGCATGGGTCCAAATATCTGCAGTTAAACAAATTGACGGAGATTGGGACAATAATAAAGGAACCCGTTCGCGGAGCTCGTAATATTTACATTCCAGTCTTTTTGTTAGAGTCGACTCAGAAGGAATTCGATACAACGGTTGAAATTTTTTAACACAATTTTTTTGAAAACCAGTACGTTCAGGAGTGCGCAATGGCATATCAATCATCCTTAGCGATCATAAATAACAATGCGTTAGTCACGCCAATATCTCGATGTCCACCAGCTAAAGAATTGTATTATTATTATTGTACAACTTTACTTTGTACCCGTACCTGATAATGAAAACATATTTAACTATAGATCCAGGAGAAGTGATCGGTAAAGATGTAGAAGGAGAAGCAGTTCCACGTACCTCTTGACTTGCATCTGATTGCACTTCATAAGTGTCTACCATAGCCATCGTAACCTTACAAATATTTTAAATTTACTTAACAAATATAATTATTGGTAAAGTACACAAACTCATGAAGATAAACTTTCTTGTATGAAATTATTAAAAAAACAGCTATATCTTACCTCATTATCAACTGAAGTTTGTGGAGACAAAGGATTAACAGTACTACTTTCATCCGCAGAAGAACGCCCCATTCTTTTTAAATTCGTAGGCATTTGTTTTCTTATATTAATTTTATGCACTGCTCTTAAATGATTTGACAATGTTGTAGTACTGTTATTGAAATTTAGTTCTCTACCACAATATTCATATTTCACTTTGGTGTTATTGGCAATTTTTTGTTAAATAAGACCAAACTGCACTCGGCGCCATTGTTAGAAGAAAATTTATTTAAGAGACGTTAGAGCAAATTTCAAAAAAAGTCGAGAGTCGACAGTGGAAAGTCGACTTCAGCCGACTTCCATAAACTGAAACTCGATCATTAAAAGTCCACTTTTAGGAGTAAAAAGTCGATTTTGGTCGAAAGTCGAACTTTGCCTTCCCTATACCAAGTATAAGCTTACCTTTTTACATTATCCCGTCCCATCGCATCTGAACCCTGGCTCTGTCAGAACCAAACACTGGTACTCCTCTGGACGATTTTGGTCCATCTCTTGAATCAGCACCTCAAATTGTATTGTTGTGGGGTTTTAATTGGTGAATACATAAATTATTATCTTTTTTTTGTTATATTGATTGCATTTATTTTGTTTGAAATTTATAAATTTTATTTTGGCTGAACGATCCATCTCGACGATCACTTATAACCTTTCGTTTGTTTTTAACGATTATCGTCTCATTTTCGGGTTAGAGAATTCCAAACTTAGCGGAAGCAACGTAACGATTAGCTGTTTTCGTGTTGCCAGACGAAAACGAATTACAAAGTACCAAGTACAAAGTACATGATGAGGCTGTTCGTATCCAAAAAATAAGCACTGCACGATGGTTAATAAGGAAATGGTTAATATGTTGCCCGGATAAGAAAATGTTTA
>NW_023458555.1:47971861-47972242 GCF_013731165.1 Rhagoletis pomonella
GTTAATAAGGAAATGGTTAATATGTTGCCCGGATAAGAAAATGTTTACTATGACATCGATACAGTAGTTTCTAAAATATCCTTTTAACTTTTCTTGATTGAGTAAAGCCATTTATAATGAAATTTGTCAGCTAGAGAAGGGAAGGGATTGAAAGTCATGATTTATGTGTTGATCTATGAATACCTTTCTAAAGTAAGATCACCAACCTTTTGAAATTTTTTGAAACAGTTAAAGAAATTTCCACTTAAAAGGTAGTACCAAGGCTTATCAAACAGGTATTAGAGCAAAAACAACATCTATGTGTCTTTTGTTGTTGCTTATCTAAAGTGTCAAAAACTGTTTTGATTTTGAGTAAAAATTAAGTCTGAAAAAAATAAAAAA
>NW_023458555.1:47972252-47979480 GCF_013731165.1 Rhagoletis pomonella
ATAAGATGACCGTTCCAAACGTTGCTTTTCAATCGCTTGGTTTGTATTGACAATTTACGCGAGAAAAAATTAAAAATATTTTACATTTTGCAATAATGAGCTTTACAACAAAATCGAAATAATACGCGATCAATGCACAGCGGTTGCGCGGGATAAGCCTTGTCGTACGAAGGGATGCTAATGCTTGGACTCCTCCACACATGAAACGCAGCTTGATTCTCATTAACAAATTGTAAAAATTTATCTTTTTGATTGTTAAAAAACTGGGGCCAAAATTTGCCAAGACAATTGGTATCGAAATTTAGAGGGCGGGCCTCCTATACAAGATTTTTTTATTTTTTTGTTTATTATAGCTTATTTGTAACCAGTAGAGGTATGTTGTATAAAAACACATAAACAGAAGTTCACAAAAGTTGATATAAAACTATTCGTCGATTTAAATAGTTAACTTTTTACTGCGCATGTTTGGACGACATACTTACATACATATTTACACCTATTAGAAACAGAGTTTACAATACTCATATTGTTTTTCACAAAAAATGTTTTCGTAAATCTTTATATATAACAAGTAATTTTTAAGCAAAAAAAAACGACTTCAATTCTCATAAAAATATATATAAATACATATATATATATATTTATATATATATCATGATCCACTGATCGGATCTTAACCAGATTAGTATGGGACCTTTCCGATGCAAAACGAATCATCGAAATCGGTTGACGTGGTCCAAAATTATGCGGGAACATTCATAAAAAAAAAAATATTCCAACGAACTGATAACCTCCTAATTTTTTGGAAGTCGGTTAAAAATGAATTGCTGTTCGTGTGTTATCGCATAACTCAAGAACGGCTCAACGGACTACCTTCGCATAATAATGCATAAAAAAATCTAATTCAGAAAAAAAATTCGGTAGAGTTGCCACCATTCGAAAAAAATTGTATGTGTGCTATTCCATAACTCAAGAACGGTTCAAGGGATTTCCTTCGCTTTTATTTAATTTTGTGTCATTCTGTCTGTAGAATGAATGTAAAGAAAAATTGGAAAAGCGGTGTTGCCACATTTTTCAAATATAAAAAAAAATTAAATTTACATAAGCCGCAATAATTTACTTTACTGAGAATGTATAAACAACTTTAATAAAAAAATAAAAGGATTGCCACCACTCGAAAAAAATCTTTACATACGAAAATGAATTGTTGTTCGTGAGTTATCGCATAACTCAAGAACGGCTCAGCGGATTTAATAATAATAATAAAATTATTAGATTGGCGCTTACACATATGTTAGTGTTTTGCCGAGCTTCTCCTCCCACTTGTGGCGTGCGCCTTGATGTTGTCACACATAAGCTCAACGGATTTGCTTAGTTTTATTTCATTTTGTTTCTCTCTGTTTGTAGAAGTTTTGTAAGGAAAAAATTGAAAACCAGCAACAGTATCTGAAATATAAGAAAAAATAAGAGATTTAAAAAAGCCGCAATAATCATATTTCACTTAGTATAAAAAAAATGTAATTTAAATAAGCCGCAATAATGCAATTCCACTGCGAATGTACGAAAATATTTAAAACAGAAAAAATGCATTCAAATAAAATCTCATCGTCACGGTGTTTATGGTTAGGTCCTCCGAAACGGCTTGACCGATTTGTATGAAATTTTTTGTGTATATTTGGAAATATAAGAAATCAATCGCATACTCATGGAAAAATGGATGTTAATGGATAACCGAATTTTTCATACCGCATATCTTTGGAAGTCTTCATGGTAGGGTACTGGAACTTGGTATTAGGGATGAAACGATACCCTGCAGGCATCGATACTTTTACATGGAAGTAGTATCGGAAAAAAGTATCAATGTCTGAAAAATATCGGACCTAAGGTATCGATACCTATTCGTATCGAATAAAAAAATTTAATAAAGTAGGAACTGAAAATAAAAAAAACGCCGTTACATAGCAAAACCATATGTTTAAGGATGAATGGTATTTACACAGATACATATACACTTACAAGTTAATCTTATTTAAGAAAACATTTATTAACAAAATATTTCAGCGAAATAAGTCTTCTTTTGTTGTACTCCCCAAGAATAGAAGTTTTTACAAATGTTTGCCAGTCAACCGATTTCTTATTTATACAACAAAGGCAACACAGTTTTCAGCTCCTTCCCATTTTTCTAATGGGTCCGACTTCGGGGAAGACACTGGGCTGGATAAATATCATGATTCAGTCATACAAGGTTGGATAACCTGGCAGTTGTCTCGCTGCCGCATTCTGCTATAGCCTGTGTTGCTTTACTATTTTTTTGATTTATAGAAACTACTACTAATATACAAGGAGCAATATTGTCTTCGTATAAAAAGTTCAACAGGCAACATTGCCGATATTTTCATCGATTGTTTCGTGGAAATTGATTTTGTTATTGCGCAAATTCTAGTACGTATGCCAAAAAAATCAAAAATAATGCAACTATTTTGAGTTTATACAATAATTTGCATACTTATTTGTAGAGTATCCGAGTTATTAAAAATTTGTATTCAAAAACCTGCATTTTACAGCAAGTGTTGCCGTTGCAAGTAAGTTCTGCGTGCTAGGATCAATGTGTGTCCGTCCACGTTTGGCTAGTATAGTCCACTGGGACTTGCAGCTGCAGCGATTTATTTGGTGAAGTGCAGCCGTTGCATATTTATAAGTAAGTGTACCACCCCCTAAAAGTAAAAGTGCAAATATTAATAAAGAATTTTTCTTGTGCTTGTCAAGATCATTTGCTTGACCGTCCACGTTTGCTGGTGGGGGCATTTTCACCACTGCATCCTTTGGTTTGGTCAAGCGGAGCCTTTGCATACTTACAAGTATACCACTCTATAAAAGTGAAAGTGCAAAGGTTAATAAAGATTTATTCTTGTGTAGGTCATTATAATTTGTGTGTCCGTCCACCAAATGTAATTCAATTTAAGATATTAAACATGTAGTTTTTAAATCCAACAAATATAATATCTTTGCATCTTTACTATTGTATATTTTTTCATATCGCACACCATCTTCAAAAGAGTCAGAGCTCAAAATAATACGTTTGTCAGAAAATGCGAAAAACTATTTCTTAGCACATGATAATCATATGGGCAAGGGCGATGTTACCTTAGGTTTTTTTTTAAACAAATATTTGCTGAAAGGTAAATGCCAAATTTTGAGTTGTGACCCTTTTGAAGACGGTGTGCGATATAGTCCCTTTGAATAAAGGGTTTGTATGAATTCCATTCATTTTGTTTAATATATACTGGAATTTTAATGAAACCATGGTTTATTTTGAATATTTGGGAATATTTGTCAATAAGATTTTTCTAGGGTCAGAATTTTATGTGACTAAAATTCTCTCATTCTTCATTTATTTCAAATTTAATATCTATAAAGCATATTTAATATACCATAAAAAAATCGTTCGAATGGACACCGACGCTCTAGCTCTGAAAGTATTCAACTCGGAACCCGATGGTGGTAGCAGAGGAAGAGGAAGGCCCGCACTGAGATGGAAAGACCAGGTGGAGAAGGACTTGGCTTCACTTGGCATTTCCAATTGGCGCCAGTTGGCACAGGAAATAAATGACTGGCGTGCTTTGTTGAACTCGGTCAAAATCGCTTAGGCGGTTACAGCGCCAAATAAGAAGAAGAAGAAGTTTATTGTAGTCAAGTACTCTATTCTACTCAAATAAACTGAACTTTTCATTATTTGCATATCTCGTAAAGTGTTCATGGTTGAGTGCTCGAACATATATGTAGTTGTTTAGAGATTTACGAAACTATTAACTATCTTCGGATAAATATACATATAATTCTTCTGTTCGTTTATTTGTGGGTGAACCGATTTTAAAGAAGTTTTTTGTGTGCTTGAGTAGGTCTCTGGTTAGTTCATATTCTCAGTTTGACCCGCCAGGTGGCCGTGTAATCGTGTTATTACTAAACATCTTAGTTATGATCCGATCTGGCTTATTTTCGAGATACTTATATATTGGTAACGGTAAGGACAGTACTATTGCAAAAAACAGCCGCCGGGTGGCGCTGGAGTCCGTGATGCCCGATTACATCGACATGCTGTACCACCGATAATGCCGAGCTCCCGTGTGTTCCGACTGGCCCAATGAACGTGATTTGCGAGCTTCATTTGGATACACCAGTAGCTCGTTTCTTTAACTCTTCTCAACCGATTATTTCTCTACTGGTAGAGAATATACGTCATTCTCTACTACTCATTAGCAGTAGGGAACAGGGCGGCGAATTCCCATCTCAATTCGCCTTGGTAGAGAATTGTTACAGAAACGAGCTACAGGATTGAGTTGTCCAGGGATCAATCTCAAATGAGCAGCATTAAATCTACCATCAGAACCATTGCGCTCCTTGATAAGAATTTTAAGTTATTTCGAATGAAATAAGTCTGTGTAGATTGAATTTATGTAGAACTACGATACTCACCAATTTTTTAATTGCCACGAACTATACCATAAAGTTTCAAGGACAGATTCACCATCGAACAAGATCATTGTTGCTGCCAGGGAGCAGTTCTTCAAATTTATTTCGTTGTGCGACTAAATGTGCTGTGAAACGCCAGATCATTGGAGAATATCAAGAACTTCCTTACGAACATACACTTTCGTTAGGTTGTTAAAGACGACAAAAGAGATATGCCTTCTGACAACAACCTACAAACCGAATTTTTCATACTACATATCTCTGGAAGTGTTCGTGGTAGAGTACTAGAACTTGGTATGGAGATATATAAATTCAATCGCATAATAATAATAATAGATTGGTGCTTACACATATGTTAGTGTTTGGCCGAGCTTCTCCTCCGACTTGTGGCGTGCGCCTTGATGTTGTCACACAAAGCGGAGGGACCTACAGTTTTACGCTGACTCCGAACGGCGATTGTATTTTTATGAGAAGCTGTTTTTCATGGCTCTCTACACTCGGAGGTTTGCCATTGCGTGCCGAGAGACGACCGCTGTTAAGAAAAAACCTTTTTTCTATATTTTTGGGATGCTGCTTTGACCAGGGCTTGAACCCAGGCGCTGATATGTGAAAGCGCGCACTGCTTACCACTACACCATAGCGGCCGCATAGTCATGAAGAAAAATTGGGATTATTGGAAAAAGGGGGCGTGGCACCTCACATAAAAAAATAATGTTTCATACTGCACATATGCGGAAGTGTTCATCGTAGACTACTCGAACATGGTATGGAGATATGTATTTCTTATTTCACGGAATACCTGCAGCGACACTGAGAAAAAAATAAAACTGAAGAAATAACGATTACTTTCCGAGCAAAAACTAAAACTCAAAAAGTAATGATTATGTTCTGAGCCAAAAATAAAACTTACAAAATAACGATTATGTTTTGATAAAAAATTAATATCAGTTAATAACTATTAAAAATTGATTTTGATAATAAATGTTATAACCGTTACCTTTTCAAATAGCCCCAATTTTATCTAAGAGTATGGGTTTGATTTCATATACACTTAGGTCTCTTTTTATGCGGTACATGCGTTCCTCAGAAAGCCGCATAAAAAAATTCTTTACTTTCATACAAAAACAGGGAATGCGTTCCAGCATTTTCAAAAACCGCATAACTTCAAATAGTCCATGTAAAAAATTCTAAAAAACCGCATAAAATAATCCAGTGAGGCATTATTAAGCAAAAAAAAAAAAACTATTTATTTCTTCACTTCAACACTTATTATTTCATTTAAAGCTGAACATTAATGGAATAAATAAAATTTTATCTATTTTAACAAAAAATAAATAAAAAATATCACAATAAATACATGACTTATGTAAGAATGCAAGGACAAACTATTTATCAGAAGCATTGTCTCTTACACATTGAAAAAAAGTAATAAAAACTCTCAAAAAAGCAAAATCGCTACTGCGAAATAATGATGCATAAATTCAAATCCGCATAAAAAAAGTCCGCATAAAAAGAGACCTAAGTGTATATTGGTTCACTCTTTAACATTTCTCTTTTAGTGTGATTTTTTGAGATGAAATTAAAGAAATAATCGGTATTTGCGGTCCCTCTTATAAACTATTTTAAAATACATGGGTTTCATACTTTGTCTAAAATTAAAAAAAAATTCGCATGAAAGTCCAATTTTTAAACTAAAAAAACTAAATTTCATTATAATTTCCAGTTTTCTAAAATATTATTTAAACAATTTTTTGGTATGGAGTTTTATTGTCTATTTATTGCGCAACAGTTGAGCGCAACTATTGCTAAAAAATCTGTGATCGTTATGCGTCTTCTGAACGGCTTGAAACATTTGCTGTTAAATACCACTGTCAAAGGTCTCAAATCAGAAAAATATTACGTTCATCTAACACTCAACTGTTCAGTTGATCAGGAGTACACAACGCATTCAGAAATGGCAATCGCAACAGTTGCTGAGCTATTCTAAAAATTCGGTCAAAAAATTAACATTTTGCTGAAATTTTGCGAGTTTTCTAAATTTTTCTACGATGTTCGAAAGTTATATTTAAATTGTTTATATTATAGTATGAACTATATATTTATAAAAAATTTGCAAACAAATTTTTGTATGAAAAATATTATGAAACTTTTACTTGTGGGTGTGTACATACATACTGGAATGCATATTTTGAATTGTTCTAACAAAATTTCAAAATTTTAATGGAAGGCTGAAATAAAAAAGATTATGGCTGCATTTCTTTATTCATTCTGAACGTTTGGAATAAACTTTTTTGTTTATTTATTCTTTAGAACGTTCTTGATGATATGTTGACGTATATTTCAAACGCATTCTTTTTATTCCGGCTGTGAAATGGGATTATCCGGAATGTATAAAGAAACGCCATGAATGTAAATGCTACTCATCATTAAACTTAGTTCATGGTTATGGGCTGATTCAATGTTTTTTATTTGCTAACTCGTATAAATAATAAGTATAATACCAAAATTAGTTTGCAAATTGAACTAAATTCCAAGCCACATTCGTAAGCAGAGATTGTATTCATAAAAAAACACTAAAAATTCGTAAATTTAATCGCCTACACTTTTTAACGGGATATTTTGTAGCACGTTACCCTCATTTGTATAGTTTTTATATGCGCATTTCGCCAAATTTATACAGCCCCATTATCGAGCCATAAAATGTATTTAAAAACCCATTTGATTGCCATTAAAAAGAGCTGTGACGGAGGCATTCAGT
>NW_023458555.1:47979580-48027260 GCF_013731165.1 Rhagoletis pomonella
GCAGACGCCTAGCAACTCTGATGCCCTAAGGGGCACCAGCGTTGCGGTGTTGCCTAGTGACTACCCTGCGGAGGCGCTGTGTCTAGATGAGCTAACTGCCCTCCAGGACGCCATAATGGACGAGGTGTATAAAGGGTGGACGCATCCGCTTGCATTCTGCGGGGTGCATTTCTAAATGGCTAGTGGAGGTCACACCAAAACTAGGAAGCTGGAAGGGGGCCCTGCTGTGAGGTGATATACCACCCATGCACAACATGATCATCTTCCTGCCGAGAAGTGCTGACAGATCGTCAGACTACGCGTTGGGGCTGCTAGGGGCGCAAAACGGAGGTCTCAACACCCCTGCGTGGCGCGATATCTCAAGTAGCCTAGAGGATACCGGCCTGTGCTTAAACGTTGGCATTGATGAGGACTCATTCAGCAATGTCCGAAAGGCGGGGTACAAGCTGAACTACAGGTTCAGTTTTGTTACCATGCGGCCCTGGCGGCCGAAGGCTGCGGAAGAGAAGGAGGGAGGCGAGGAAGCTATGCAGGTAGATGAAAGTCTGCCGGCTGAAGCAACCTCACACGCAACCACTTCGGCTGAGGACGCGCAGTCCTCTGAGCCGACACCTCCGCCCAATCTTCTGATGAACCAGGCACCAATGAGCGAGATCCAGCAGCTCTTACACAGGGGAAAGTCCCCTCTATGCAGGAGCTGCTCGAGGGTATAGACCTGAGATGGCTAAAGCTAGACGTGGATGAGCAACTATGAGGCACTCACCGCCCTTGATAGTATCCCAGATCAACCTACACCACGAGGTCGCGGCCTCGACTGTAATTGCGAGCAGGTTTTCTACGGACGATCTGGGTTGGGCACTGATTCAGGAGCCGTGAACATACAGGGGCTAGGTAAGCGGCCTCAAAGGAACACACAGTAAGGTGATATGGGACTTCTCTGTTGAGAAGCCTAGAGCATGTGCAATGGTCAGGAATTATATTGATTGTTTCTGCATTACAGAGTTTTTAAGCCAGGACCTAGTAGCAGTACAAGCGACGCTTTGGGTGGAAGGAAGACCCAGGGACATCGTGTTTGCTGCCGCATATTTCCCGGGGGATAACAACATTCCCCCCGCAGAGGTACAAGACCTGGTGGCGCATTGCAGAAGAGCCCGACTTCGTCTGATCCTCGGTTCCGATGCGAATGCCCACCACGTTGAGTGGGGCAGCACCGACATCAATAAACGGGGTGAGTCCTTACTTGAGCATATTATAAGTGAAGATCTGTATATTAGCAATGTTGGGCAATGTCCACATTTGTTACTAGAACCAGACAGGAAGTCCTTGACCTGCCTCTCAGTAACGATCTGGGTAATAATCTGATTGGACAATGGTGGGTGTCTTCGGAAACTTCCTTGTCCGACCACAGGATTGTCCGCTTTAGGCTGGGAGTGCAGGCCGGAGCAGTGACTCCAAAGAGGAACCCAAGAAACACCAATTGGGATAATTATAGGAAATTACTAGATTTTAACCTACCCGGGTTAGAGAGGGACCACAAAAAGGTGGCTGTATGATATTGGAGCATAAAGTTAATAGGCTAACAGATATAATGACAGATACCTTTAACTATAGCTGCCTCGAGACCCCACCAAGAGGGAAGGAGAAAACAGTGTGTTGGTCTCGGGAACTCTCATCCCTTCGGAAAGACATGCGCAGGCTGTTCAATAAGGCTAAGCGCACGGGATGCTGGGCAGAGTATGCGGCTAGTCTAACAAAGTACAGCAAGGAGATTAGGAAGGCGAAGAGGGAAAGTTTCAGAACCTTCTGTGAAGGCATTTCGAATATACCGGCCGGCGCGAGGTTACATAAGGCTATAGCCAAAGGAACTATCGAATCGGAGCTTTCGCTTAAGCTTGCAGATGGCACCTACACCGACAGTAGGGAGGAGAGGGAAACTGCCTTGATGCTGTCACACTTCCCGGAGGCCTCTAACCTTATGGCGGAGCTGGAGGTTCAGAAAACTAGGCCGCGACCATCTTATTGGATACAGGCGAGAAGCATCTTCACTCAGGCTTCAGTCGGATGGGCGCTGGCCTCGTTTGAGTGCTACAAGGCTCCAGGGCAGTGAGAGCGTAATACCGCATCTTGTGGACATAGTGAGAAGCAGTCTTGCCAAAGCGTATGTCCCAAAGATGTAGCGAAGGGCGCGAGTAATCTTCATCCGGTAAAAGAGACTACTCGCTAGCGAAGTCGTTTAGATCAATAAGCTTAACCTCCTTTGTATTAAAAGCAATGGAGAAGATTATAGATAACCACATCAGGTCTACCTTTCTGAGGAATATACCCCTGCACACCTGTCAGCATGCATACAGGGCTGGAAGATCTACGGATACAGCCCTGTACCAGCTGACAACCGAGATTCAGGGGGCCCTCGATTGCGGTGAATCAGTGCTCTGCGGCTTTCTCGATATAGAGGGAGCGTTTGACAACACGTCACACTCTGGAGTGCGCAGGGCACTGGAGAGGAGAAACGTGCAGCCAGCGATCTGCGATTAGGTGGATGCGCTCCTGCGTACAAGGATTGCTGAAACCAAGGTAGCGTGGTACAACTTCACACAACAAAGGGTTGCCCGCAGGGAGGGGTCTTATCATCCCTTCTGTGGAGCTTAGTGGTGGATGAACTCCTTCAACTTCTCTCTGACAATGGTATCCGCTGCCAAAGCTATGCGGATGATATAGTAATAATGGCCAGGGGGAAGTTTGAGACTACTCTCTGCGACATCATTCAAAGAGGCTTAACACTGACGAAGGGATGGTGCGATAAGTTAGGGCTTATCATAAATCCTGCCAAAACCGCCATCATTCCTTTTACTAGGAAAACCAGAATTCTAAGATTACTTTACATCATGATAGTACGGCCAATGATCACCTATGGGGCGGTAGCTTGGGTTTCAAGAACTACTCTAGCCACGGTGAGACAATCGCTCACCAAGCTACAACGACTGGCGGTGTTTGTATAACAGGAGCGATGCGCACATGTGCGACGACGGCGCTGGAAGTAGTCCTTGAACTCGAGCCTCTTCATATAACCATAGAGCAGGTAGCCAAAAGAACTCTGCTTAACATTGCGAGAGAGGGATTTGGTAAAGGTAAAGTCATTTCCTCTAGGAGTATGGAGAAGCTAGGATCCTCGCTCCCACTACCCCTGTTACCTAGAGATGACATAGGAAAGACCATAGTCTTTGAGAAGAAATTCAAAATAGAGCTTTGCAGTAAAGCGACCTGGAGTGTCTCCGCTTACGACACATTACTTCAGGGTTGCACTCTGCACTGGTACACGGATGGCTCGAAGACCCCAGAAGGAATAGGTGCTGGAGTTATTGGACCCAGGGCCAGGATTTCTGTTCGTATGGGGAAATATACGAGCATCTTTCAAGCAGAAGTTTACGGTATCTACATACCTATGTGCGGATACAGTCGTGGGTAGAGGGTATGAAAATGAGAGAATCTTAATCCTAAGCGATAGGCAGGCAGCACTCATGGCCCTTATATCCTATGAGATCCTGGTCCTGGAGTGCATTGAGAAGCTTAACTCCCTAGGTAAACACATTAACATCAAGTTCACTCACAAGTTTATCAAGTCACTCTAAAAGAGGAGCTCAGGATAGAGACGATCACTATGAGGGATCTAAACTGGAAAAATTCGTCAGGAATGCGTCAGGCAAAGAGTTTACTGGGAAAAAGGAAATTCCAAAGGTTTGTTGACCTCCCGAAAGGGCAGCTTAGAATAATAACAGGTATCCTCACAGAACACTGCAGACTGAGGGGGCATCTACACAAGCTGGGGATATGGTCGAGTGACTCTACAGTGAGACACCTCTACACATCCTCACCGAATGTGGTGCAGTCTGCAGAAGACGTGAGAGAAGTTTAGGCTCAATGTGGCCACAGCTTAGGCACATTCACTCCCTATCCCCTAAGGTACTATTAAATTTTCTCAGGGAATTACGTTTGGAGCAGCTATTGTGAAGAGTGGAGGGCACAATAGACCACTAGGTCGCGGTGAAAACCTCATTTTATAATCTATCATCTATCTCGAACGATAGGGGACAAGAAAGATTCGCCTGCGGGCGAATTCGTCTCCGCTTACAATTTTGTAAGTCGAACGATTGCTTCGTGTAGACTTTACGTCGATTACGTTATATTCGTCTAGAACAGCGTTGATAAATGAAATGTTAAGGTATATTTGTAGAATTTTATTATTTTTAATTTATTTGGTACACTTTATAGAAAATGGGCATCACCGTCTAATGTTATTTACTATTTTTGCCGTTCATTTGAGAGATTTTTTGTGTAGTTATAACTTTATACTGGTAAACTGGTGGAATTAGCGGGCTCTGGAGTGTCGAGTAGTGCGTCAACGAACGTTGGAATGATACGAATTGGGGTAGCCTCTTGAATTGCGTATCGTTGCTGTACGCACAACGAATAGTGCTGGCATGTCAGTCGCTGAAAAATTGTCAGAGGTGGACGCTGCTGCCTGTGCGCCGAAACCATTGAAATTCCAAGCGCTGCGCCACTTGGTGCTGCGACCTTTGACATAGAAATGATGCGGTCGATCGTTTTTTCGATCTCCGTCAGCCGTGAATGCCGAAAGGGGCCCCACCTGTCATATTTATATTACGAATATAGTTCGCAATCTTATTTTTGTGCGGCTTATGAGGACAGCCCATGTCTGAAGAAAAATAAACAAATCGTATTTTTGGTTATGTTACTAGAATATTCAGGATTTTTGCTACCAAGTTAGGGTTGTTCGACTTTACTAGAAAATCGACTTTCGACTTTTCGATCGACTCTGTTGAGTCGACTTTAAAAGTCGACTGATCGACCACGAAAATTCGACTTTTTTCGACCTTTTTCGACTTTTTAATAAAAAAAAATCGTATTATACACTGCATTTAATTCATATATTTGTTATTAATATAAGGGTCAAAATACGCCAAAAGTATCATGATTTACAAGTGGTATTTAAAATTATCTGTAATATAATGAAATTCAATGCTGGGTAAAAGACAACCAGACACCAAAAGACTTTTAAAAATTTTGAAAACTGTGCGTGATATACAGCAAGAAAAATGTTGGCTAGGATTATTTTTAAAATTTGATATTTTTAAACAGTGTGCGTTTGTAATGAAATTTAAATATGTTATATAAAAATTTAAGCCATTTTAAATAGGTGAGTAATAAATAAAAATTGTTTAGTTTTCACCAAAATTAAAAAAAAAAATTCATGTTCTGTACGGGAGAAAAGCCTTTCCGACGGATCAGAGGTGGCGGGTATTGGCAGAAATTTTAGTGCCACTTTATAAACATGGGGATATTCTCCCTTTAAAGTAGCCCAGGCTGCTAGTGTATTAGGATTATCCACACGACTAATAATCGGTCTATTTAAATATTGCCGCATCTCAACTGGAATTCCACCAGCTACATCTTGATCGGTGTTTAAAATTTTGTCCCTTACGGATTGGTCAAATTCGAACCAAAGACTGTTTGTAGAGCTCGCAACGTTTTCCGAATTTGTTACTCGTTGAATATTGTCAATCAAAATTCTAGAATCAGCTGCAAAGAAATCGCACACCATTGAACCTGAAATCAGATATTTTTATAAATATATACATACTTGCTATCAAAAATAAGTTTAGAGCAGATAGGGAAAACGATTTCTTTACAAATTCTGAAAAAAAATCTGTAAAAATATAATAAGATGTTGTAGCTTTTGCATGATGTAGTGTTAATATTTATGTACAAAGGTTGCCAAATTTCATACCGCTATCTATTGTAGTTAAGAAGAAATTCGTTTTTCAAATGTGTCATACATACTTTAAAATATAACTATTAAAACTTTCACAAATATAAGAAATTTCTCACAATGTTTGTGTTCCAACACACAAGTGGTCACCTGTGCTTTTTTATATTTACAAAGTTTTTCAAGCTAAATTTTTCTATAAAAATATTCTCCAATTTTCATCAAAATTTCGAGCTTTTTAATCTGAATCTTTACAAAATTTTTGTGTACGCAGTTTTATAGCCCATACAATTTTAGTAAAAAAAATTTGCTTGAAAACTGTTGTGAATATAAGAAATAAACACGTGATCACTTGTATGAGTCACTGTAAGTAATTTACAATGATATACGTATTTCAAAAATCCGCGACTTGAAGAAATTTTATATGGTACACTCCAATGTGGCCGCACTCAGTAGTAAATTAAACCGATATCTTTTTACAAAAACCTTAAAGATTTTGAAGTTAAAAGATTTTTCGAAGACGCTAAATGTGTTTTCGAAGTAAAAAATAATAATAATAGATTGGCGCTTACACAAACACTGAAGAGCAAAACTGGAACAATAGAACGGAAAGTTAAGTTTGTGGTAATGTACTTCTTCAGTTTATTTACTTTATGGTAATTCAAACTTGCATTTCGCCTTACCGATGTTTAACTAAACGTTTGACCATAAAAATTGTAAGATTCGCATATGGAAACTCAGAAAAAAATTAACAAACAAAAATGAACTGGATTGTTCCAATTTTGCACCCTCTTATTAATTGCTGAATTTTATAATTCAAAGAGGAGTTCTGGCTCATTTCCTGCAATTTTGTAATCAAGGCGCGTGGAATTTTCGCTGTGAGTGCATTAAGTGCACATACCAAGCACAAAGAACTTAAAGTTTTTGCAAAACGGTCAGAAAGGCCTCGCTGTAAAGAAATAAATCATATCGGCCAAATTTCCGTTTTATGGTTATCTAAACAAGCGATAAAAGGGCGGACCTCTGTCTGCAAGATCGAGAGACCACAAAAAATTGCAATTTGCCAGGCTAGGCATATTGGAGGGTCTCTAAATGCCAAAAAACTTTGGTTCAAAATCAAAACTTACTGTTTTATCACCACAAAGCAAGTGACTGGACATTATGTAAGACATGGGAACAAGTTATTGCAGCACAAAGATAAAGAGGAGAAAGCCTGCTTTGACATCTAGGGTTCGAACGATACTATCGATATTAAGTAAGTATCGATACTGAGGGTATAAAAATGAGTACTTTAATACTCGATACCTTATTTGGTGATTTTACTCGATACTTTCCAAAGTACTCGTAGTATCGAATACTTTTCAAAAAACCCACTTTTTAAATTTTGTCTTCCATTGGCAACCCAATTTTCTTTGCTTATATGGATTACTATCATTCAATTTTGTCCATCACTTAAAATAAACTGAAATTTCGTGTAGTCTGTTACATAACATAAACCAAATAAGTTTAAGTTTAATGGCCTTAATCGTAAAAAATAAAGCAGGCTTAAAGAGCTTAAATAAAATGACAGTTTCATAAATTTTTCAGTTTATAAACCTTTTTTATTTTTATGAATAAGGCCATAAAACTTTACTTGAAACTTTACTTTAAAGTTCACGAAAATACAGAATTATTAGAAACTTTTAGGGTATGCAGTTTTGTAAACTATTCAACTTTTCGTGTAGCCTACTACCGTTGACTTTTAATTAAAACTTGCACAATATTATACAAAATTGAATAGGCTACAAAAATGCATACCCACAAAATTTCCAAAAATTCTTAATAAAATTTAAAATTCGTGAAAGTAAATATGTGTGTATTTATGTATGTACATTTAACGTTTAAATTACTTCTAACGTGGAAGCAAGTTCTGCAATGAAATAAAAATCAAATATTTTAAATGTCTGTTGTTTTAATTTCAGGAAATGTATATATAGATATACGATTGAAGAACAAAATAATTTTAGTATCCCAAAAAACGTATTTTAATGAATCCGATACTGAGTAGTATCGATACTTTTTCCCTGATACTTTTAGAGTATCGATACCATGAGCTCGATGCCAGAATGAGTACTCAGTATCGATACCAAAGTCTGAAATTTCGAACCCTATTGACATCCAGAAAAATTTTTAGTCTGAAACGCATTTTTACTAAGAAAAAACATTGGATTGGTATTATTTTGAAGCGGGAATTTACAAGTTCTTCATAAACGACCACATTATTCCACCAAAATTTACTATTAATTAGGGCACGGCCCTAAATTTGTTAACTCTGAGGATAAAATTAAACGTTTTAAGTCGGAATATTGGTTCAAGTGGTGTGCACCTGCATCAGGGATACGCCTAACGTCCCAAAATATTTAAACTATTAGGTTTGTATGTGTACATTTAATGATGTAGGGCCGTGTTACGCCTTAGGAAGTAAGAACTGTGGTTAAATCGATGGTTAAAAGAAAAGTAACAACAAACGAGCATTTTCAAAGAATTTGGCAATTTCTGAGGATATTTTTCGCAGGCTTTTATCAATTTTAACAGGACAATGATCAGAAATATCCTCCGAAACTCGGGCCAAATAGGTATAAATCCCAATTTTTTATAATCATGGAGTGACCTGCGTAAAGCACAGACTTGATTCAACAGAAAACTATTGGAATTGTTTGAAAATGCCACTGTTCAATTGCGAAAATTCGCCCAATCGCATTCAAGTCCTTGGGCATGGCGTTGAAGAGAACCGGTGCGCGTTCTCAACAGGTTTCGTCTAAAACCTTTACGAAAGTATCCCAAGATGACCATAAAAGCTAAAATATTCAAATTGGTTATGGCCAATGTATTAAAAGTCAAGCAAATGGTAAAATTTTCTGTCGGGTGCAAAAGTGGTTCAATCTAGTTGCTACGTTTTTTTTGCAATTTTCTTCTTTATCTGCTTGTGTTAATTATTGTTTTTATGGCCTTCTGATGAAATAAACATTTGAAATGTGAATTCCGAAACTAGATTACAAAAAAGTCTTCATATATTGCGAATATATCGCAAGAAAATTCACATTATGTATTACTGTTCTGGTTTTGCTCCCCAGTGTATGTTAGTGTTATTTTAAATAAAAAATTAGAAAATTACAATTTCTAATAAAATACTTTCTTTAAAATAAAACAATTGTTAAATAAAAATAATACTTACTGATGTAAGTTACTGCTCTTGATAAAGCAACCATGTCGGGGATTATCTCCTCTTTAAATCTCGAATCAAGTAGAGTTGAAGCCGCGTACCCTCACAACCTCAGTACTCGAAAAGTTAGCTTCAATTAAAGGTACCAATTTTTGTTTAAAATTAAACTCCTCTCCAGTTGCCGTCACGGTTCCATTAATTTTCTGGAAGCAAAGTTTATATATAGCACATTATATTTTATACTTTTATCTATTTTTTATTATATTTTTGTCATTCAAATTTTAATTATTTGTAGGTACTTACGGTTTTAATTGCATTGATTAGGGGAATACATTTACTCAACGTCACGATTTTTTCAGATGAAATTTTCAATGTAACCTGCCAAAGTGATTTTAGCAAGTCTCTTACTTCTTGCATAATTTCTAGTTCATCAGCAGTCAGCATACTTGGAGGTTTATTTTTTGCGTTTCTATCTCGCTGAAGCTTCATTAAAACGACGGCTACAAACTCTGATAATAACATAAACCTTTCCAACATTTCATAGCACGAATTCAACCTTGTCCTAACTTCTTGAATTAATTTTAGCGTTGTTTTGTTTGATGTTTCCCTTTCCATTTGCAGCTTTTCTAGTTCGGAGGTGGCGATTTCGCTTTTTCTAAAAAAAGGTTACAATCCTCTTCACCCGTAAAATGAGCTGTTTTATACGATTGTTGGTCGTTTGAGCTATTAAATTGTCTAATTGTTGATCACTATTTTCATCTTCTAAGTCCGCCTCGTTGTCGGGAACTTCACTGTAGTCTTCTTCCTCTGAGGGTAACTTACGATTATGAAGGGCAATACAAGCTTGACCAATATTGTTAATCTTATGAGCAAGGCAGCTGATATGCTTCAATGTACCAAACTCCTCTTTAGCAGCTCCAGTTATATTAGAACCACCGTCGGTTACAATAGCCACAACTGAGTCGTAATTAATTCTCCAGTCTTCGCAGACTTCTTTAAAAGTGCACCGAAAGTTAGCTATAGTTTTCCTATTTGTAAGAAGCTACGCACAAAGTTCAATTGATTGCACCTCTGTACCTATAAAACATTTGGAGGTAGTAGCATTAAAAAATTGGTATTTCTTGAAATTTGTTAAGAATAATTCAGATGGGGCTAGAATACTATATTTAAAAAAATGCCTTACCAACTATAAAATGAGTTGTTACTCCCAAATATGACCTCATCGTGCTCGCATGGGTCCAAATATCTGCAGTTAAACAAATTGACGGAGATTGGGACAATAATAAAGGAACCCGTTCGCGGAGCTCGTAATATTTACATTCCAGTCTTTTTGTTAGAGTCGACTCAGAAGGAATTCGATACAACGGTTGAAATTTTTTAACACAATTTTTTTGAAAACCAGTACGTTCAGGAGTGCGCAATGGCATATCAATCATCCTTAGCGATCATAAATAACAATGCGTTAGTCACGCCAATATCTCGATGTCCACCAGCTAAAGAATTGTATTATTATTATTGTTATTTACACAACTTTACTTGGTACCCGTACCTGAGAATGAAAACATATTGTTTACACATTTATCTATAGATCCAGGAGAAGTGATCGGTAAAGATGTAGAAGGAGAAGCAGTTCCACGTATCTCTTGACTTGCATCTGATTGCACTTCATAAGTGTCTACCATAGCCAACGTAACCTACAAATATTTTAAATTTATTTAAAAAATATAATTATTGGTAACGTACACAAACTCATGAAGAAAAACTTTCTTGTATGAAATTATTAAAAAAACAGCTATATCTTACCTCATTATTAACTGAACTTTCTGGAGACAAAGGATTAACAGTACTACTTTCATCCGCCCCATTCTTTTTAAATTCGTAGGCATTTGTTTTCTTATATTAATTTTATGAACTGCTCTTAAATGATTTGACAATGTTGTAGTACTGTTATTGAAATTTAGTTCTCTACCACAATATTCATATTTCACTTTGGTGTTATTGGCAATTTTTTGTTAAATAAGACCAAACTGCACTCGGCGCCATTGTTAGAAGAAAATTTATTTAAAAGACGTTAGAGCAAATTTCAAAAAAAGTCGAGAGTCAACAGTGGAAAGTCGACTTCAACCGACTTCCATAAACTGAAACTCGATCATTAAAAGTCGACTTTTAGGAGTAAAAAGTCGATTTTGGTCGAAAGTCGAACTCAACTTTGCCTTCCCTATACCAAGTATAAGCTTACCTTTTTACATTATCCCATCCCATCGCTTCTAAACACTGGTACTCCTCTGGCCGATCCGGATTTTGGTCCATCTCTTGAATCAGCACCTCAAATTGTATTGTTGTGTGGTTGTAATTGGTGAATACATAAATTATTATCTTTTTTTTTGTTATATTGATTACATTTATTTTGTTTGAAATTTATAAATTTTATTTTGGCTGAACGATCCATCTCGACGATCACTTATAACCTTTCGTTTGTTTTTAACGATTATCGTCTCTCTTTCGTCTCATTTTCGGGTTAGAGAACTCCAAACTAGACGGAAGCAACGTAACGATTAGCTGTTTTCGTGTTGCCAGACGAAAAGACGAAAACGAATTACAAAGTACCAAGTACAAAGTACATGATGAGGCTGTTCGTATCCAAAAAATAAGCACTGCACGATGGTTAATAAGGAAATGGTTAATATGTTGCCCGGATAAGAAAATGTTTAGTATGACATCGATACTGTACTAACATCTTTGAACTTTTCTTGATTGAGTACAGCCATTTATAATGAAATTTGTCAGCTAGAGAAGTGAAGTGATTGAAAGTCATGATTTATGTGTTGATCTATGAATACCTTTCTTAAGTAAGATCACTAAACTTTTGAAATTTTTTGAAACAGTTAAAGAAATTTTCACTTAAAAGGTAGTACCAAGGCTTATCAAACAGGTATTAGAGCAAAAACAACATCTATGTGTCTTTTGTTGTTGCTTATCTAAAGTGTCAAAAACTGTTTTGATTTTGAGAAAAATTAAGTCTGTAAAAAAATGGTGCGACTTTCTTTATTAGTAAATTTTGTTTGCTTCTTGAAGCATTGATCCATCATAAGCAAGGCCTAGTAATCAGCGTTTGTGCTGCGGAATTAGGTGACCGTTCCAAACGTTGCTTTTCAATCGCTTGGTTTGTATGGCAAAAGGTTTCACATGCAAAAATGACAATTGACAATTTACGCGAGAAGAAATTAAAAATATTTGACATTTTGCAATAATGAGCTTTACAACGAAATCAAAATAATACGCGATCAATGCACAGCGGTTGCGCGGGATAAGCCATGTCGTACGAAGGGGTGCTAATACTTAGACTCCTCCACATATGAAACGCAGCTTGATTCTCATTAACAAATTGTACAAATTTATCTTTTTGATTGTTAAAAAACTGGGGCCAAAATTTACCAAGACAATTGGTATCGAAATTTAGGGGGGGCGGGCCTTCTATACAAGATTTTTAATTTTTTTTTGTTTATTATAGCTTAATTGTAACCAGTAGAGGTATGTTGTACAAAAACACATACACAGAAGTTCACAAAAGTTGATATAAAACTATTCGTCGATTTAAATAGTTAACTTTTTACTGCGCATGTTTGGACGACATACTTACATACATATTTACACCTATTAGAAACAGTTCCCGTGCAGAGTTTACAATAATTTTTTTCACAAAAAATGTTTTCGTAAATCTTTATATATAACAAGTAATTTTTAAGCAAAAAAACCGACTTCAATTTTCATATTAAAAAAAAATATATATATATCATGATCCACTGATCGGATCTTAACCAGATTAGTACTGCACCACCTCTGGGACACTACCTTTCCGATGCAAAAAGAATTATCGAAATCGGTTGACGTGGTCTAAAGTTATGCGGGAACATTCATAAAAAAAAAAAATATTCCGACGAACTGATAACCTCCTCATTTTTTGGAAGTCGGTTAAAAATGAATTGCTGTTCGTGTGTTATCGCATAACTCAAGAACGGCTCAACGGACTTCCTTCGCATAATAATGCGTAAAAAAATCAAATTCAGAAAAAAAATTCGTTAAAGTTGCCACCATTCGAAAAAAATTGTATATGTAAAAATGGATTGCTTTCGTGTGTTATTGCATAACTCAAGAACGGTTCAAGGGATTTCCTTCGCTTTTATTTAATTTTGTGTCATTCTGTCTGTAGAATGAATGTAAAAAAAATTTGGAAAAGCGGTGTTGCCACATTTTTCAAATATAAAAAAAAATTAAATTTACATAAGCCGCAATAATTTACTTTACTGAGAATGTATAAACAACTTTAATAAAAAAACAAGTAAGAAAGTCTAAGTTCGGGCGGAGCCGAACATTAAATACCCGGCGCAAGTATTAAATATGTTTTTTCACCTTTCCGAAACCTTCCGCTAGATGGTAAGCCGGGGTGTATCAATTTTGAGTAAATTAGCGTCCTTCAATTTCGAAATATTGAAGTTTCAAGCATTTCTGAAATTTACCGTTATATGAGAAGCGGCCGTTATTTTAGTCCGATTTCAATAATTTTCAACGTTTTGCTTATATGTGGCAAGCAGAATAACCACACCGAGTTTGGTACAAATTGGTAGAACGGTTACCGATATACATATATGTGATCATAAGTGGGCGGTGCCATGCCCATTTTCCAAAATTTTACCATAGACGTATTTCTTGGTAAAGAATTGTTGCAAGTATCAATTTTGAATAAATTAGCTTCAATATTTACTGATTTATCGAAGATTTTGTATTTCTCTAAATTACCGTTATATGGGATGTGGGCGTGGTTATTGTCCGATTTTAAAAAGTTTCGGCCATTTGGTATGCTGTACCAGGGCCAACAACTGTGCCAAGTTTGGAAGAAATTGGTGCAGCGGTTACGAAGATATACACATGTAACCATAAGTGGGCGTGGCTACGCCCATTTTCCAAAAATTTATAATATTCTTATTTTTCGTCGAAAAATTATTGTAAATATCAATTTTGAGCGAATAATCTCCAGTAGTTACTAAAATATCGTAGTTTTCGTATTTCTGAAAATTACCGTTATATGGGAAGTAGGCGTGGTTATTGAGCGATTTTAAAAATTTTCGGCCATTTAGTATGTTGTGCGAAGGCCAACAACTGTGCCAAGTTTGGAAGAAATTGGTGCAGCGGTTACCAAGATATACGCATATAACCATAAGTGGGCGTGGCTACGCCCATTTTCCAAAAATTTGTAATATTCTTATTTTTCGTCTAAAACTTATTGTAAATATCAATTTTGAGTGAATTATCTTTAGTAGTTACTACAATATCGCAGTTTTCGTATTTCTGGAAATTACCGTTATATGGGAAGTGGGCGTGGTTAAAGTCCGATTTCGCCCATTTTCAATACCAACCTACCTTGGATTAAGGGAAACCTACATACCAAATTTCGTTAAGATATCTCAATTTTTGCTCGAGTTATCGTGTACACGGACAGACGGACAGACGGACAGACGGACAGACGGACAGACGGACGGACAGACAGACATGGCTTAATCGATTTCTTTTTTCATCCTGATCATTTATGTATACATTTGTCTATATCTATCTCGATTCGTTTTGGCTGTTACAAACAACCGTTATGTGAACAAAATTAATATACCCTTGTGCACAAGTGCGCTCGGGTATAATAAAAGGATTGCCACCACTCGAAAAAAATCTTTACATACGAAAATGAATTGTTGTTCGTGAGTTATCGCATAACTCAAGAACGGCTCAACGGATTTAATAATAATATTAGATTGGCGCTTACACATGATGATGTGTCACACATAAGCTCAACGGATTTGCTTAGTTTTATTTCATTTTGTTTCTTTCTGTTTGTAGAAGGTTTGTAAAGAAAAAATTGAAAACCAGTGTTGCCAAGTATCTGAAATATAAGAAAAAATAAGAAATTTAAAAAAGCCGCAATAATCATATTTCACATAGAATGCATCAAAAATTTAATATAGAAAACATTTTCATTCGATAAATCTTTGTATGTATATGAAAATGTATTGCTGTATAAAAAAAAGGTAATTTAAATAAGCCGCAATAATGCAATTCCGCTGCGAATGTATGAAAACTTTTAAAACAGAAAAAAATGCATTCAAATAAAATCTCATGTCACGGTGTTTGTGGTTAGCTCCTCCTAAACGGCTTGACCGATTTGTATGAAATTTTTTGTGTATTTTTGGAAATATAAGAAATCAATCGCATACTCATGGAAAAATGGATGTTAATGAAAAACCGAATTTTTCATACCGCATATCTTTGGAAGTCTTCATGGTAGGGTACTGGAACTTGGTATTTGGGATGAAACGATACCATGCAGGCATCGATACTTTTACATGGAAGTAGTATCGGAAAAAAGTATCGATGTCTGAAAAATATCGGACCTAAGGTATCGATACCTATTCGTATCGTTAATCTTATTTAAGAAAACATTTATTAACAAAATATTTCAGCGAAATTAGTCTTCTTTTGTTGTACTCCCCAAGAATAGAAGTTTTTACAAATGTTTGCCAGTCAACCGATTTCTTGTTTATACAACAAAGGCAACGCGGTTTTCAGCTCCTCCCATTCTTCTAATGGGTCCGATTTCGGGGAAGATACTGGGCTGGATAAATATCATGATTCAGTAATACAAGGTTGGATAACCTGGCAGTTGTCTCGCTGCCGCATTCTGCCATAGCCTGTGTTGCTTTCTTTTTTTTTGATTTATAGCAACTACCACTAAAAGACAAGGAGAAACATTGTCTTTATATAAAAAGGTCAACAGGCAACACTGCCGATATTTTCATCGATTGTTTGCCCGTCCACGTTTGCTAGTGGGGGCATTTTCAACACTGCATCCTTTGGTTTGGTCAAGCGGAGCTTTTGCATACTTACAAGTATACCACTCTATAAAAGTGCAAGTGCAAAGGTTAATAAAGATTTATTCTTGTGTAGGTCATTATAATTTGTTTGTCCGTCCACCAAATGTAATTCAATTTAAGATATTAAACATGTAGTTTTTAAATCCAACAAATATAATATCTTTGCATTTTTACTATTGTATATTTTTTCATATCGCACACCATCTTCAAAAGAGTCAGAACTCAAAATAATACGTTTGTCAGAAAATGTAAAAAACTATTTTTTAGCACATGATAATCATATGGGCAAGGGCGATGTTACTTTAGGCTTGTATGAATTCCATTTATTTTGTTTATTATATACTGGAATTTTAATGAAACCATGGTTTATTTTGAATATTTGGGAATATTTGTCGATAAGATTTTTCTAGGGTCAGAATTTTATGTGAATAAAATTCTCTCATTCTTCATTTATTACAAATTTAATATCTATAAAGCATGTTTAATATACGATAAAAAAAATCGTTCGAATGCACACCGACGCTCCAGCTCTGAAAGTATTCAACTCGGAACCCGACGGTGGTAGCAGAGGAAGAGAAAGGCCCCCACTGAGATGGAAAGACCAGGTGGAAAAGGACTTGGCTTCACTTGGCATTTCCAATTGGCGCCAGTTGGCACAGGAAAGAAATGACTGGCGTGCTTTCTAGAACTCGGTCAAAATCGCTTAGGCGGTTACAGCGCCAAATAAGAAGGAGAAGAAGTTCATTGTAGTCAAGTACTCTATTCTACTCAAATAAACCGAACTTTTCATACTGCATATCTCTGAAAGTGTTCATGGTTGAGTGCTCGAACATATATGTAGTTGTTTAGAGATTTACGAAACTACTACCTATCTTCGGATGAATATACATATAGTTCTTCTGTTCGTGTGTTTGTGGATGAACCGATTTTAACGAAATTTTTTGTGTACTTGAGTAGGTCTCTGGATAGTTCATATTCTCAGTTTGACCCGCCAGGTGTGTGTGTTATTACTAAACATCTTAGTTATGATCCGATCTGGCTTATTTTCGAGATACTTATATATTGGTAACGGTAAGGACAGTACTATTGCAAAATACAGCCGCCGGGTGGCGCTGGAGTCCGTGATGCCCGATTACATCGACATGCTGTACCACCGATAATGCCGAGCTCCCGTGTGTTCCGACTGGCCCATTGAACGTGATTTGCGAGCTTCATTTGGATACACCAGTAGCTCGTTTCTTTAACTCTTCTCAACCGATTATTTCTCTACTGGTAGAGAATATACGTCATTCTCTACTACTTATTAGCAGTAGGGAACAGGGCGGCGAATTTGCATCTCAATTCGCCTTGGTAGAGAATTGTTACAGAAACGAGCTAGAGGATTGAGTTGTCCAGGGTTCAATCTCAAATGAGCAGCATTAAATCTACCATCAGAACCATTGCGCTCCTTGATAAGAGTTTTAAGTTATTTCGAATGAAATAAGTCTGTGTAGATTGGATTTCTGTAGAACTACGATACTCACCAATTTTTAAATTGACACGAACTATACTATAAAGTTTCAAGGACAGATTCACCATCGAACAAGATCATTGTTGCTGCCAGGGAGCAGTTCTTCAAATTTATTTCGTTGTGCGACTAAATGTGCTGTGAAACGCCAGATCATTGGAGAATATCAAGCACTTCCTTACGAACATACACTTTCGTTAGGTTATTAAAGACGACAATGGAGATATGCCTTCTGACAACAACATACAAACCGAATTTTTCATACTACATATCTCTGGAAGTGTTCGTGATAGAGTACTGGAACTTGGTATGGAGATACATAAATTCAATCGCATAGTCATGAAGAAAAATTTGGATTATTGGAGAAAAGGGCGTGGCACCTCACATAAAAAAATAATTTTTCACACTGCATATCTGCGGAAGTGTTCATGGTAGACTACTCGAACATGGTATGGAGATATATGAAATCAATCCCATATTCTTAGAGAAAATTTGGGCTATTTGAAAAGGGGCCTGGCGCCTTTCAAATGCACTGAAACTATTACGTATCGTACGTAACTAGGTTATTTAAGACGGTAATGGAAATATGCCTTTTGACTACGTCACTGAAAATCATGAACGTGAACTGTTGGTTAAAATGTTGGACCAAAATGTTTCAATACAAAAACATAATTTTGGACGGGATAAAGTTCACCTGGTCTACTAGTTTAAAAAAAAAATATAGTTCATTCCTCAATATAATCCAGGGACCGTAACGGTTATAACATTTATTATCAAAATCAATTTTTAATAGTTATTAACTGATATTAATTTTTTCTCAAAACATAATCGTTATTTTGTATGTTATATTTTTGGCTCAGAACATAATCGTTATTTTTTGAGTTTTAGTTTTTGCTCGGAAAGTAATCGTTATTTCGTGAGTTTTATTTTTTGCTCAGTGTCGCTGAAGGTATTCCGTGTAATAAGAAATATATTGGTTCACTCTTTATGTACGTAACACTTCTCTTTTAGTGTGATTTTTTGAGATGAAATTAAAAATAAAGAATCGGTATTTGCGGTCTCTCATATAAATTATTTTAATATACATGGGTTTCATACTTTGCCTAAAATTAAAAAAAAAATCGCATGAAATTCCAATTTTTAAACTAAAAAAAAAAACTAAATTTCATTATAATTTCAAGTCTTCTAAAATATTGTTTAGACAATTTTTTGGTATGGAGTTTTATAGTCCTTTTATTGCGCAGCAGTTTAGCGCAACTATTGCTAAAAATTAGTGATCGTTATGCGTCTTCTGAACGGCTTGATACATTTGCTGTTAAATACCACTGTCAAAGGTCTCAAATGATCAGAAATATATTACGTTCATCTAACACTCAACTGTTCAGTTGATCAGAAGTACACAACGCGTTCAGAAAGTGCAATCGCAACAGTTGCTGAGCTATTCTAAAAATTCGGTCAAAACATTAACATTTTGCTGAAATTTTGCGAGTTTTTCTCAATTTTTCTACGATGTTCGAAAGTTATATTTAAATTGTTTATATTATAGTATGAACTATATATTTATAAAAATTTGCAAACAAATTTTTGTATGAAAAATACTATGAAACTTTTACTTGTGGGTGTGTACATACATACTGGAATGCATATTTCGAATTGTTCTAACAAAATTTTGTCTTTCAAAATTTTAATGGAAGGCTGAAATAAAAAAGATTATGTAAATGCTACTCATCATTAAACTTAGTTCATGGTTATGGGCTGATTCAATGTTTTTATTTGCTAACTCGTATAAATAATAAGTATAATTCCAAAATTAGTTAGCAAATTGAACTAAATTCCAAGCCACATTCGTAAGCAGAGACTGTATTCATAAAAAAACACTAAAAATTCGTAAATTTAATCGCCTACACCTTTTAACGGGATATTTTGTAGCACGTTACCCTCATTTGTATAGTTTTTATATGCGCATTTCGCCAAATTTATACAGCCCCATTATCGAGCCATAAAATGTATTTAAAAAATCCCCAAGAACCCATTTGATTGCCATTAAAAAGAGCTGTGACGGAGGCATTCAGTTTTTTATCTTATATGTATGTATGCTTGCTAGTATTTTATTTTGAAATATTTTTTGTTGTTGCTGTTGAATGAAATTTATGCATTTATGGTAATTTTGAAAAAAAAAACACTTTTACAATAAATTTAGTTGACCTGACAATATGCATGCATATACCCAATTTGCCAAACAACTTCGTACCGACGTGATTTCCGACTCGTTCTGGTGAACTATTTTGTTTGGCGAACATCGCCGGCGAACTCGCCGTCCGATAAAAAGGGCTCAAGCGATGCTCAAAAACTTACGAAAACCATACAAATTAAATTTCCAATTGTGTGCAATATTAAAAAAAAACAAATCAGCAAGCATTCCTAAAAACTTCAAACTTTTTAATCTGAAATAAAATAAAAAATATAAAGCAGTTTTATAGCTGATTAAATCCTATTACATTAAACGATCAATCCTTTTATATATATATATATCCATAGGGTTCTCGGAAACGGCTCTAACGATTTTGATGAAATTTTGTACACAGATAATGTTTTGGATTCTAAGGTTATCTGAATACGCAATATCTCCGAGAAGACTGGTATAAGGTTGCCACCTATTCGAAATTAGTTACAAAATAATTAAAATATCATAATATGGCTATCAAACGGTAGGTATTTTAAAGATCACGAATTCAAAAATATTTTTAATAAGGATGCCACGTATTTTGAATCGCATATTTATTTAATTTTTTGTTTAGAAAAAAAGGTAAAATATTACTTTTCATGGGTACTAAGAGAAGGTTCCTAAACAATGCTTTCCCTATACACAAAATGTTATGTCTTAGGATAATAGTGTAAGGTTGCCACTTATTTTCAATGCCACACAATTTATCTAAAACATCGCAATATCGATATCAAATGAAAAGTGTTGTTGAGAACTTTGATCAAAAAATATTTTCCATCAGGGTTGCCACGCTTCCTCGTAATTAAATTTTTTTTTTGTTAATCTCAATCAACATTTTTTTTATGTATACATAGTACACATACGCTCAAGATATGTACCACTCATTTCAGCGTATTTCGGAATAGGGTTGCCACCTAAATTTTTGAGTAAGGAATTTACTTAATAGATATGGTAATCCAATTTTTTTTTTTGTTTATTTCCAAAATATTTTTTTTAAAGCTATCCAAATCTTGAAAGCTTTAAAAAGTATATGCACTCTGGGCAAAGCTCGGTCAACCTGGTAGTTCTAGTGTAATAGAGTTAAATTTGGTATGGAAAAATACCTCTTTGTTCCGACGTCGTTTCGAGTTCACCCAAAACGACATCACCACACCGACGTCGTAACGCCGTCGATTCGATCTCGTCTTCACTCTGTGGCGAATTGGGTATGTACGTACATAAATATGTACATATCTATACTTATACATATACATACCTCCCGGGTGGGGACTTTGATTCCCAGTGGGAACGGTCACCATAGCTGGGCTCTAAGCTACCGGGGGGGTCGGCAGGTCGCGGATAGCCGGACGGCCTGTAGTAGCAGGTTAGTTGCGAAATAAGGTTAAACGAATAAGCAATCCCCGACGATGAGCAGCAGGAATAGAGGACGCGGTATAAAAGCCAGCAAGTCTGATGAAATTCCTGTGATAGTGGCGAGTGGACTCCGCCTCTTTGAAATATGTGTCCCCCTCATCATACATATGATGAGTTACAAAAAAAAAAAAAACCCAGGCGCGACGGCTTCCATATTGGACGGCTTCCTGGTCAGCGTTTGTTCACCATGTTAGGTGCGGCTGATACAACAATCCAGACCGGTACGCGCTGCGGCGCACTGGGAGTCCCTCGAAATCCCTACAGCGATTTCTCCGCTGGCGGGGTAGAGACGGTGATGTGAGCGTGCTCTGCCGAGGTGTCAGCCGCGGTGCGTATCAGTAACCAGCCACTTCGGTCCCTGGTCAGGGAGTGTGCATTGGACGCAGGTGTAGTAGACCGCGTTGCCCCGGGCGAGCGCCAGTCCGTCCGTGTTTTCCGGGACCGGTAAAGCGAAGGACAGGCCTCAAGGAACTGGGGTAGGGGCATAGTCCCCGAGGGTATACCCGTTCCTGTCTATTTCGGCCCGCCCCCCTGCACACGATGCGCTGGCAAAAACAAAAGAATGGAATCCAAAATGAGAAAAAACAACAACAACAACAACAATGTAAACGAAGTCAGCAGCGGAGCGAAAAACCTGGACGGCAGGGGCTGCAAGGTGCTTGGGGCAGACCCGTCCCAGGGAACACCGACTGCAGAAACTGACCCGTTCAAGCGTGCGTCAAGACTAGTTCGGTCGCCTGTAAAGGCGCTTAGCGTGGAGAAGCCGGTACGAACGAGATCGTCGCCACCAGCACTACAAGACAGCGAGCCTCAAATGAAGGGAGCCAAACAGAACGGAGACTACATGTCGGAGCTCGGAGATGCTATTAAGAGGCTGACGGAGGCAATGTGCCCGCCACAACGCTCAATAAACAATAGCATGCGAGAGATACTCAGCTCACTAACAAAGCTGCATGCGAGTGCCCTGGAGGAGTACTCCAGAATAAAGGCAAGCAGACGGAGTATCTTCAACATACCGGTGACTGCTGAAACCCCGAAAAGGCCCCGAGATGAAAGCCAACTAAAGCGTAGGACGCCACCCAAGAAAAACAAAACCACGCAGGAGGAGGTGACCACCAACCCTGCAACCAAACAGAGTAAGGTGGCGCCAAACGAAAATTCCGGCAAGATTAAGGAGAAGGAGGTGGAGAAAGAAGGAAAATGGGTAGAGGTCCAACGCAGGTCACATGGCAAAAAGAAGATGGCATACAAACCACCACCACGGCCAGATGCCATCATTATAGCTCGGACGGGAGATATGACCTACAGCGATATACTAAGGACCGTAAAAAAGGAAGAGGCGCTGCAGAAACTCGGCGAGAGCGTATCACGCATCAGAAAGACGGTGAAGGGTGAAATACTGCTGCAGCTTAAGGAGACGCAAATGAAGGACACGGGCGAACTCAAGAGCAAAATAGGTAGGCTTCTAGGGGACCAGGCACAGATCAGAGCCCTAACCCACGAGACGATGGTAGAAATCCGTGACCTGGACGAGATTACCACCAAGGAGAATATTGCCGAGGCCATCCGCAACCAGATAAAGGAGCTAAACCACCTTAACGAGAGTGCGATAAAAAGCATCAGGGCGGCTTATGCGGGCACACAAACCGCGGTGGTAAATCTCCCAACGCAGGAGGCAAGATTACTTCTTGACGCGCAGAAAATAAAGATAGGATGGGTTGTGTGCAGAGTAAGGGAGAAACCGAACCCCAAAAAATGCTTCAGGTGCCTGGAATATGGCCATATAGCGAGAGACTGCAAAAACGCGGAAGACAGAAGTCAATGCTGCCTAAAATGTGGAGAAAATGGACACTTTGCGAAAGCCTGCGACAAAAAGCCACACTGCAGAGCATGCAAAAACCAGGGAAGAAAGAACACCGAGCACCAGATAGGTAGTTGGAGGTGTCCGCTATACCAGGAGGCGTGCAAGAAATCAAGAAAATGAGAGTCATGCAGTTGAATCTCAACCACTGCCAAGCAGCGCAAGAGCTGCTCAGGCAAACGGTGTACGAGGAGAAGGTGGACATAGCAATAATCAGCGAGCAGTATAAAAATATAGACAGTGGAGCATGGATATCGGACCTCACAGGCAAAGCTGCAATATGGACATGCGGAGGAAAAGCTTTCCAAGAAAAGCCGCTGCTTGGTAAAAGCTACTACACACGAGCGAAGGTAGACGGTTTTAACTTTTATAGCTGCTACATACCACCAAGTATCCCACAAAATGAATACGAGAACATCCTAGACAGTTTGGTTCAAGAAGTCCGGACCACCACAATGAACGTTATAGCAGGGGACTTCAATGCATGGGCAGTGGAATGGGGTAGCGTCCACACAAACAGGCGGGGAGATGCACTACTAAAGGCGTTTTCGGTACTTGATGCGGTGCTTCTGAATTCGGGGAACAAAAATACCTTTGAGAAGAATGGTCGAGGCTCGGTGATTGACATTACTTTCGCTAGTAGTTCCTTGGTGCGCTCAACGAGCTGGAAGGTGTCGGACCTCTATACGCACAGTGACCATCTGGCAATCATGATGGAGCTAGGGAATCGTGCACAGAGCCGACAAAGGGCGATCACCAGGAAGGTGCAAACGAGGGGCTGGAAGGTAGAGACTCTGGATGAAGAGCTCTTCAGACTCGTGCTGGATGAGGAAATGGCCACTGAGGATAACACTGAGCTCCAGGCTGAAACACTGGTGAGGCACATCAGTAAAGCCTGCGACGGTGCTATGTGCAGGAGAAAACACGGCTCTCTCAGGCAGCCGGCGTACTGGTGGAACGAAAAAATCCAGGCCATAAGGGGTGAGTGTCATAAGGCGAGGCGGTTGTGTCAAAGGAACCGTGGCTCGATGGAACATGCCGTGCTGCGCGAAGCCTTCAAAAAGAAGCGAAGTGACCTTAAAAAAGCCATCAAAAGCAGCAAAACCAGCTGCTTTAAGGAGCTCTGCGAAAAGGTGGACGAAAACCCATGGGGTGATGCCTACAAGGTGGTCATGAAGAAAATAAAAGGTGGTAAAGGCCAGGCACCAACCTGTCCCACCCTCCTAAAAGACGTCGTGCAAACTCTCTTCCCTGTGCAAACGCCAGGAGGTCGGCGACCGCAAGCGGAGAAACCCGAGGGAATGGAAGCACCAACGGTTACAGACGAGGAGGTGGTCCAAGCAGCAGAAAGATTTGGTAATGACAAAGCGCCAGGCCTAGACGGAATACCAAACAAGGCTCTGAAGGTTGCCATCAAGCACAACACGGGTCCGTTTACCGAACTCTTTACGCGGTGTCTGCGAGAAGGCGTCTTCCCAAAAATCTGGAAGAAACAGCGGCTGGTCCTACTGCAGAAACCAAACAAGCCGGCAGGAGAACCAAGCGCATACCGACCTCTCTGTATGCTGGATACGCTTGGTAAGATACTGGAGCGATTAATTTGTGTACGGTTGGAGCAGCACCTAGAGGAGGAACTGCCGGGTCTCGCCGATAACCAGTATGGATTTCGAAGACAGAGGTCTACCATTGATGCAATTAAAAAGCTCACCGATGTCGCAGGCAAGGCAATAGAAGGAACAAGATGGCTATATGGCACGAAGGAATACTGCGCGGTGGTGACATTCGACGTAAAAAACGCCTTCAACTCGGCATCCTGGCCTCACATACTAAGTGCTCTGGAAAGAAAGAACACGCCGCCCTACTTGCTAAGGATGGTATCCAACTACCTATCTGACAGGCTTCTGCTGTATGATACCGACGAAGGCCCCAGGAAGTACTTGGTGACGGGTGGAGTACCACAGGGCTCCGTACTTGGGCCACTACTTTGGATTGTCCTCTATGATGGAATTCTGAGACTGCCGCTGCCAAGGGAGGTACAAATTATCGGATACGCCGATGATATAGCAATAACAGTAGTGGCCAAAGACCTCTACCAAGTTGAGAACATCTGCAACAGCACGGCGCAGCAAATAAAGAACTGGCTCGCTGCAACGAATCTCCAACTCGCAGGGCAAAAAACCGAAGCGGTGGTGATCACAAGCCGAAAAAAGATCATCAAAACACAGCAGTCGCTGAAATACCTGGGTGTCATGATAGACTCGAGATTAAGCTACAAGGTGCACATTGATAAAGCTTGTGAAAAAGCGGCAAGAGTGACCACGGCTCTAACAAGACTAATGGCTAACATCGGCGGACCGAGTCAAAACAGACGAGCGCTTCTAGCAAAAGTGAGCCAGTCCACACTAATGTATGCAGCACCCATCTGGGGACCCGCGTTGCAGCGCAAGACTTACGCGAAGGCGGCAAAGTCGGTGTACCGACTAAATAGCATCAGGGTGACTAGCGCCTTCCGTACTGTGTCACACGAGGCGGTCGGAGTCTTAGCGGGCATCATGCCCCCAGAAATAATGGCCATGGAGCTAAAAAGAGTCTTCGATAAGTCCCGAAACTTAGGCAGGTGCCTGACAATCGAAGAGCGAAAACAAGAGAGGGATGCAAGTCTAAATGAATGGCAAAGACACTGGGATGTGACGACAAAAGGGAGGTGGACGCACAGGCTGATCAATAACATAAAAGCGTGGGTGGAGAGGAAACACGGAGAGACCGACTTCTACGTGACACAGTTGCTGACGGGGCACGGCTGCTTTCGAGAATACCTGTTCAAATATGGGCATGATGACGGGACAGAGTGCTCATTCTGCGGTAGCGGCGACGAAAACGTACTACACGTATTTTTCCACTGCCGAAAATACGAGGCAGATCGCACAGACATAGAGCAGCTGATAAAGGAGAGCATGACGCCTGACAATATCGTGGGGCACATGATAAACTCAAAAGCGGTGTGGAGCAGAATTAAGGCGTGGTCCGCAATAGTCCTCCAGGAGCTAAGAGCGAAAGAACGACAGCGCAGTAGCGAAAAGAGAAGACTGAACGAGAGATAAGCCAGAAAGGCGTGTGTGAAGAGCCAATTGGCAAAGCTACGCCTTGCGACGTAATACCTAACGGCGGTCCCGCAAGGCGAAACACAAGGCTTCAGACGTCGGAGTTAAGGGTTTAGTACGTAGGCGCGCTGTCTCGCAAGTCCTGAATTATGTGATAACATAATCTGGGCGTGGTCCCGAATGAGGTGCACCCTTAGCGGACAGGATGACGAATCGTGCATAACATCTTTGGAAGATTCCCCCTCCGTTGAAAAAAAAAAAAAAAAAACATATACATACCTACGTTTACATACATATGTGTGCGCTTGCGTGCCTTAAGAATCTAATACGGGTTTGTTAAAATATCCGGCGACAGACCAGAGCAAAATATGGGGAAAACACAAACAAACTACATCGAGTGATGCGTAAAAAAGCAGAGGTATGTATGTATGGACACACCTACAGCCATGTTAGCAGCCAAGTGTGGAACAGTTTACCATTAAAACTACAAAATGTTTGCCTCCGTCCCGCATTAATGATGCTGCTTCGCTGCAATTGCTTCATCCTCAAAGCGGGCGACTAAAAGCGCTGGGTACTGTAAATGCCGACATTGTTTAAATGCATATGTATGTATGCAAGTCTATCCATGAATTGGTCAGCGCGGGGCTCAGAGCGGGCGGACGATCTTAGAGCAGAGTGGTAGGCAGAAGTCGCTTTAACTCGTTTGTCTGTTAACATCTTCGTTGAATGCACACGCACGATCAAAAAAAAAACAACCACACATACATGTTCTCTAGTATGCACAACCGCAAATGCATAAGCGACCGACGGACTAACCAACCAACCAAACCAGGATTGCGTCCCACTGACACGACGCAGCTTCAAACTAAGCAATATTATCATCAAAATTAACATCAGTTGCAGTCGCAGCCTCAGCCACATCAGCCAGCATCAACTGTTCGAGCTCCAGCTTCAGCTCAAGCTTCTCGTTGGCTTCACTGTCATGGCTTCAATTTCAATCTTAGCCGCAGCTTCGACTTCAACAGCTTTAGCCACAAGAAGCATAACCAGCTTCCAACTACCAGCCCACAGTCGACAGCCACGACAAAAAGCCAAGAAAACCAACAACTCGCTCACTATTCACAGCATAAGCTGACTTGTCTGCCGTACTGTTTGTATTTTTCTTTTATTTTTTTTCAATTTTTTACAGAGTTTACGTTGACCTACTTTTGCACATTTCATTTCTTTTTCATTTCTTCGCTGGTCTTTCTTTTTCGTAAAACTACGTGTTTGAGTTGGCCATTCGAGTTTAATTGAGTTTTTGTGTGTACGTGTGCATACATTTGTGAATGTAGATTTAGTGAGTGTGTAATGGTGCAAGATGCCGGTTGTAAGTCTGCTCACTTATATTGTACTTCAAAGTGGCTTTTGGGCACGCACAGTGGGCCGAAAAACATTTTACTTATCTTTTTGGGACTCACAACTAGTCAGCTTCACTCCGAACCAGATTGAGATGTGGTGTCTCCTAAGACATGGATAACACCATTCTTATTAACTACTACTTATTCCTCTTATTTGAAGTTGAGCCCAAAAAGCTTCGCTGATTGCCTCTCTACATTGCAAAGTGCAAAATTAATGACCATTCTTGCTATCACTTCAAGATTATCTAAAAGATGCTTCAACATCGCCCTTTCCCATCCAAACTTGTATCCTACCCATCCATATTCTTAGACGAGCAACACATACCATACGGGTGATGATTATGTAGCCCCCCAAAAACCCTGCACTGTAAAAACGAAGTCTTAAAAAAAAGAGAAAGGCTAAGTCCCTCCGACACGGTTAGCGAATGATGGGCGAAAACTTCTGCTGGTGCATCCCATATGGCTAAGCCAGATCCGGGATCCAGCCTGAGCTAACCGGCTCAAGCCTACTCGGCACCTATATCAAAACCTGTGTCCATGAGCATCAACGCCGTTAAAGCTTCGGGAAGTGGACAGCCTGCCTACGAGATAATATTCTTTCCACCTCTAGAGGCGGTCTGTGCACTGTGGAAAATTTTGCCGATCCTTTTTCTGGAAGTTCAGCCGACCATGTTCAAAGGCAGGCTGGCTGGGCTGGACTGTCCTCACCCCTTATGAGAGTGTATATAAAATATCTGCCTCGTCTTCGGTCAAATCAGACCTGAAGGCTTAGTCAATCTCTCAAGATCCATGCCGAAACACCCTCCCGAAGTAATATTTAGGGGCCTCTAAGTGGTACTATCATACGAGAAAGTCTCACTGAAGGACATCAAAACGGAGCGTGTGACTGAGGAGCTAGTTAGCTGGAAATACTTAGCAGAAAGAAAGAGCTGAAGTTGATCTTCAAAATAGGAAACGCGCAGAAAAGAGAGCAAAGCATTTACGAAAAGAGAGAAAAAAAGCCACCAACTGTGAAAGACCTCAAATCAGGAACTAAAAAAGCGCTTTGCCGAAGTGGAGAGCGGGACCTTGATTCGGAGTTTGATTAATCGGAGCACACATGATGAGGCGATCTCATAGATTCGGGGCATCAAATGTATTAAATCTACAGATGAAAGGTCAGCATAGCTATTTACAATGACCATGGGAGCTCTGGCCTGGTAAGCGATTGGCCGTGGTCAGACGGGAGGATATTACCTAACGGTCCAGCTTCAAGGATTAACTACAGGAATACCACAACTCTCGACGAGTGCTCTGAAATTAATCAGGCTTCGCACAAGTGAGCTTCCGAGGCTTGAGTTTTGAAGTTGGATGTGCCAATAGCTTTCATTGTGAACCATTTGCACCCCTAGTCCACTGGATACTCCACGTCTATCAATAGAATATGTCGAAGCGTGCTAGTTCCGCAGTTCTACCAGGGGCCGTTTCGAAGCGGATTGATTGCTTTATGGATTGCAAATGCGATGGTTTCCACTGAAAAATATATTCAAATATTTTTATCCTTTTATTTGGCACTGCTGCGTTTGTTTTTCTCAATAAAATTTAGTACACTGAAAATCCATTTAAGCCCATCGTACAAGCAAGTAAACTATTTATGCTTAAGCGGCAAGAAGAAAAAGAAAACAACTCTTAAACTAAATTGCCAACAGGTTATGCATATAAAGCCAGATTACATGCACATATAGAGATGTGGTACATATAAGTAGCACTCACACTAATAATATTTTATCTACCCTGTAGGAACTGATGTGGCTTTAGTACTTGGCAGCAACTCTTCGCAGTAATTCTTGAATCTAAAACAGCGATCTTCTCGGAAGACAATGCGATCACTTTCTTAACGAAGTAAAATCATGTTCCACAAATCTCTCATCATGTCCATGAACATCATAGAAAGACAAGGTGTAGAAGGACATGTCTACCCCAATCTCCACAACTGGCGGATGTCAAAATAGTAAGGCAATTAAGTTAGGTATGGTTGTAGTGACTGTCCTTATTCAGATTCTAGATGGTGACACACTTGGGCCTGGTGGTCCGTTATGATGCCGTTTTATATCGTAGTTGATTCAGATCATATACCTAGAAAATTAACCAATCAGAAAAATATATGATGCGTTGTAATTCGCAGACCTTTTTGACAAAATTAAGTCTGACAGGTCCTCGCAAAAGTATTACTACAGGCATCGTCGTCTTAGTTTTTTTAAGGCTGGGCAATGGCCGAGGAGGAACTCGACGCTGTCGGTTTGCTCATCGCCCTTACAGCTGCGGCAGTCCCATTCTGCTGGTTTGTTGCCCCATTAAACAGTGCTCACTGATAACTTTCTCAACTGAAAGACCAGTAGCTCGTTTCTGTAACTCTTCTCTACCGATTATTTCTCTACTGGTAGAGAATATACGTCATTCTCTACTACTCATTAGCAGTAGAGAACAGGGCGGCGAATTCATATCTCAATTCGCCTTGGTAGAGAATTGTTACAGAAACGAGCTACAGATTGGCCAGATTTGTATAGCCACTATTAAAATTGGTTGTTCTGCGCCCATCTTTTATTTGCGAGTTCAACGTGGTACTCACTGCACCAAATTGACAAGATACCTTCCTAAAACTTTCTCCTGTCCAAAATAAGGTCCAGCTATTTGACTCCTCGACTAGGGTCAATGCTTCACCTCTTATCGAGAGAAGCTGGAGTTCGGGAATTTTGATTTTATTCGTAAAGATGTATCAAACTTTCATGGATTGTTGTTGCATCACTAAATATGTGATGACGGACAACGTCTTTTCATATTCATTTTTATCATTCTTTGATTATCCACTTTAATCATAAATCGATCCTTTTTAATCACACTAAATACCTAGCAGCGCCTTTCTTGTCGTAAATTTCGTCTTTATCACCAGGATTTGACCACGATCCAGTTTTCATCGAAGATTTGTAATAGTCGTTTAAAAACTGACTCGATTTACTTTAGTTCTAGTGGCGATTTTTATAATGTCTCAGGTGTACAAATCGCAAAAGCTTGGCAGTATAAGAGGAGGTATTAAGATTAGTCCACCTCGCCGTCCTGCCCCACTGTGTGAATCCCAATCGAACAGTGCCCTGTCAATACACTCACCAAATATTGCGAGCTGCGGTTTGGTGAGCCTAAGGAGATCCCAGACTACCTCCGGTCTACCGCCAAGTAAAAAGGCCTTACCGTGTCACAGGCCTGAGTTTTTGTCCAACGTTCGCTTAGCTGATGCGAGACCCATCTCTTCAATAGTAGTCCACATGTTGTCAAAGGCAGCCCAACTCTCTCTTTTCTTGGAGGGAGAATCTTCTGGCAAGCTTTTCAGATACGCAGTTTTCTGCGATACCACTACGCTCTGGCACGCATATAAGAGTGACAAGGAAATACTTAGACGTAGCCGGAAGAGAAGTCAGGCATTCCCAACTAGCGTCGAACGGACATTAAGCGAACCCGAGTACCTTATAACTACCTGGCTGTCCAAGTACTTCGATCTGAACGTCCCTTACTGCTGACCCCGCAAATCAGCAGCTAATCGACTGCGTCCTAATAGGACTTTCGCACGAGGCGATTTTTCAGGCAACTTTTGCGATCAACTCACGCAGGGTTGCACGAAAAAAGAATTGAATGGCTAAAATATCAAAATATAAAAAAATATAAAAATATTCGCCATAAAAAGGCGTTTGCATTGTTCAACATTGCATTCTACTTTTGGTTGAACGGCCTTTCAACTAATCGCTTTCAACAAGGTGGTCGCCAGCCAACATTTAGCCATTCAACTTTTATTTCGTGCAACCCTGCGTGAGTTGAAAGCAAAAGTTGAATGCAAAATCGCCTCGTGCACCATTTAAATAGCAGCAAAATCTGTCTGGAAGACACTGCCGTCATATGATAAGATTAATGGAGACTTCCCTGGAAAAGATCCCTCCACCAACTTTTCCGTCAAGCTTCGACCCATCCGTAGAAATGTTTTTCTGTGCCTCGTACCAACCGCTACCCTCATATTTAAGGAGATATGAGTGCCAAAAGAGCCAATTGGTACCAGTTATGTCACGCAGTGATCTGAGTTATCAGGAACGAAGTCCCTAGTTTTTTAATGCATTCTACCAGATGAGGTCTCCAAAACCATTAAGGTCTTAAATTGTAGTTTTAGTGCGACCCCACAGCCGATATATGCTGGAATGAGAATTTTTGCGCTTTTAGGAAAAGATATATAACTGGTTCGAAATTGTCGAACTCGTAATAGTGCTGATCTGGAAATTTTGTTACACTGGCTCAAGGTTTTCCTGCAGGGCTATCTGCCACTAAATGCAGCAATAATGCGATCGCAGTTAAAAAATTGGTGTTACACGAACAAAACGAATGCGCACGAGTACGAAGGTTCCCTCGGCTGCAAATATGTATGTATTGTCTCGTACTTTGTGTAGCCAACAAAAGCCACAACAACAACAACTAGCAAACAAACTATTCAACAAAGTCAATGTAGTGAAAAGGGCCATGGCAGTGACACTTTAAGGCTAAAGTTGAAGTTTGAGGTTACAGCTATCAAGTTTAAATGTTGTTGGTGGTTCACTTTGTTGGTATTGTTTGTTTATTTTACACGCTTTGTTAAGCAGCATTTTTTATTCAATGATTGCATACTCGTGGGTGTGTGTATGTGTGGGTGTACGAGCGCGCCTACTTGTGTGCGATGCTGGGCTGTTAATGCTTGCAGCGATTTAAGCGTAAACGTTTACGTCTATGTCATTTCTTTGCTTACCTATTCATTTAACCGAGCACAGTGGCTGACAAAAGTATTGAGTAGGCGACTAACTGCATATACTTATGTACAAATGTACATAACTACATACATACACATACTTATGTAGTTGGGAATGCATTCAAAATTTTATATTTTTTGGCGTTTTTGTTTACGTTTTTTTTCTCTAAAATGGCTGCTGTCTATTTTTAGTATCTTTTTCCTTATCATTTAGCACTCTCTTTGCCTTTGCAGCCGTTCAACAGTTCACTTCATACCTTTTGTGCATTGCCAAAATATTCAATGCTTTTTGAAGCAAAAGAAGTAGCGGGTGTTGCTCTCGTTGTTGTTGTTGTATTTTGTATGCATGACTTACTGTTAGCGTGCTTGTGTCGCTTGCATTTTAAGCTTGTCCGCTACATTAAATTCGGCGGCATTCGAGCTATGGTCATGACCATTGCCGAGGAACAAGGTCACCACACCAATTCACCAATTTAATGGCAATCTTTTTTTTGGTTGTTTTTATTTTCTTTTTTGTTTTAAAGGTATTTAAAAAATAATTGAGCGGAAAAATTAAAGTGATTGTTTGGAGAAAAAGCGCAGCGCACTCGAAGACTCATACATATGCATGTATGTATGTATGTGTATGCAGGGGCCTTGTTCCACTGGTGCATGATGGAATGCTTGGTGAATCACTTGTGCTTGTAGGCCTACTTACCAAATATTTTATGACCGAACTTAAGGAAGCATTTAATTTAGTTAAACCTAAGCGAAATAGCCTATTAGGTGCCTCATCGAAAGTTGAGCGTTGCGGACTTGCTCCGTAAGCTGTAGAGAAGAATTCAAATGTAAGTTTTATAGGTGTGACTGGTGTTAACAATTATTGAGACCATTTTAATTATGCCAATCTCTTACTTTGAATACTTTCAGATCGTGCACATGAATACAAACGTTAGAGCCTTGGAAACTGTTTTGCGCTGTATTTTAATTTGTTGCACTAACTATGTCTACTTACATACATATGTACATATGTATATCGTGGTAAAGCTCCTACTGCTTTTCGTTCCATTGTATGCGGTATTCGCCATCCCAACCTCTTATTATCTTCTCCATCATCGTTTTAAAGAAACTACACGGCAGGGAGTGTACCTGTTCGAAACCTCTTCTGGTATCAAACGACTCGGAGAGATCCTTCCCGAATCTGACGGAGCTGCTTGTATTGCTCAACGTCATTTTACACAGCCGTGTGCGGGGATACCTAATTCAGACATTGCGGAATAAAGACAACTTCTTTTCGTGTTTTTGAAAGCGGCATGGAAACCGACAAATACATGGAGTGTGTTGATCCTTTTCTCGCGGGTCTTTTCCAAGATTTGGCGTATTCTGAATACCTGTCCTCTGGTGGATTTGCCAGTTTTAAAGCCACACTGATAAGGCCCAATCAGTTCGTTGCCGGTGGGCTTCAGTCTTTCACACAATACACTCTGTAAGTCCTTGTCATCCCGCGCGCCTATGGAATGGTCACCTTTCTTGGGCTGAAAACACTCAGATTCCAGTCGCCAGGCAGCCGTTTGTTCGAATATATTCTGCATAAAAGTTGATACATGTGCCTTATTAACTCCTCCTCGCCGCACTTGAATAGCTGAGTCGTAAGCCGTCAGCCATTGTATTCGGCTGGGAACTCGGATTCATCTCCTTTCCATAGAGCAGGGTTTTAAAATCTTCTTTCGGGCTGACTGAAATCCGACTAACTATTTCTTTGGCGGCGGCGTGTGCGTTTTTTGGGCTTAGGTAAATTAGTAATCTGAGTCGATGTTTGGTTCTCGGATTGTACGTTTGTAAAGATACTGGAAGCGTAACTTCATGCTCGATTTGGTTTCTCCGTATCCGTGCCTGCTTAATTATTTTAGGCTGAAACTTGCATCAAGCAGACTGCAATGTTTTAACTCCTGACGAAGTCGACCAGACTGAGTTTAATAGCCTATCGGGCTAGTGCTCATAAGTGCGCTCATATTTAGAAGATTTTTTTGAACACCTTGCCCGACGGAAGTGAAGCGCGAAAATTAGCGGGATGTTGAAGAATTTCGGATTGTTTCCAGTCAACATTTTAATGTTCTCACCCCTTAGGATTTTTCTAAATATACTGAAAGAAATTATACCCCTTTTTGTATTTTAAAATAAAAATATATTTAGAGCTCACTCAAAGAGTTCAATGTTTGCCATGCATTTTATATGGGAAACACAAATTTTCGTAGGAATGGTATTCTTGAAAATCAACATTTTTCGATGGGAGGACTTTATTTGGCTTCAGGAAACTTTCAGTAATAATATAAAATGGTTCGTTAAATAGTTTTTATATATTAACTATTTTTTATAGGTCCCCTAAAAACCCCAAAAATGTAATGGGGGGACCCATAAAGAATTCGACTGGGTGAGAGCAATGAAACTGAGGCGTTACTATGTAGGCGTAAATATGTAGTCGATGTCGGAAGTCCCCATGTATTTCTTGCCTTGCTCTGTCCATCACATTTCATGGATGGTACTGATGTTAGTCTTAGTCTTGCATAGGCAGAGGCACCATGCACATTAACAGGACAATTCTGGCAACTATCTTGAAATCACTTTACTTTCTTTCGAGACATTATTGAAAGATTTGCTAATGACTTTTTTTTAACTAAATTAAATTAAAATTATATATATATGTATATATTTCCTTTTAGAATAATAAAAACTAATTAAAAATGAAAATTAAATACAAAAAATAAAAAGTAACATGAAAATGAATAAAAATATTCCTAAAATTAAATGAAATAAATGTTTCTTCTTGAAACAATAGAATCTAAAAATTTAATTACCAAGAGAAAAAATTTAATAAAAAAGAAGAAAATAGTACTTAAAAATTAAATGAAATTAAAAACATAAATCTATTTTTAAAACAAAATCTAATGTTTAAAAGAAACTTAAATTAAAAACCGAAAAATTGTAGGTTTCTGAAAATGATATGAAGTAAAAAATATGTTTTCTTTAAAAAAAAAAAAAATTTAAAAAAAAATTCAACTTAAAAAAGGACGAAAATTTAATTAAAAAAAAAATAATAAGTTCTTAAAAACTAAATTAAATAAAAAAAGTATACCCTTTAAAATCTAAAATGAAAAGAATTTAACTAAAATAAAATAAAATTAATTAAGAAATATACAAAATAAGTTTCTAAGAATTACATGAAATAAAGACAAGTAATTTTTAAGCAAAAAACAAAATCGACTTCATATATATATATATTTATTTCATGATTCAATGATCGGATCTATCGAAATCGTTTGACGTAGTCCAAAGTTATGCGGTAAGATACAAAAAAAAATAAAAAAATAAAAATATATTCCAACGAACTGATAATCTCCTCCTTTTCTGGAAGTCGGTTAAAAAATACAGTTTTCTTTTCAAAATTTTAATAAAAAACAAGAGCTTGATATGCTGTATGCACAAGCGGTTTCTCTCAAAGGAGCTTTTCCCCACGAATGGTGAATGAGATAGCTTATTTTCTAAGACTGTTGTGCTAGAATAACAAAAGTCTTTCGAACTAAATAGCTTGATATTTGTCTTTCATTTGTCTTGCGAAAGACTTTTTACTATCTTGGGCAGAATTGTCCTGTAAGTGTCCAGACATTCTAGGCGCATGCGCTCAAATCGTAGTCTTTTAAACGCTGTCCGAGTTGGGAATATGGATCATAAGAAAAATATTTAGAATTTTTTATGAAAGCCAACGTGATTAATACTTTTTTAATCTTTATTGTAATACCACTCTCACAAATGTGTGTCAATTAATTCAGGATACATTGTGTTAATATCTAGAACACGCTTGTCAATCAAGTTAATGTGCTCAATTTATTCGACTTGCATACATTTGTAAGCATCAGCGAAATGTTTTTAGATAACTGTAATGCCAAATACCATACAAACATTTGTATACCTAATCCTACAAATAACATATCAAGTTACATATGTATAATGGCAGCACGTCCAACCTTAGAAACTTGAACTTGAATAGCCATCAAATATCCGTCACTCGCGCGGTCTAATGCAGTCCAAAGAAGCAAATGAAAAAAAAAGAAGGCTGCATACTTGAGTGACGTGGACGCCAGTTTGGCATAGAAGAATGAAATAGAAAACAATTGGCGTGGTTTGACAGACTTTTTGTGATTTTCATGATTTTCTTTTTCAAACTCAAAATTAAATCCAGAAATACAGCTGTGAAGAAAAATGCTAAACATTGTCCGTTCAAAAGTGCAGGCGGTTACTTTTTTTGTTTTTCAAGTCATGACGAGCACGTCGAAGACCTAAATTAAAAGTGTCGGCGTGTTTATGAATTTTAATAACAGTACAACTAACTGCACCACTCAGTAGCATTTGAAATTTTTGCTGCCAAGCTAGAAAATACACGGACTTGGCTAACACAAAAAGCCTTAATGTTCAATATGCAAGTGGCAAAATCATTCAACAACTGTGAGGTAGAAGTTAGTGCGGTGCCAGTGAAAAGGTGTAGGGGGGAGGGGGCAAAATGAGTACAATTGGCTATTTGCATTCATAATAAATAGCAGCTGAGCAACAAGTAAAACAATAAAGAGCAGAAATTTACATAGTGATAGAGTGCGCGAGAGACGGAAATTTCGGGAAAATAGAACAAATTACGTACGACAATGCTATATAGTTATTTGTGTTAACGTAGCCGCAGAGCAGTAGCGGCAACTGATTTTGTATGGACAGCGCATGCGCAACTAAATATTTACAAGTATGTGCCACAAAACGTGGTCTTTGCGTTGTAAAACTTTGACTTTGCTTTTGACTTTGGCCTGCCACTGAAGTGCTTTGGTGTACACTAAAGTGCTGCTTTTGTTGTTGTCGACAATGCCGCCGATCATACCGTCTGTCTCATCGCGATAAAAGCTAAGCGCGCAAAAGAAAGTGCAATTTTGACGAAATTACAGAAAATAACCGCAGCAACTTGCAGCCGAGTGCCGTGAAGCTACTAGAAGGTAAAAGAAGTGCGCGAAGGCAAGCAAAAGGGTAGAAGAAAGCGAAAATTTGCTGACGTGCCGATGACCATAAAAAAAAAAACAAAGAAAAGTTGTGTCGTAGAAGAAGTAGAAGAAGAAGATGAAAAAAGTGTAAAACTAAAACGACAATAGGAAAAATAACACGAAATTCGGCTGGTAGAATGAATAATAACTAAGAAGAAGAGAATGCACATACAATACATATGTATGTACATTAGACTGTATCACTCCCCATACAAAAAAAAAATTGGTACTACTTTTCCTTTGGAATTATAAAGTCTGTTATATTTTAAGACGTCCGCCAAAATTTTTCGGATAAATATTAAGATTTAAGTGAGTTGGACTGATTTGAAAATACCTCCAAAAATTGAGTTTTTTAAGAATAAAAATAGTTTCTTAAAGATAAGATTTTTAAAGCCTAATCTGTTTTATCATCTGAGGGGACTTTTTTCAAAACGTTCTTTAAGAAATAATTTATATTCATAAAACTCCATTTTTGGAGGTATTTTCAAATCGGCCCAGTTCACGTCTTAGAATATAATAGATTTTGTAATGCCGGCGGAAAAACCGCAACTTTTTCAGTGATGCAGTCTAATGTACATATGTATGTTATAATGCATATGTGTGTACGCCTCTATATGTATATACAACCACACATAACATTAAGCAGCGTAATTTGTAAAGCCTATTTTTTTAAAGCTAAATTTTAAATGCTTAAGCAGCGTATAATTAAGGACAACAATAGAGAACTTCAGCTAAATAAACAGTTATGTTTATATTGAAAACCATACGTTCCATGGATAATAGGAACAATTTATGAAATAAGGTAATTTGGAACGCACCAACAACTAAATAAATACAAAGGTGTGTTTACGAGCATAGGAAACAAATACAGGCCTATCATTGATGCCATCGGAGACTCCGACGTGCCAACCAGGGGCGATCCCATGACTGATTACTTGGGGGTTGGGAGTAAAACCTGAGTAACGGTATACTAACAGCCAATTTGACGAAAGCAATTTAAGTGAAAAATTATTTTAATTTTTTGAATTTTATATTGAAATTGATAGAAAATAAAAAGTCATTTTCGATTTAAATTGCGGTTAAAACCGGCTGTAAAACTACAAATATCACATATCGATGGCTGAGTGGACATAACTGGATTATGGAAGAGGTGAATCGAGAGGAGATTGACAGAATATTTATGTTGGATGGCGCGAACAATTAAAAGTCTTAAACAGTCTTTCATATTTTTTTTAATTATGTACTCACTTTTGCCCCCGTTAAACTTGGTTAAACGGGTTTATTTTAAATGCTACAAGAATCAATTTATATTGTATCACCGAAAATAATAACTGGGCTCCCAGAACATGGTGAATGTGTCGAATTTCAACTGAATTGCCCATTTCTGTATAATGTAAAACTATATAAGTATACCTTCGTAAGCATTAAGCCTTAGTTATTGTAAACTAGGCATAAGGTGATTTGTGTCTAGGTATATGATAAGTGTCAGAGGTATGAGTCTAGCCTTTAAGACATGACCGCCCAGGGATAAATAGTTAGCGGAGTAAAGAGAAATTCGATATTTGATAGCGAGAACGTTTAATAATGTATAATATCGTCACTACACACGAATAAAGACGCTTAAGGAAAACTTCGGCGAAGAAAGACGCGAAACCTAGTTTATGGCGAAGAAAGAGGCGTAAACATATTTAGTCGACCGCGAAAATAAGTTTGCGGGTCTATCTTCGCCGTCAATTATTACTTTATGACATACATACATTTTTTTTATTTAAGTACTCTTATATGGTGTTGTTTCTTTAAAAAAAAATATGTCTGAATAAAATAAGGGGTTCAATTTAGCAAATGTTCACTTGAATTCGATTTTTTTAGGCAGGTAATACCTCCCCAAAACTGTTTTCGTAATAAAGTTTTTTAAATCTGTTTCGTTTGACATCCATATTGTAATATTTAATTTAATTTACCGATTAAGTTTAATTAGACATTTAAAAAATGCTTGACCGGACATAATTGTGTAATGTTTAATTTAACTTATTGAATAAAATAAATTATATTTTGTAACAGGTATTGTCACCCTTTTTATACCGCTTTCGATTGATATCCATATTGTAATACTTTATTTAACGTATGAAAGAGTAGAATTTAACTATTAAACAGGTGGCAACCCACTTCAAAATATTTTCAAAACAAAGCTTTCTTAACCCGCATTCGTTTTCCACCCATATGGTAAAACTCCATACAACTTTTTAATGTAATTGAGTTTTACTTTTTAATTAGATGGCAAGTCTGGTAAAAAACTTTTCTTAATAAAGCTTTCATAAATCTCGTTCGTTTGGCATTCAAATTGTAAAATGTCAATGAAAAAATTGTTTAAAGTTGAGTTAAACTTTTTAGGCACCTGACATTCCTTTGCAAGGAATGTACTATATTTAATCCAGATCCAAACCGGTGGCAGCTCCTCTTAAAAGTATTTTTGAAATAGAGCTTTCTTAAGCCTCTCTCGTTTAGAACATATTCACACACTCACACATTCACTCTCTAACTTTCACATTTATAATTAATACATATAATTATGTGCCTTTATATCTCCTGAGGCCAGTGATTAAAAAATGAGGTTTGGGTTGTGATACATTTATTTACAAACGAACGATTACCTTAATCTTAGAATCCAGCTCTCCAGAAAAGCAAGATTTCCATATAAAAAATAAATAAAATTGGAGAAATGGCGTAGACATTCTCTTCAGTAAAATTTCTTTAAAGCACCACTCAGTAGTCAAACAAAGGTACTAAATTTTTTCCAATTTGAGGCTTTGCGAAGATATAAATTCAACCATATCGACATTTGAGTGGAAGATCGACTTATCCCGGCAACCAGTTCGAAAACGCCATTTCTCAGAAAACTTTTTAACCGACCGAGAAAGATCTTGTAATAAATCTATATTAGGTTACACGTCTTCTTTTATCCACGTATTGCTAAGGTACTTCGTCAGCTCCCTTGGGCTTGTCTGTATGGCGATACTACGAAGCGAAGTCTGATCCTAGTTAGGGCTACACAGGGGCACATAAGGTGCTTTGCAGTTCGCTGTTCTTCATAGCACAAAATGCACTGAGCAGAGCTAACAACTCCTATGTTCGACAAGTTTTTCATTAACCTGCAATGCCCAGTAAGAAAACAATTCTTACATCATGCCTGCTAAGGTGACGAAGTGCTTCCGTTCTCCTTGTTCATATTTTCGGGATGAAGGACATAATAGCCAGACATAACAGGCTCGTCTAACAGAGTCCAATGATAAACTTATAAAGAGCCCGGGACCTATAATCCCCGTGCAGCCCCTTTTCTGGCTAAGAAGTCTGCTACTCTATTCATTTATTCGAAAAAATCCACCGCTTTACGATTTGTCGAACGTACAATAATATCCATTACATGCTCAAAGACATCTATAGGAATTAACATATCTTGAGGGAATCGGCTGGGTTTTCCCAGTTTTCGCACACAATTTCTGCTATTCGTCGTTGAGTTACTGGATTGAAGATCCCAGCAATGGGTTGTGCACTGGGTTTGGACCCGCCACGTAAAACTCAATACAATAACATTTTTGCCGAGTCCATAGAAAAAAAACTTCGTTGTTTGTAAATATTCAATACATAAAATCTCCATAGTTAAAACGAAGAAATTTTGAGCATGAAAATATATTTGCGGTATACATTGATGGTCAAAACTCCATTAGAAGAAGCCTCTATATACCACGCTGTCTCAACTGAAAAGCTTCTACTTAACGAATTCTGAATATGTCGGCAGTTATAAAAAACGAATCTATACTTGTAACTTTTTGTTTCCAACATCTTGTTTTTTCGTTGTATCGATATTTTGATATTCTATACCAAGGTACATTGAACAGGTAGTATCAGTAGAGCAGCTGATTTGATTTATTTTCAAATTATTTGGTCTCGAAAATGTCAAATATTTTTAATTTTTTCTCACAAAAATTCTGAATTGTTAAAATCCACTGGCATGTGAAACCTTTTTCCATACAAAACAAGCGATTGAATAGCTGCTTTTGGAACGTTCGCCCAACTCGGCAGCACAACCGCTGATTACTCGGCCTTGCAAAGGATGGATCAATGCTTCGAGAAGCAAAGAAATTTACTAGGAAAGAAAGTTGCATCAATTTTTATTTTTTCCAATTTCAATTTTTTATTTTTTATAATTTTTTGTATTTCACATGGCACGCTTTGATTTAGAAGAAAAAATTCAGAACAGTTTTTGACACTTTCGATACCAGAAGCAACAACAAAATACACGCAAATGTTGTTTTTGCTCTACTGATACTACCTGTTTAATGTGCCTTGTTCTATACATATAACAAAAATATACATAGATAGATTTAACGAAGCATTCATCAAACCCCTTTAACTCCGTTCAGTCGAAATTTCACTGTGTATGTATTTGTTGTTAACTCCTCAGTATTGGAATTTCGAAAGATTGCGGATTGCGTTCCCGATGATTCCCATCAAATTGCAATTGTCGAATTGGCGAATGCGGTTTTTCAATACAATTCTTGTTTTAGCTACTTGCATCCGCCATATTTTCTTTAACGACATCGCCATTTCTTTCACTACCCACTTTAATTCATAATTCTTCTTAAGCTCTTTTACTGCCTTCTCGCCTGCCATACGCTGCCGCTGTTGGTTGTTTTTATTATTTTTCTATACGAACAACGCGCGACCTCATTTATTTCTGTGTGGCGAACAACAACAGCAACGCAGCAACATATTGGCCGCAGTGAACAACAACAGCAGCAGCAACAGTTAAAAGCAAAACGATAATAGCAACAATAATACTAGCCAGCATTTATACTGGCACAAACACTCAGCAACAGTCAGCACATAAAAAATCACGGCGCAGACAACAAAATAAATAACAACAATAATCGCAACAAGCAACAAACAACCGCCGGCCATAATGGGCAGTCAGTAAGCTACTCAGCCAGGCAGCAGCATTGTTGTTCTACTTTGAATTTCACTTTTAAAAATGTGCACGCGCGACATGCCGCACTACGCTCTTCGCCACACCTGACTCGCATACGCGTCTCCGTTGGCCGCCCCCTCCTGGTTTACTCTGTTTTGGCTAACCATTTCGACTACGTTGTCGTCGTTGTGGCGCACTTGCTGCTGGCTGATGGCGTGTTCTGGTTATTTTATAACTCGATTGCCTATGTTGAGTGTATTTTTGTTGTTGCCAGTATTTTGTTGTTGTAACACCACCATCACGTTCAAGTGCACCATTTGCAAAGCTCGATGCACACACTCTTCGCCACTTCACCAATTCTCTACTGCTTTACTACTCCACTCCGCTCCATTCCACTCCACACCACACCACTTCACTCCGTATTCCTTACTACTTACAACGCTTTACTCACTCACTCTCTTTTTACTTGACATCGTTACATCGTGATTGAATGCGCGCACAACACAAACTCCAAACTGGTCGGTAAGGCAGCACACGCAATTTAGGTTAAACTGCCAATTGACTGAATGACTACGCCGCTGGTTGGTTGTTAGTTTGCTGCTCAGTTGGTTGACTGGCTGGCTGGTTATACAAAATGATTACAATTGATTGTCTGTCGTTTGCTGTAACTCTTTCCACCCCAAAAAAGGCACCAGCAGGCAATTTACTCCTTCCCAACCAGGAATCGTTCATCGTGCCATTCAACAAGTTTGTCGCTTAAGTCTTTCGTTTGCTTGCCAAATTGAACTTTGCTGGCGTGTAGTGACTTTGTATGTATGCATGTGTGTTGCATTGCTGTCGGCACGGATCTCTTGTTTTCCATTGAAAATCTCAAGCAAATAATTACATACTCTGCATATTTCGTTTCCATATCTCGAGGCTTGTGTCCATAGATTATTATTTATTTCATAAAGTACATGAAAGGGTAATCATTCAACGACGTAAGCCCTTTGCGGGGTATCAGCAACAATAAATCTCTGATATTTTCACATGAACGACGATATAAATAACGAAATTTGGAAATTGCAACAATCATTTCGCACGGCAATTTCAATCAAAATAAAGTTTTTTCCGCTTATCTTTCGAAATCCTGTTTAAATGAGACAAGAGGGAAAACTTTCTTAGCTGCATATAACTAAAAGTATCATAAATTGCATTCGGGCTGCCATTTTTAGTTTTTGGCACCCTCCCTAATTTCCAGCTTATGCAGTTTTTTTTTTTAATACAAATGGAGTTGAATTCCCCCTTAAGTCTATATAAAGTTCCGTTGACCTGAATAAAATCCGGATAGTATAGATGTCCGGTTAATATTCGCTTGTGCAAGTATTCGGATATCCGCATTTACGAATATCCGGTTAATATTCGTATTTTCAGATATCAAAAAAAAATCAACAAACTGATTAATAATATTCGTGAGTTCAATTATGCACACGATAGAGTGAATTAGCTATTGACGGACTTGAAGTTCACCTTTTGTTTTGTATCGTTTTGTCACGATATAAACAAATGGCACTATTCTTGTCATCAATTTTAGAAATACTACAATTTGCTAAAAAATTCAACACGACCAAAAGTATCGTAATAGCTTTCATTATCCCATCCATGATATTCTGAAGTCATGAAAAAACTCTCGAGGTCAATTTAATTTTTTTAATTTTTACGAAACGATACTTTAATTGCCCAATACCAGGTGCTCATGCGTATGAAGTAGCAAGTTTTCTATACGCATAAATTTGTTTGTTGAACTTTTTAATTCGTTTGTAGACGCCTTTAAAATTCCAAAGTGGAATTTTGGAAATTTTAAAATTTATACAAAAAGTTTTGTGCGTAAAAATTAAAAAAAAAACTTCCCAGTGGGAATTAGGAGCACGTAATAATACCTTATTAGCAACTTACTCTTCATCTAGCAGTCATTACCATTTCCCTGCCGAACGTCCCTTACTTTTACAAAGGCATGGCCGCCTTATGTAAGTAGGAATTTAGAATGTACATTTGGTATCAGACATACTTCTGAGCCGCTATACAAAGTAAGTTACGTGTAATGCAGAGCAGTCGCTCGGAGTAGTTCGGCGCTTGGAAATAACTTCGGCTGCACGTTACTTTGCAATTGACAACGTAATGTGTCGTCGGAGGTGTTCATTTTGCGCTTTACAAGTAGATGACATTGGCCATGATGACAATTTTGGTACTGAAAACTGAAAGAAAACATGGGTTACCTCGTAAGAGGCTTACCTATTTTCCCAGTGGGTTGTTACTACACATTTATGAGCGCCAGGTATCGTTTTGATAACGAAAAATCCGGAAATTCTGATAGCCGATTATTATCTTAGCTTCCAGAGTAACGGATTTTTCATTTAGTTATCCGGGTATTCCAATATTCGGTTTATCCGGATGAAGTTCCCAGCCCTGGTCTATAGTCGTTGGGGGTGCGGGTGGTGCGTTTGATGTAGAAGAACTTAGTAACAATTCGGCTAACCATTCGGCAATGGGTCGATGGTACTAATAGTTACCATAAGTCGGCCACTATTCATTGGGTTCCATAATCAGTCCTATTAGCGCTAGAAACTCTAAGCGAGAAAAGAAATTTCGAAAACACGATTTATGGATTTTTGTGAAAAAAATTTGGTTTTGTTGCAAGTTTCGCCATTCCACCAACAGTTTCATACACGTTTTTCATAAGATCTCTAATGGCTTCGGCCCAAACAGCCGGAGTTCGACATTGTATTAATTTCGTTGCCTTGAACACCATATTAATTATCTCGATACCCATATGAGCCTAGCTTGTTCCATTTTGTCACGGAGTTCTTACTCAACTTACATTCCTGGAGAATTCTTGCGTCTTGCAAAGTGATTTTCCTGACACTTGTGCATAAGAATAGTTCCATGTACAGAATTCCACACTGAGGGAAATAATCCACATAAAAATGAATACTTTACTATTTCATTATCGTTTACAATTGTCCGTATTTAAAAATAATGTTTTCATAGCAAAATTTAGCACGCACATATTTGAATGTCCACGTCTGAGTATGTTTTTATATGTAAGTGTACATATATCCTGCAGTAAAAAGCTAAACCACTCAATAAAAATACTAGTTCATTAACTAGTATGTGGTAGAGCGATGGCCTACCAGTTCGACAATTTCGAAGAACTTAAGCGTTCTGCGACATCTACCTTTGAATTTCCAAAGCCAAAAATTAAACGCAATTAATTCCTTTTCTAACAAATGTCGAATTGCCGGTTCTGGTCCTGAGAACGCATGTTCGAGTCCGCTTTTAGATGGTTAAGATTTTTTAAACTAAATCAATGTAAGTCAATATCATTATTTCAATTTAAATATAAATAACAAATTTTAAAATCTAATTCCGTTGCAGAAAAAAAGCATATAGAAAGAAATACTGTACCACAAAAAGAATGAATTAAATAAACTTTTTTTTTAAGCTCGGCTGCTTTTTCAGCACGAACGCGGTCATTTAAATATGCGCGTAATTGAATTGAATATTTACCAATATACATTCCTCTCGTTGACGTATATAGTAAGATCAATTACGTTTCTGATTGATTTTAATAATTTAATTCCTCAGTGCACGTTAGTGAGGAACGATTTTGTATGTTGTTCACCAGGGAGTGGCCAGAAGTGATATTTGTATATATGTATCCTCAGGGTAGAAACTAAACACCCGTTTGTGAGAGAGCTAAAGTGGAGAAGGTGAAAAATCTCGCATGCGCTGGGTTTAGGGTACGACACGTAAAAGCCTCTCCCCAATGGAACCGATAACGGATGAGGCCTCCTGCAAAAGTGCAAAAGCCTAATACAAGGGAGATTAACTCCTGCCAACAAGTACTACCTTCAACTGAGGCGAAGGAAAGACCAGATGCAGAAGGACTTGGAATTTCCAATTGGCATCAGTTGGCACCCGATGCTTCCCGATACTAGTACATAAAAACTATCCATGTTAGCTTGAATGCGATCAAAGTGTTGCATATCCGATAGTAGGGAGTTCAATACCGAATACCAAACGTTAGGCGATAGTACACTGCCTTCAGGAAATCCTCTTACAAACTCTGTTATGGAAAAAGAACCGCATTTTCCTCCGCAATAGTAAGCAATAACCTTGACAACGCGGAGTGGCTCCAGCTTACCATTGTCTCATCCACTCCATGCCGTCTGCTCATAAGAAACGTGGAGAGAAAATAAGTGTTTCAAAAAGCCTTGTTACCACAGTAAAGACTTCTAGTGTGCACTCCCCTGCTTTTCTCTGCACTTTTCTCTGTGCTGATTCAAGGAATTTTTCAATCGGATATGCATATTGGACACTCCTCACCAGTACTTCTCGACCGTGCAGACTCTTCCGCATTATGCATGTTAGACTAATTGGACTGAAGTTTTGTGCCAGCGCATATTAATCAGTTTAGTCCAGTGGCTCTTCGTGATGTCCACTCCCATACCTCTAACTGCATCAGAAATTATCTGACTGCGTCACAAATTATCCTGGTACCAAGAGGGTATTGTACTTGTCCTGCAGCGACGTCATCAGATTTTGGGTGATAATCTAGCCTAGGCGATGTTATGCCTTGCTCAGCCTGGAAGACTCTTTCATGTTGTCAATAGGCATTTTTTTTATACGCATTTATGCATTTCTACGCTTAACGTGTAAAAAAAAAAGCATCGACAAGTAATTTGGATTTTATCGACAACTATTCATAACCATTTTTTCAGAGTATTATGAATTTGAGAGAGAATTTAAAGAATTCGTAAAGATCTCATACGATGTTTTTGCGGAATTTTCTAATATGAAGTAAACTGTGCACACTTCGATTCTTTTACGAAATGTCGGAAGAAAATCGGCAAAGGAATGAAATTATTTAATTTTCTTTATTTTTTCGTACAGAATTTTTTTTACGAGTTTGTGTCAACCACTTCATATAATTTTCTTTGAAGATTCGTAAAAAAAATCGTTCCAGAAATGAGATACTCCTAACAATTTCGTTAAGATTTCGGGAACTTTGGTTTTCAGGGTCCATGCAAACTTTAAGCGCAGATACGTATGCGTTAAAAAAAACACGCTAATATCACTACAGATTGCTCGCGTAACAGCTTACTTTTGATACGAGTATACCAACTTGCCGCTTATATAATTATTTCTTCTGTACGATATGATATTCGAGGCGACGAGCAATAAAGCCAAAGGAAATAAAGCCATATAGTTTGATTTAACTTCACATTGAGAAATAAGGACATATTTTTTCGTAAGGTGTTATTTCTCACTGTGAAAGGGAAATAAAGCCATTATGGCGTTATTACACCTTTGATAATTTTTCGTGTAATGTTTACCTAGTGCACAACTGGTGTGCATATAAAATGTAACTCGGTAATTCTCTAGCTTAAGTAGCTTTGGGCCGAGAACAAAAAAA
>NW_023458555.1:48027360-48028540 GCF_013731165.1 Rhagoletis pomonella
ACATCGGTTTTATTTAATTTTTTCTTTTCATAATATATTTTAAAAAACATAAACACGTCTCTTACGATTGAAAAAATTTTATATTTACTACTTCATGTCGTTGGCATTTACATTTCATTTATAAGTTTAAGTTATTTATAAACATTCGCTCTCAAAACTTATTAAAGGTTTATTTGAAAAAACTTGTAATAAGCTTAATATTAAAAATGCTTATTTGACGCTTATTATAGCAAACTTACTTTAAGTTATTTTTAAAAACATTTACTGAAATGCTTGTTGGGTTGTCATAGAAATCATGATAAAAACATAGCAAGGTAGAACCGTTCTCTCAATTTGTCGGCCATGATTTTTTTTTGAAGTTTGCCAACATTTTAAAATCATATAAAAGTGAAAATAAAAAATTTAAATTGTTCGAAATTGTTGTTGCTTGAGATTGAAAATGTGTGTGTGAGTTTGTGAGTAAATTTAAAAATTAAATTGTTTGGAAACGTCAAGAATTTTAAAAGTGACTCTCAGCGGTTATACCTTACTATATTTTTATCATGATAGAAATAAAAGAAATTGTAATGTAATGAAAGAAATTGTAAAAGATAAGAGAACATGCCAAAAAACAGGTGATCTCAGCTGTAGGCATTTTTTGGCAATCAGCTGATAGTGTTTTTACTTATGAAACTGTACGATTGTAAAACCGTTCGCTCAATTCTTCGGCCATAATTTATTTTTTGAAGTTTTTCCATGGTGAAATTATGGTGACAGGTAATAAGATCAACGGAAATAAGGTCAATTGACTTTATTTCGCACCAGGGTGCGATTAAGGAACCACCCAAATCGGCTAGCGCAAGATCTACTTAGCCCAAGATATGCAAGAAGACTAAAACGAAAGGATTTTTCCGATATTGCCGAAAAATAATCAATATAATATATGTGGATATCCGCAATAAATCAATGTCGGCTCTGGAACTCGTCCTTTCAGACCGACCACCCAACACCAGTGTCAGTGCGGCTCGGAAATTTGTCCTTTCCGACCGATCATAGCCTACTGGATTACTTAAATATAGAGAAGCGAAGGCGCGGCGTGAGAACTAGTCCTTTCCACCCGCCCAGGCCGTGCGGCTCTTGAACTCCTTTCAGACCACCTGCCTAGGGACACGAATTTCGATACGATACGACACCATATCGA
>NW_023458555.1:48028640-48032150 GCF_013731165.1 Rhagoletis pomonella
AGAAGTGCTTAAAGTTTGTATAAAAGAATTCTAAAAGGTTTTTTTTTGGTATGAGAAATCCATTTCTGCTCTTTTTATTAAGACTTATGCTAGAAGGCGCAGCAGTGAAAATTTTCACATTTTCTTCGAAACAAATTTTTGCAATTTGGAAAATTCCAAATTGATTTCAGAACCATGCTTTTTTCTTAGAATTACACGTGGAATCCTCCAATGCTATAGGCGCAAAGTCAAACAAAAATTTACCCGCCCTAGTGTATACCTATATATACATACATGTACACACAACATGCACCACTATATATTTGTAACGCTGTTTTGGTGCATGAATAAGCTTTTTCGCCTTTGGGGTTTTCTTTCACTGTTGATATATTCGATGATTATATTTTGTCAAATTGCTTTTGTTGAACACATGGGCATTAATAAAGCTTTAATTTTGTTGAAGGTGTTGAAAATGATTTGCTGTGAGTTGCAAGAGAATCATTATGTTAGTAATGAAGGTAAAAAACTCCAAAGCGAAAATATTTGTGATAAATGTGTTATATTTATACACACAAAACAACTGCAACTAAAATTTTCCTTTTTTAGGTTAAAAAATCTTCAACTCAGCAACCATGAAATAAAGGGCGCCCACGAACACAATGAAAGCGCCAAGTGCAGAGGGACCTGTCTGCACTCGGGATGTAAAACAGGCGCAGCCTCGTAAATGAGAAAAGCAATTGGCGAAGTTTTTTGTTCTCAGCCCAAACTGATAAACAGCTGTAGAGATAAAGAAGAAAGAGAAGAAAAAGTCTTAACAATTGTAAATATGCATAAAGCAAAAATAATTAGCTGTTGCTTAAACTAAAATTAAGAAATGTAACAGTTATAATTTCTATAGTAAAACTCAAAATACACCTATGCAAGCAAAGCATTCCACTAGAAGTTGACAACCGAACCGAAGAAAATCTTCATCAGTGATGAGGCCCATTTCATGCTTGTCGGCTAGACCAATTAAAATGCCTCGTCTGGGACAGTTATCACACGTAAGAAACCGCTAAGAATTATAGTTCCAGCAAAACGTGACTGCCCAACCTGTATCTTTCAAAACGACGAAGGAGCAAGCGTTACTGTCAACAGGCAGCGCTATACCACTCTATTAGTAATTTTAAATTAAGTTTATTCATTATTGTTGAAATTATTTTTGAGAAGACTCTGCAGAATTTTAATTGTTCATCATTTGGTTCTTACAGAATTTTAGAATACAGCATACCCGAAATAATTTAAGCTGCAAAGAATTTTTTCCAGAATTTTAGACCGAATGATTTTTGAAAAGCAGAACTTACCACCGCTTCCGCTTATAACATTTTATTAACTAGCCTCTCGTTTTATTCACGATTTTGAGCCAAAGAAATATGTATGTATGTACATAATCGATAAATTTTTTAATCAATTAGTTAATTCGATTAAACTCAATCCGATTACAGTTAATCATGATCAATATTAATCTGATTAAACAGGTAACCGCAATTAAAAACATTAATTTTAAATCATTAGCCCTTAATTTGATTAAGTAGGTTTTGTGATTAACTAATTTATGCTGGAATTTTGCTCTGCACACACGGCCAGTTAGTCGGGTATGGCTAAGTCGGGTTTCCTCATCAATCTAAGAAATTTGGTTGCATTTACATTAAGATCTATACCAACAGAATTTTTACAAACTAGGTTTTAATATCCCGCTGCACATGTGCGCTGTGTGGTAAAATTAGACAGGCAAAGTACCGGTTATCTTTAACAGGCAGTCTAGAAAATGGCCCTTAGAAAGATTTTGCAGTTTTGCAGCCCATTCAACTTTAGAATAACAAAGTTGAAGTTTGAAGTACCTAGGGCCTTCCGTTGATTTTCGGCATTTTTTTTTTGAAGGTCTTGCTCATTTTCTCCATATAAAAAAATTATCGAACACGCTTAATAATAATTTTGAAATTTGAATTGCCATCACTAAAATGTAAATTTCTAGTCTAAATTGTTAGGCATGGTTATCAAACTTAACCTCTACAATTAAGAAGTACCAAAGAATAATATGCAAGTAGTTTCATAACGACCTTCAGCGGCGTTTACTTTTGCTACTCTTTCATTTATTTTGTTAACTAATCAAAACGACGAATTTTCAGCATAAATGTACTTATACCAAATAAGTGTAATTTTTGTAAATTTTTGGTTTATAAAGTTAATTTGCCATTGTGCAAACGTTTGTAAGTATGATTAGCAATATTTTAAGTTAAATTTCAGTTGTTATAATAGAGTTATCAAATAGACGGCGTTAACTTCGCTTTTTTTTGTTCCATATGTTTGTTGTTTTAATAAATGCAATTTCTATTTAAATATAATGTCAGAAATATTTTCCAAGTATCATTAAGTAATTTAAAAACAAATAAATTTTTGATCTGTTATTCGAACCACTGTGAGTCACCTTAAACAAGTAATTAATTATTGCTCACCATGAATCCATATTCCTCTCTTTCCACTATCAAAACGACCCTTTAAAGCTCTTCACACCACTGATATATTTCCTTGAAACAAGAAAATAGTTTCTTTATTTTGGATTTACTGGTTTTTCCTTAATATTACGAAAAATTTACTCAATTTGAGAAGTTTTTCCTTAATTCAGGTTCATGCTAGAAGATAGTGCGACATTAAATTGAGGAAGCTGTGGTGTAGTGGTAAGCAGTTTGCGCTTCCGCTCCGCAGAGCCTGGGTTCAAGCTCTGGTCACAGAAATATCGCAAACAAATTTAGAAAAAAGGTTTTTTCTTAACGGCGCTCGCCCCTTGGCAGGAAATGGCAAACCTCCGAGTGTATTTCTGCCATGGAAAACAGCTTCTCATAAAAATACAATCGCTGTTCGGAGTCGGCTCACGCCACGCCAGAAGCTCGGCCAAACACTAACATATATGTAAGCGCCAATCTATTATTATCATTATTAATTTGAGGAAGTAAATTTACTTAATATAAGTAATAATTTTGCCAGTGCTGTTAAGACGAACTTAATCCCTTTCCTGGCAAATTTCGGCTGTGGCGTCGGGTGAAGACTACTACTTCCGGTTCTGAGATCGCAGGTTCGGGTCCGGTTTGAGGTAGTTGGAGTAAGGTAAGTCAATTATTTCAATTTAAATATAAATTACCAATTGTAAATTTAATTTCACATATAGAAAAACCTTAATACTTAAATACCATACAAAATAAATTAGATACATTTTTTGAAGTGAAACTTCTTTAGCGGCGGTTGGTTGGTTGGGAGTAAATTGGCAAATTTATCGGAAATTGCACACGGAAATAGTGCAACGGAAATGGTTGGGACTGAAACAAGTGCTTCTTGAGTGTATGCACATGGTATTAATTTAACAAAAACTTGCTAATAAAAAAGATTAAAGAATAACGCTTCGAAAAAGACCAATACAAAAATGAAAGTAAAGGTGAGTACGTACATGCCCAACAAGCAAAATAAACTTAATGAAAGTTTTTTTTAAGTTTTCAA
>NW_023458555.1:48032250-48034813 GCF_013731165.1 Rhagoletis pomonella
TTACTTAAAGTTATTTTTAAAAACATTTACTGAAATGCTTGTTGGGTGGATAAAGAAATTAAAAATGTAAAGGTAAAAATAAAAACAAAAACATAGATGCGTAAAGATAAAGGCAGAAATGAAGATCAAGGTAAATTGAAACGCTGTACTTTTATAAGAGCAATGGTGAAGGGGAATAGTAGATGAACAAAATAACAAATATAAAAGTAAAAACAAAGATGAATATAAAGAAAAAGATGAGGATGAGGATACCGGTAAAAGTAAAGATGATGATAGAAGAAGAAAGATTAAAATAAAGCCAATTATAGAGAAAGGGATATAGATGAGAGACTCAATCTCTGAACTATTTTGAAAATTTTAAGATTTTCGGGATTCCCGGGACTTATCGATATTATAATCGATATCTTTTATCGGTTTTGTTATCGACATTTTTATCGACATTGTTATCCATTTTGCTATCGATATATTCGAAACTTATCGATGTAATAACCGATATTGTTATCGATATTTTTATGGATTTTGTTATCGATTTTGTCGTCGATATTTTTAACGATTTCGTTATCGATATTGTTATTGGTTTTGTTATCGATATTGTTACATATTTTGTAATCGATATTTTCATCGAATTTGCTATCGATATTTTTAATTAATTTTGTTATCGATACTGTTATCGATTACTTATCGATTTTGTTATCAATCATTTATAGATTTTGTAATCGATTATTTATCGTTTTTGTTTTTAATTACTTATGGATTTTGTTATCGGTATTTTTATCGATTTTGTTTTCGATATTGTGATCGATGTTCTAAACGATTTTTATTTTTGATTTTGTTATCGATTATTTATCGATTTTGTCTCTGATAATTTTTCGATTTTGTTATCGATATTTTTATCGGTTTTGTTATCGATATTTTGATCGATTTTCCAAGCGATTTTTGTTTTCGATTAATTATCGATTTTCCAAGCGATTTTTGTTTTCGATTTTGTTATCGATTTTGTTTTCTATCGATATCTTTACATGTTTTGTTATCGATATTTTGTTGGATGTTACTATCGATTTTGTTATCGGTAGTGTATAAAAATCAAAATGAGGATAAAGGGAAACAGAATAACATAAATGTAATTAGAACAAACAGTGGTAGATGTAGAGATCCAGATAGAAAAATTACCAAAAATGTAACATTAAGCAAAACCAGATGTATGTATGTACATTAGGGTGGTTCAAAAACGCATGTGAAAAAGTAAAGTCGGAATTTTTATGCTCTCACCCCCTTGGATTGTTCTGTACCAAAATAAATATCCCAGTTTTTTGATTTTGAAATCAAAAAATATTTAGAGGTCGCTCAAAGCGAACAAAGTTTTCCATATATTTTATATGGGGAAAAAACAACTTTTGGTTGAAACGGTATATAATTCTTAAAAATCAATATTTTTCTACGGGGAAAATCTGCTTAGCTGTAGGAGATTCCCAGTAATAATCCTCATTTGTTTAGTTAACCATTTTTTCATGGCAACTATAATTTATAAGATTGCCAAAAACCCATTAAAACCCCGAAAAATGCAATGGACGGACCAATAAAAAATCGTTGGTATTAAAAAATTGTTGAATAAACAAGTGGGTATTATTATTGAAAGTCTCTTGAAGAGAACCAGAGTTTCCCGATCGAAAAATATTGATTTTCAAGAATTCTATACCATTTCTACGAAAATTAGTTTTTTCCCATATAAAAATACATGGAAAACTTTGAGCACTTTGAGCGACCTCTAAATATTTTTTGATTTCAAAATTAAAAAATAGGGGTATACTTTTTTTCGATATAGAACAATCCTAGGGTCTGAGAGCATTACAATTCCGACTTTACTGTTGTTGGACCACTCTAGTGTGCATATGTATGGTTATGAAACAAAATAGATATGTAGCGTTAGTTTCACTTCTCTAGTGTGGCCCAGGCGCACTTACTTTTTTTTAATACAGTTTAAAAAATAACAACAAAAAAAAATAAAAATAAAAATCGCGCACTGCAGGGCTTTGATTTGTCGGCCATTGCGACTGTGTGAGCGCCGCGAGCATAATGGCATACTTATTCCTTTCACGGCAAACTAATTTTTCTTAAGAAGAAAGAAAACAATACCGATAACTAAGGAGTTGTTGTGTTTTCCTTAAATTGAGCCAAATCGTTTACTCATATTAAGACAGCCATGTCTTTGGAGCCATTGAAAAAAATCGACTAAGTAAGCAAACCTTATTTGCAATGTGGACTCACAGAACTGATCCAGCAACTCTTTATGCTTGGCAGATAAGAATGTTTGTACGTCCTCTCTCAGTTCGCCCAACAGTGCGTGATCTTTGGATAGCCACGGATTCCGTGTAGAAAAGTAGATTTTCGTGTTTAGAGTTCATATAAGAGCTTGAAAACACGAGCGTTAGGTGCACTATTTTTAATGAAGTTAACTCTTTTACAGTTGTTTTCGTCGCATTTTCAAACCATTCCGCGCTTGACTTTAATACTCGTACAAATATTACTGTACCAATGTACTTCAGGTGTTCTCAGAGACCACCGG
>NW_023458555.1:48034913-48035127 GCF_013731165.1 Rhagoletis pomonella
AAAACGTGTACATCACAGCGCTAAGGCCTCCTCGTTAGCAGATATTTCAATTTGTCTTTCGAAAGACAGTAAAAAAAAGACTGTGGTGAGTTGAAAGACAATTACTATCTGAATTGCCCTGTAAGTATTAATTTTTTTTCGTAAAAAACCCATTGCGGAAACCAAAGAAAGGCTTGGTAAATACTACAGGGATCCTGCACCATCAATTTCAATG
>NW_023458555.1:48035137-48052154 GCF_013731165.1 Rhagoletis pomonella
AAAAAAAAATCAAAAATCAACTTCACACTTGCTTTTAATTAAATTCAATGGGCTACAAAACTCCACACTCAAAATCTTACTAAGAAATCTGATTATAAAGTTTGACATTTTTAGAAAATTTGTTATTTTGTTTCAAAATATGACACTAAGTTAGAAACTTGGATTACTATGGTTTTGTTAAAGATAAAAAATATTTGTATAAAAATAACTAAGTTAAATTACAAAAGAAAATGTACTTGTTAAAACTTGTGGTGCGCTTATAATTTTGGCACGGGATGTATTTCGACATGAAAACCAAAATTACGCTCGTGAATTTTTAAATAAGTACTTCTGTCAAAAACTCAAAATGTTTCTTGTCGTTCCTTTCCGCTTCTTTGTGAAATTTCCTGTTTTACTTTTTTTATAATTGCTGTAACGGTATCACTGCGAAAATGAAAGCTTTACGCGCGCACAAGTGCATATCAGCGATCAGATACACCACCGACTGCATGCCTAGCGAACGCAATTACACACACAATCATTCGTGATTACATATACACTGGCATAAGCATTCAATTATACCTACCGCACCGTTGATTACCTGAAATGCTAAAAATGTGTTTTCAGTTTTCATTTCTCTTACGAACTTTAGTTCTCACTTATCTGATTTTGTATTTTGTTTTCGGTTTATTTTCTGCTTTTGCTTTTCATTTTATGCGTTTATGATATTGCCGCCACTGCAAAAAAGAAATATATAATTTAATGCCAATGGCAGCAGCAACAATACTAATATGTTTGCACTATCAATTAATAATAACATAAACATACGTATTATATTATAAGGAAACACATTAATTTATTGACCTTAATTTGAATAATATTATGCTCGCCACTTATTCATCGAGTTTGTTGCATGAGTCTTTAGTTTTCAGCATTAATACATATGCATACTAAAATACATAATTATGTTATTCCAAAAAATAGATACTATTAATATAATGACTAACTTCATTAATTTACGATACCAGCAATATAAATATAGAAAATCGAATTGAAATTTTAGACAATAGGTAAAAGAGCACGGAGATATTGGTAAATTGAGCATGAATAAGCTGTGAATCGAACCACAAATTTACTGTGTATCTCACATGAAGAGCGTGCTTGCTTATTATTTGGATAATAATACCCAAGCATATTCAAAAATTTATATTTAAAGGCAGTGTATACTTAGATGTTTTTTGTGTGCACGAATGCATAGAGAATTCGGGGACATTTTTCAATTGACCTCCAAATTGAAAAATCTATTCAGAGAGGTATATCAAATAGTCTCACGCTTAGAATGAACCAGGACAATAGCTGGTATTTTCTTTGGATAGCCAGGCAACACTTAAGACACCTTTCTTGCTAAATGTCACTTCAAGTATAATATAATTATGTAGAGCTGTGGTTTCTAAGCGGCGGTTCGCCGGCCACCGGTGGTCTCTGAGAACACCTGAAGTACATTGGTACAGTAATATTTATACGGGTATTAAAGTCAAGCGCGGAATGGTTTGAAAATGCGACGAAAACAACTGTAAAAGAGTAAACTTCATTAAAAATAGTGCACCTATGTAACGCTCGTGTTTTCAAGCTCTTAAGCTGGGATCACACGATTTGTACATTTGGCTAAAAATTTGTCAAATTCATAGACAAATCATATGAACGCTAAATTACATTTGTCATTTATCAGAAAAGCCAAATATTTGCCTTCTTGTGGCAAATGAAAAACAACCCTGGTGGCCAAATCGTGTGAACGCAATGCTGCTACATAAGCCAAATAAAAATTACGCAAATGACCAAATATCTGATTTGCCACTTGATGACAAATGCCAGTGACAAATATACAAATATTGTTGAGCGGTATTGCCATTTCGTGCTTGTGAACCTTTGTATTTTCCAATTTTGGTAAAATTTTATTATTTAATATAATATTCGTATCCGAAAACTACCGAAAAATATCACGTTATTTGAAAACAATAATTTTAAAATATTTGCCCAAACTGAAACATGTACATATACGTATTCGACAGTAGCTGAGTGTGCAGAGAAGCGTGCGACTATTTGTAACCTTCATGAGGTCCCAGGTTCTTATGCCGACAGACGAACATATTAAAAGTATAATTAATTTCTGAGTATAATTAACTATTAAAAAGCATATTTGAAGTTCAGAATGAAAAATTTCAGAAAACCAACCGGAAAAGTATTCGCTTCCCAACCCTTCGTGGCACTTTACTATTCACCTTTCTTTCAGTTTTCGGATCTCTTTCCGCAGTTTTTGCTGGCTATACAATTATACATACATGCATATCGTCGTATAAAGTACAAAACCGCGTATCGTCATTCTGCAAAATCGCGTAACTGACATTGGCTGCCAAAAATTGAATTTGCTCACACAAACTCTTGGCTTAATCCTTATCCATTCGTCCTGAAATATACTATCCAGAACTGCGATTGCTTTATAAAAAAGAGAACCATTTTGAAATATGAGTGTTTTTACTATCTAGACAATAATTTATGCAACCTCACATAGGCAGCTTTGCATTTTGTTGATACGCGGTTTTGTACTTTAAACGGCGATATACATATTATTAAAGACGATCTAATTTACACTGTGTGACAAAAAAAAATGTATATAGTTTTTTCGAGGTTCACACTTGTTGTAGGTCTATTCAAGCAGTAAAATCTGCATACTCAGAATTTTAAATACACCCTCAAAATCTGGGCTTAAGGTCAAAAACCGCGTTTTTCAAAGGGTGACGCACAGGTATACTTGCTCGTAACTTTTTTTCTGTTTACCCGGTGAAAAATACGTATTTATGTATGTGATTCAAGATAAGACATTTCGCTGCTTACAACAATGTTTAAATTGATAATTTATCTTAAGAAATGGCAAAGGAATCAGTGATCGGACTTAAAAAAAATTTGTGTGGTAGAATCTAAAAAAAATGTGGTAGATTTCAAAAAAATGTGGTAGATTTCAAAAAATCTGGTAGAACTCAGGTTTTGGATTAAAATTTTTCCAAAAATTTAAAAAAATCTGCAAGGTTTCTCCTAAATTGCAAACATTTTAATTAGAATCTAAAACGAAATTAATTTTAGTATAATAAAGTGCAAGATTGAAGTTGATAAAAATTGCGTAGGTTTTGGCAATTTTTTTCCTTTACAGTTTCGAACATATTTTGAAAGATTTCTGCAACCTTGCAGAGCGCTGCCAGCTTTTCTTTTTATCACATCACGATGTAGCGAACAAATGTGGCTCGTTCCAAAAATGCTGCTTGGGATTTGCCGATTTTGACAATTCTCAAGTAAAAGTAAACAACGCTTTAGTAATTTGGGATGCCCTGAAATTTGCTAATGCTTTCACAAAATAGCCGGTTTTTATCATTTTCGCTATTAATTCTTTTTATAAATCATACGTTTTGCAATTTAACACAATAAAACCATGTTTGATGTCGAAAAATTGAATATTGAGAAAATTTACTATTTTACAATTTATTTTATCCTCCCATTCTGCCTGTTGTTAGTGTTTAGTGTTGGACAATTTTTGCTTTTAAAATTAAGAAACTTATGTTGAGCAAAAATAAAACTACTCAAAAACGCGAATATGTGGTAGATTTCAGACCTTGTGTGGTAGGTGGCAGATCTACAACAATGTGGTAGAAGTCCGATCACTGAAAGGAATCTTACAGAGTATATCGATGGCTGAGTGGAAGATCGATCCATCTCGGCCACCAGTTCGAAAACGCCCTATCTCAGAAAATTTTTTAACAACGCGCTATCTCAGAAAACTTTTCAAGAACGCCCTACTTCAGAATTTCATTGAAAAACGGCCTATCTCAGCTGTCGATTCAAAAACGCCCTATATCAGCTGATTTTCAAAGTATTTTCGTTTGAGATAGGGTGTTTTTGAAATTAATTCTGAGATAGGGCGTTATTCAACCAAATTCTGAAATAGGGCGTTTTTCAATCAAACTTTGAAGTAGGGCGTTCTTGAAAAATTTTCAGAGACAGGGCGTTTTTGAACTGGCTTCGAGATAGGTCGATCTTCCACTCAGCCATCGATATGCAAAATTTAAATTTTTAACATTTTTTCATTTTGTTAACTAGTATACATACATAGGGTGCCCATTCTCAAGATAAATTAACCATTTATAAATGGTTGTAAACAACGAAATGTTTTCTCTTAAATGGCAGATGTAAGTATTTTTCATCGGGCAAACAGAAATAAAGTTACGAGCAAATATATGCTTCAACCTATGAAAAACGCGTTTTTTACCTTCAGCCCAGATTTTGAGAGTGTATTCAAAATTCTGAGTACCTGTGCGTACATATTATTTTTGTTTATTTCACTTCAAATCTTACAAAATCATAGATGCAAAAGTATGGTTGACACTGGATCAGCTGTTTAAGTATGTATTTATGACCAAATAGTCAAATCGTGTGAATGAATGTGGACAATATTTGTCACTTTACTGCTGTGCGCAAATGTGTGCCAAATCATTTGGATCTTTGGCAGCCAAATCGTCTGATCGCAAAACAAATCATTTGTACATTGCTATCCAAATGCGCAAATGTGGACAAATCTAAATTTGGCATTTTGTGTACAAATGTACAAATCGTGTGATCCCTGCTTTAGATATATGAACTCTAAACACTAAAATCTACTTTTCTACACGGAATGCGTGGCTATCCAAAGGTCACGCACTGCTGGGCGAACTGAGAGAGGATGTACAAATATTCTTACCTGCCAAGCATAAAGAGTTGCTGGATCAGGTATGTGAGTCCACATTGCAAATAAGGTTTGCTTATTTCTTCGATTTTTTTCACATAAATACAAATGCAAAGATGTTTTGTTCAAAAGTGTGGTATTCCGGTGCGCTGTAAACCTGCAGTAACTGAACATTTGACTACAACCGAAAAATGAAGCATAGAATGAATGCTTAATTATGAAGATATTCAATAAAATGCAGCATTTACAATATGTAATCACAAGATTAGAATTTGAAGCTGTTGGCATCCGGTACGGTGCTACATGCCATGATTCTCAAGTATGCACTCAGAAAAAAAATTGATGTTAGGAAAAAAAGTATATTATTCTAAGGAAATATTACCTTGAAATGGCTCCAAAGACATTGCTGTCTTAATATGAGTAAACGATTCGGCTCAATTTAAGGAAAATACAACTCCTTAGTTATCGGTATTGTTTTCTTTCTTCTTAAGAAAAATTAGTTTGCCGTGAAAGGAATAAGTATGCCATTTTGCTCGCGGCGCTCACACGGTCGCAATGGCCGACAAATTAAAGCCCTGGAGTGCGCGATTTTTATTTTATTATTTTTATTTTTTTTGTTATATTTTAAACTGTATTAAAAAAAAAGTAAGTGCGCCTGGGCCACTAGAGAAGTGAAACTAACGTTACATATCTATTTTGTCTCATAACCATACATATGCACACTAGGGTAGTCCAAAACCAGTAAAGTCGAAATTTTAGTGCTCTCACCCCCTAGGATTGTTCTATATCGAATAAAAGTATACCCCTATTTTTTAATTTTGAAATCAAAAAATATTTAGAGGTCGCTCAAAGCGCTCAAAGTTTTCCATGTATTTTTATATGGGAAAAAACTAATTTTCGTAGAAATGGTATAGAATACTTGAAAATCAATATTTTTCAATCGGGAAACTCTGATTCACTTCAAGAGACTTTCAGTAATAATACCCAATGAATTATTCAACAATTTTTTAATACCAACGATTCTTTTTTGGTCTGCCCATTGCATTTTTCGGGGTTTTTATTGGTTTTTGGCAATCCTATAAATAATAGTTGCGATGAAAAAATGGTTAAATAAACAAATGAGGATTATTACTGGGAATCTCCTACAGCTAAACAGAGTTGCCCCGTAGAAAATAATTGATTTTTAAGAGTTATATACCGCTTCAAAAGTTGTTTTTTCCCCATATAAAATATATGGAAAACTTTGTTCGCTCTGAGCGACCTCTAAGTATTTTTTGATTTCAAAATCAAAATACTGGGATATTTATTTTGGTATAGAACAATCCTAGGGGATGAGAGCATAAAAATTCCGACTTTACTTTTTCACATGCGTTTTTGAACCACCCTAATGTACATACATACATCTGCTTTTGCTTAATGTTATATTTTTGGTCTTTTTTCTATCTGGATCTCTACCTCTACCACAGTTTGTTCTAATTACATTTATGTTATTCTGTTTCCCTTTATCCCCATTTTTATTTTTATACACTACCGATAACAAAATCGATAGTAACATCCAAAACCGGTAAAGATATCGATAGCAAACAAAATCGATAACAAAATCGAAAACAAAAATCGCTTGGAAAATCGATAATTATGAAACAAAAATAGCTTGGAAAATCGATCAAAATATCGATAACAAAATCGGTGAAAATATCGATAACAAAACCGATAAAAATAACGATAACAAAATCGAAAAATAATCAGAGATAAAATCGATAAATAATCGATAACAAAATAAAAAAAAAATCGTTTAGAACATCGATCACAATATCGATAATAAAACCGATAAAAATACCGATAACAAAATCCATAAGTAATTAAAAACAAAATCGACAAATAATCGATTACAAAATCTATAAATGATTGATTACAAAATCGATAAATAATCGATAACAAAATTAGTTAAAAATATCGATAGCAAATTCGATGAAAATATCGATTACAAAATCTGTAACAATATCGATAAGAAAACCAATAACAATATCGATAACGAAATCGTTAAAAATATCGACGACAAAATCGATAACAATATCGGTTATTACATCGATACATTTCGAATATATCGATAGCAAAATGGACAACAATATCGATACAAATTTCGATAACAAAATCCATAACAAAACTGATAAAAATATCGATTATAATATCGATAAGTCCCGGGAATCCCGAAAATCTTAAAAATTTCAAAATAGTTCAGAGATTGAGTCTGTGTGTCTCCATCTATATCCCTTTCTCTATAATTGCCTTTATTTTAATCTTTCTTCTTCTATCATCATCTTTACTTTTATCGGTATCCTCATGCTCATCTTTTTCTTTATATTCATCTTTGTTTTTACTTTTATATTTGTCATTTCCTTCATCTACTATTCCCCTTCACCATTGCTCTTATATAAGTAAAGCGTTTAAATTTACCTTGATCTTCATTTCTGCCTTTACCTTTTTAATTTCCTTATCCATGTACGTACTCACCTTTACTTTCATTTTTGTATTGGTCTATTTCGAAGCGTTATTCTTTGATCTTCTTTATTAGCAAGTTTTTGTTAAATTAATACCATGTGCATACACTCAAGAAGCACTAGTTTCAGTCCCAACCATTTCCGTTGCATCATTTCCGTTGCACCATTTCCGTGTGCAATTTCCGATAAATTTGCCAATTTACTCCCAACCAACCAACCGCCGCTAAAGAAGTTTCACTTCAAAAAATGTATCTAATTTATTTTGTATGGTATTTGAGTATTAAGGTTTTTCCATATGTGAAATTAAGTTTACAATTGGTAATTTATATTTAAATTGAAATAATTGACTTACCTTACTCCAACTACCTCAAACCGGACCCGAACCTGCGATCTCAGAACTAGAAGCAGTAGTCTTCACCCGACGCCACAGTCGAAATTTGACGCGAAAGCAATTAACTTCGTCTTAACAGCACTGACAAAATTATTACTTATATTAAGTAAATTTACTTCCTCAAATTAATAATAATAATAATAGATTGGCGCTTACATATATGTTAGTGTTTGGCCGAGCTTCTCCTCCGATTTGTGGCGTGAGCCTTGATATTTTACATGATGTACAGTTTTACGACGACTCCGAACGGCGATTGTATTTTTATGAGAAGCTGTTTTCCATGGCAGAAATACACTCGGAGGTTTGCCATTTCCTGCCGAGTGGCGAGCGCTGTTAAGAAAAAACCTTTTTTCTAACTTTGCGATATTTGCGATACTACACCACAGCTTAATCAATTTAATGTCGCACTATCTTCTAGCATGAACCTGAATTAAGGAAAAACTTCTCAAATTGAGTAAATTTTTCGTAATATTAAGGAAAAACCTAAATCCAAAATAAAGAAACTCTTCTTGTTTCAAGGAAATATATTTTATTAAATGTGGAATCAGTGCAGTGAAGAGCTCTAAAGGGTCGTTTTGATAGTGGACAGAGAGGAATATATATTCATGGTGAGCAATAATTAATTACTTGTTTAAGGCGACTCGCAGTGGTTCGCATAACAGATCTAGCTGGACAAAAGTCAAAATTTTATTTGTTTTTAAATTACTTTATGATACTTGGAAAATATTTCTGACATTATATTTAAATAGAAATTGCATTTATTAAAACAACAAACATATGGAACAAAAAAAAAGCGAAGTTAACGCCGTCTATTTGATAACTCTATTATAACAACTGAAATTTAACTTAAAATAGTGCTAATCTTACTTACAAATTTTTTCACAATGGCAAATTAACTTTATAAACCAAAAATTACACTTTTTTGGTATAAGTACATTTATACTAAAAATTCGTCGTTTTGATTAGTTAACAAAATAAATTAAAGAGTAGCAAAAGTAAACGCCGCTGAAGGTCGTTATGAAGCTACTTGCATATTATTCTTTGGTACTTCTTATTTGTAAAGGTTACCATGATAACCATGCCTAACAATTTAGACTAGAAATTTACATTTTAGTGATGGCAATTCAAATTTCAAAATTATTATTAAGCATGTTCGATGATTTTTTTTATATGGAGAAAATGAGCGAGGCCTACAAAAAAAAAAGCCAAAAATCAACGGAAGGCCCTAGGTACTTCAAACTTCAACTTTGTTATTCTAAAGTTGAATGGGCTGCAAAACTGCAAAATCTTTCTAAGGGCCATTTTCTAGACTGCCTGTTAAAGATAACCGGTACTTCGCCTGTCTAATTCTACAACCCAGCGCACGGGATATTAAAACCTAGTTTGTAAAAATTCTGTTGGTATAGATCTTAGTGTAAATGCAAACAAATTTCTTATGGATTTCACCTTCTTATATGGCAACATTATCAGAGTGCAACATTTCAAAGAATGCGCACGCAATATGCATCTGAAGATATTGAAAAGGAACACAAAAGCTTGACAGTCCAAGCGCAGGGCAGAATAAACGCGACATTATTTCGAGAAAAGAAAACGCTATTAGATTGATGAGGAAACCCGACTTAGCCATACCCGACTAACTGGCGTCTGTGCAGAGCAAAATTCCAGCATAAATTAATTAATCACCAAACCTACTTAATCAAATTAAGGGCTAATGATTTAAAATTAATGTTTTTAATTGCGGTTACCTGTTTAATCAGATTAATATTAATCATGATTAACTGTAATCGGATTGAGTTTAATCGAATTAACTAATTGATTAAAAAATTTATCGATTAGTACTAACACTGATACATACATATGTAGGTGAATGCGTTATACGGTTTAAAATAAAAATTTATTTATGAAGAATAGTTAGTAAAAACAAAGTAAGTGCGCCTGAGTCACGCTCGAGAAGTGAAACTTACGTTACATATTTAGTTTGTCTCATAACCAATAAACATATTGTCCCCCTTAGGCCAAAGGCATGAATGTGCAAATTTACCCATTTTAAGTTATTGTGTTGACTTGATTAGCCTTTGGGTGTTCTATAATACACCAAAACCGAGAATACCATACGTACCCGGAAACCACGTATTTTACAATGTCAATTACATAAATGTAGTATTAAGTCTCGCAAAAAAACTTTCAAACTTGATTTCCCAAAATTTCAATTTTTACACATTCATTCACGAGAGGCTAGTTAATAAAATGTTATAAGCAGAAGCGGTGGTAAATTCTGCTTTTCAAAAATCATTGGGTCTAAAATTCTGGAAAAACTTCTTTGCAGTTTAAATTATTTTGGGTGAAAATGCTGTATTCTAAAATTCTGTAAGAACCAAATGATGTACAATTAAAGTTCTGGAGAGTGTTCTCAAAAATAATTTCAACAATAATGAATAAATTTAATTTAAAATTACTAATAGAGCGATATAGCGCTGGCGGTTGACAGTAAGGCCTGCTCCTTCGTCGTTTTGGAAGATGCACGTTGGGCAGTCACTTTTTGCTGGAACTATATTTCTTAGCGGTTTCTGGCGTGTGATAACTGTTCCATATGGGATATTTTGCTTGGTCTAGCCGATTTGCGGGAATTTCAGTTTGCGTGGGGAATCGGGTAATGGACCATTTTTTGTGGGGAATTAAGTGCTAAAAAACTATAAGTTGAAATGTCACACCCGTCACCGTGGAATGAGCTATAAGCAGTTTTGTAGCTCGTTCTAATCTAGTATTTCAAATGGCTAAAACTTACCATTGATTTTTTTAAATATTCTTTGTCGCATTTGCTTTCATATAACCAATAAACAAAACTTGTTTTATATGGAAGAAAATCGCAATACCTTCGGCAAAAAATAAATAATAATCTAAAACGAAAATGTTTAGGCACTTGAAACTTACACTGTTTTATACTACTCATACTCAAGATTTTTATAGAAAATCTAATTACACAGCTCGAAATTTTTAAGAAAGTTTGTTAATATTTTCTTAAATTGCACAAAGTTTGAAACTTAGATTTAAACGGTTTTTGTTAAAGAATGAACTATTTATTTATAAAAAAAAATACTCAAATTAAATAGCAACAAAAATAATTGTGAAAACTAGTCAAAATTTGGTGCTACTAATTTTTTTCGACACTCTATTTAAGTTAATATTATATGTACATTTTTTATTCTTTATTTTATAAAATTTTACAAAAGTTTGGTTTGCTTTATGAATACATAGATGAATTACATTTAAAAATAAAATAAACAGAAAGACCAGAAATATATCAAAATAAGTAAATTTTTTTTGTAAATAAGAATATATCTATGTGTGGGGAATTTTACAAAATTTTAGGCAAAACCGGGGAATTTCATTGCACAAATCAGGGAATTCTTAAAAATCAGTTGGCTACCCTGCTACAGCCGTTCGTCAGTATGGGCCGAGAACAAAAAACTTCGTCAATTGCTTTTCTCATTTACGAGGCTGCGCCTGTTTTACATCCCGAGTGCAGACAGGTCCCTCTGCACTTCATGCTTTCATTGTGTTCGTGGGCGCCCTTTATTTCATGGTTGCTGAGTTGAAGATTTTTTTACCTAAAAAAAGAAAATTTTAGTTGCAGTTGTTTTGTGTGTATAAATATAACACATTTATCACAAATATTTTCGCTTTGGAGTTTTTTACCTTCATTACTAACATAATGATTCTCTTGCAACTCACAGCAAATCATTTTCAACACCTTCAACAAAATTAAAGCTTTATTAATGTCCATGTGTTCAACAAAAGCAATTTGACAAAATATAATCATCGAATATATCAACAGTGAAAGAAAACCCCAGAGGCGAAAAAGCTTATTCATGCACTAAAACAGCGTTACAAATATATAGTGGTGCATGTTGTGTGTACATGTATGTATATATAGGTATACACTAGGGCGGGTAAATTTTTATTTGACTTTGCGCCTATAGCATTGGAGGATTCCACGTGAATTCTAAGAAAAAAGCATGGTTCTGAAATCAATTTGGAATTTTCCAAATTGCAAAAATTTGTTTCGAAGAAAATGTGAAAATTTTCACTGCTGCGCCTTCTAGCAGAAGTCTTATTAATAAAAAGATAAGTGCAGAAATGGATTTCTCATACCAAAAAAAAAAACCTTTTAGAATTCTTTTATACAAACTTTAAGCACTTCTTTACGACACTACAACAAAATGCAAAGAAGCCAATTTTCGCAATTTGGCAAACTCAAAATTGATTTTAGACACAAGTTTGCTTAGAATTACACATAGAATAAGAATTACGCATAGCCAAAAAATCTCCCATAAAAATTAATCCGGCCTAATGTACATATATGCATATATTTGTATATCGTTGCCACCCTTACTAATTAATATTTTTAGTAATCTCCAACAGCAACTTAGTATCTTAGTATTCGGCAGCATATCTGTAGCGGAAAGAGAATTTGTTGCACTCATTCTCCATTCAATTTGATCGATGACGAATTATCTTCGTTGGGCTCTTACCCATAGCATTACATGCAACTGTAACGGCAGCGATTGTCAGCTTATGCAGCTTGTTACGGTACATTTTATTTTAAGCGTTCGTTTTAGTACAATATACATATGAATGTACAGATGTTGATGGTGTATCGTATTAGAGGAGTGAACTATAAGTGAGGTAGCTTAAAATAGAAGAACTAAAAAACTACGGAACACAGGTGCATCTCGAATGGCAATACTGCCGCTTTATGCTGTTGGTTAGACTAACTGTTCTTGCTACTTTTAATTACCTTCCCAAATATTGTTGTGGTCCGTCTTTAAAATATTTACTATGCCATGAATTGCTTGGTGGAATTGGTAAGCTTCTTATGAATTTCATGCTTCAACGCAAACTAAATAAGTTTGTACTGATGTAGATATACATACAAATATACAAATATGTACCTTCGTGCGTATATGTATATCAATGGCAAGCCTATACTTGGCATGCTTTTTTATAACTAATCAATTAATTTTCCAATTTTTTGTTGTCAAATACTGATGTTGCTTATACTCGTACTAGCTAGAATTTAAAATTTTATCGTAATTTAAGAGCTTAAAAATTATAACAAATCTATATTTCGTCGGTGATACTGCAAAACGGTCTATGTATATTAGTACCCTTGACAGTTAGATGGCCTCTTACTTGCACCGGAAGGCATCTGAAAATAGCTATACCCTAATAAACGAATGAAAAAACTGTCTACCTTTAGCTGATGAAGATGAACGATTTCCAGAAGCGGTCAGATGCAGATAACATATCAATTAAGCACCAGAGGTAATAAGTGACATAGAACCTTTTGCAGTGTCACCGACGATTTGCTCCTTATTCTGGTTAAAAATTATTATTCTCTAATGTGTTTTGTTGTTGCAAACAGAGTAGAAAATATAATCACATAACCCGATAACCTGACAACCAGGCAGGTGTGAATACCCAAAATGTCTTTTTGGTTCCTCCTCGACGGGAAGAGTTAGGTCAGAGACCTGATCGATTTCATCCCGAAGCGTTTCTAGTGGTCAAGAAATGAGTTTCAAAAAATTTAATATGGAGAAAAATACCTTATGTCGATTCCTTGGTAACGAAATAGCATACCAAATGGTTAAGTTTTTCACATGTCCATGTAACTTGCCTTAAATTCCAACCCCAGTTCAGGTTTTCCCCACTGTGCCATCAAATTTTTGTTGCTTGAAATTGGAACATTTAAAAATTTTTTGAATTAAAAATTATGAAATCGTATGTGCTAAAGTTAATTTTGGGTGGTTCCTGTCCTCAAGAATCTTCTTAATCTTCTTGAATGGCGTTGTAACCGCCTCAGCGATTCTGAGCGAGTCCAACCAAGCAACGCAAGCCAGTTGTTTCTGATCTGTGTTAACTGCCGCCAATTAGAAATTTCAAGTGAAGCCAAGACCTTTGCTGCCAGCAATGCGACCAACGCGCACGTTCTACGTTGGATATCAATACTGAGAGGCGTAGAGTTAGCTGAGCGAAAGTTTACACAGCCATATTTGTTTCGCGGGGATATCAAACTCAGACACTGCATCGTAGAGGAAACCTCCTTCCTTGTCGGCTTTCAAATCGACAATTAGATGGTGTATATCGATGCTATTCTTGCGAGTCTTCTCTAATATCTAGCTTATTGTTAATGCGTGGTCTATGGTGGATTTTCCGGGTGTAAGGCACACTGATAAGGGAAAACTAGTTCGTTGACGGTGCGTTTTACTCTTTCACACAATACGCTTGAAGATCCTCTGGTAGTTGACGTGCATTAAGGGGTCGCATTTCTTGTGGATTGCGCATAGTTCACTTAAATTCCAGTCATCGGATATGCGTTCTTCCGACCATATTCAGCACCTTATCACCTCTTCTCCACCGTACTTTAATATCTCAGCTGGCAGGCTGTCAGGTGGTAGAACATCGACTCCGTCATCATCGACTGGGGCTCGGATTCGCCTTCTCCAAAACTTTCAGTACTGCTACTATTCAGTACGGTTGAAAAATATTGCCTCCATAATTTATTTACGTTCTGGACATCAGTAACTAAGTTGCCATGGTTATTGATACAGGAGTTCGCCCTGGTCTTGAAAAATTCCGTAAGTCCCCTAACTCTCGGATAAAGTTTTGGGGCCTTTTCCTGTCGGCCAGCATTTCAAGTTCTTTGCATTCGCGTAATGGGAAATGTGGTTCTACTGTTCGCTTATGTTGGTTTGTTGAAGAGTGCTCTCTGAGAGCAGGTGAGAGAGGTCGTCGTTTTGATTGCAGTTTTTCCGCATTAAGCTTTCCTTCCGTTGCTGGTCGCACATTTTTTGGCTACAACTAGATAGTGGTCTGAGTCTACGTTTAGCCTTTGGAGTGTACGTATGTCTAAAATACTGAGAGTGTGCCTTTCGTCTATCAAAACAGGATCGATTCGGTTTCTTGGTTTTCGATCTTGTGTTCGGTTTTTACCCAGCACAGGCAGTAATAAAAAGCGGTCACTTTCGTATACATTTCTCGAAATGTACTTGCATATGTTCATACAAAGCCACACATACATACATACATATGTACATATATTTACACACTTATACTTAAACGCATTTAACTAAAAATAATATTTGCTATTCTGTAAAACCCAAGTGCACTTAGGCCCTTACTGCCAAACAATTTTTTTTTTCTAAAGAAAGAAAATTATTTTAGCTACTTCAAAATAAATGGCAGTTGCATTGGTTCCCAACAAAGAAAATCAATTTGGGCTTACCATATCGTCGTTTAAAGTACAAAACCGCGTATCGGGATTCCGCAAAACCTAGTAACTGAAAATAATATTTGCTCACCGGAAGCTCCTGGCATCAAACCCTTATTCATTCATACTAAAATATCGCTACTTAAATTTACGAAGAAGAGATAATTAGGGATAAAAGGGAGAACCGTTTGGAAATAAGACAAGTTTAACTCGCTCCTTTAAAATTAAGGAAGCCTCTCATACCAGGTTTTGTATTTTCTTGATACGCGGTTTTGTACTTTAAACGACGATATATACATTCACATACATACGTGCATGTATAACGGCATATATGTATATATATACATACATATGTATACCATATAGGTTTTTCTATTTGTATGAAAAGTTTTAGCCAACCATAAAGCTTGCGGCGCTCTTTTGGTCTATTAAAATGCCACCAAAGTTGAACAAATATCAATAATTGTTAAATAAAAGGCCAAGCAGCGGGTAGCTGCCAACCAGTTCAGAGATTCAATTCATGCCAAGTTAGAATTGTATTTCGGTTATCTAGCGAATAATGATGGTGGCACGCAAAGAAATTTATGTGTGTATATACATATGTATATATTCATACATATATATACATACATATGTATGTAAGTACATTGTACATGAGTGCCCACATGACACAATGTAACCAGGAAGCTAGTTCTAAACTAGACCTCTTAGGTTAGTGACTCATAAATGCTGTAAAAAAGACGAATATGGAAGAAAGGATATATGACATGTTTGAATAAGATTATGACATAATATTGCGCTTTGTATTAATAAGCAGTCTTTTAGTAGTTTATTTCAATCTGTGTATTCCTAGTTTTTTCTTTTTCACCATTAATTTTAACCTAGTCGGTAAGCTTCTTTTTAATCCTGGACTCAATAAACACTGAATAAACATAAATTTTTAAATATTTTCTCTTAAATGTCATTACTTAGAACCTGGAAAAAATATTGTTGTTGAATTCGTAACAAAACAAGTAAGAGCAGCGCTGTCTTCGGCTATGCCGAAGGCTTCATACCTTTCATGAACATCTGAAAACTGTACTTTAACAGATTACTGAATTCGAAAAAAATTATATATTCACAGCACACATAGATAGAGGAGTTACATATATAAAAAAATGTATCTAAACAATCAGAGGTATGGAAGATCTACCATCTATCACCGGTAACACAATTTAATGGGTTTAGCTTCCGTCCCAGCAATGGTTTGTGCGCTGGGCTTGGGACCCGCCACGTAAGTCACTCATCATGCCCGTGCTGGTATATGGCGCAGAAGCATGGACAATGGCAGCATCCGATGAGGCGGCTCTTGGAGTGTTTGAGAGAAAGATTTTGCGGAAAATTTACGGTCCTTTACGCGTTGGCGACGGCGAGTACCGCAGACGATGGAACAATGAGCTATATGAGCATTACAACGATATGGACGTAGTGCAGCGAATTAAAATATAGCGGCTCCGCTGGTTTGGTCATGTCTTTCGAATAGACACCGACGCTCCAGCTCTGAAAGTATTCAACTCGGAACCCGCTGGTGGTAGCAGAGGAAGAATGAGGCCCCCACTACGATGGAAAGATCAGGTGGAGAAGGACTTGGCTTCACTTGGCGTTTCCAATTGCCGTCAGTTGGCACAGACGAGAAACGACTGGCGTGCTTTGCTGAACTCGGCCAAAATCGCTTAGGCGGTTACAGCGCCAAAAAAGAAGAAGAAGAAGCTTCCTACATAAAGGAGATATATCGCAAAAACTGGTATAGGAACAATGAATGGTATACTAGATAAGGCTTATACAGCATAGATTTTGACAATTTTCTCAGTAGACTTTGTATTCTTATTTGTACAATAGCATATAAATTAATTTTACATTAAAACCCCATATCTGAACAATCAGTTGTGTGTAGGCAACATATAAGTTACAGTGACCCGATATTTGTTAATTTTACTGTAAACTATCTGTTGGTAATGAGTGAAAATAGTGCAAAATATCATGTTTCTAGCTGCATATATGTATTTAGAAGTTATAACAAAGAATCTCATATCTGAACAATCAGTTTTATGGAAGCTATACACCCACCTACC
>NW_023458555.1:48055154-48062477 GCF_013731165.1 Rhagoletis pomonella
TTGCCATTTGACACACATAAATCTAAAGTTAAAAGCTCCGAAAGGTATGTATATACATATGTATGTAGTGAATAAAGTGCTCTAACTGTTCTTGTTGTTCGCTCATTGTGGTTGTTGTTTTTGTTTTTAGTAATTCTGTTGACTTTTTTTGAACTTTGTTTGCATTTCAATGTCGTTTTTTTGGCTTATTTACTTTTTGTTTTGCTTTTACAATTTTTCAACTGCATAACGTTAGATATTTGTTTGTTGTGTTTTCTTTGTTATTTCCTCTTGTGTGATTATGTGTATGCGTTTGTATAACGAAATTGAGATGCTTTCAAGAGTAGATATTTGCTCTCAAGTTTAAGAACAATGAAGCGAGAATTCTATTGTTTGTACAAATTTTAGTTCAATGTAAACGAACAATGTGCTTGCATACGTATGTAAGTAACCATATATTTACATATGTAAGTATGCATGTATACACGGAGTAGAAGAGAATTTCGATCTATTGAACAATCCATTGCGGAAGTATAAGCTGCTTGTTTAAGTGGTAAAGCAGGCGCGAGTTGTATATATTTTCTTACAACTTATCTATACCGAAGTCTCTTATCAGATTAATATGTTGCACAAAAATACATATATGTGCTATTTATCACCATCAAGTTTGTTTCTTAAGTCTTTTGTTATTTATGTTCTATGCTTTGCTATTTAGTTTTATTTCTGATGATCTGAAATGAAATCTAACATAAACCGTGTAATCATCACTTTTTGATAGGCCTGATAGTTTATGAGAAATTAATTAAGGGCCATGCCATGTAACAGAGGAAAACGGCATGCAATCGCGAATGCATAAATTATCCCTTCTAATTAGTAACTTCGTACTATTGCTAGTAACTTCTTGATATTAAAAAAAAAAATAACAAGCATTTGTAATTTTTTTCTATGGATACTTTTACTTCATATGTAATTACTTTACACCATTCACAAAGATCTCTCTCACCAGACACAACTTTCAATTTTTTTTTTTTAATATTTCTATGAAGAATATGCCAGTGTTATTTTTAATGAAAACGAAAGCGTATAGTATACTATACCAGCCGTCCTCGTACGCGCGAGGCTTCGCCAATCGCTGAATGTGTAGACATTAAATAAATTGTGATTAACAACTAAACAGGATGCAACCCGACTTAAAAAAAAAAAATATATGTATAATTGTGCATCTGGAGGCTTTCATTTTTGTAATCTAACGAACAGCCCACATTTTTTAAGTTTCGTATAAGTTTCCACCCTCTTCGAAAATGCAAATCTGAAGACCAACAAGCCTTTTCATTTAACACCTAATTTTTTTAATTGAATGAACTGTGCAAATCTAATGTCATTAACAAAGAATGCCCTCGCGTATTATACATACACAATTTTTAAATACATAGGTGATAACAACCCTCAAGCAAAAAATAGAAATTTATTGCCATGCAGAGACCAAATACTTTCACTTGTACTTCAGCTTTTAGTCCAACAATCGGTGAAGATCTTAAAATTGAACAAAAAGTGGCAGCCCTACTCAAAGAGTAATATATTATTGAAGACCTGAAAGCTGAGCCCTTTTATTTGACACCTCATTTCTTATAATCCAATGAACAGTGTGAATCTAATAAATTTTCGGACAGGTGGCAACCCTATTGGAATTTGAAGCATTAAAGATATGATTCCTATCGATACAGATCATACCTTAAAAATTAGATTAGCGTGGTCAAAATATCTCGAGTTTCCTTTATACTATATATAGAAGATAGTAATTTTTAAATAGGTGGGAACCCTATTCAAAAAATTAAAGCTTTTGTACATGCGAAGGCCATACCCTTTCATTTTGTATCTTAATTAGTAATACAACGAACGGCGAAAATATTTTAACTTTTTAATAAGCGGAAACCCTACTCAGAAAAATAATACATTGTTGCACCTCTAGAAATTTCCAGGATATGATTGAATAAAGAAATGATTTAAAGGATTTGGTGCATTGAGTAACAATATGGGTATCAGTTAAAAGGAAAAATTCTGTAGAACTTAAAAATAAACGTTTTTTATTACACCAGGACGAATAAATGTTGAAAATGTCCTTTTAAAATTTATCCTTAAATATCCTTGGAAATTTCCAATATTTATTTGTGAAAAAAATATATGTCACGGACTAATATGTAAACTACCGCATCCTCGAATTTCACCTTTCTAACTTTATTAGTTTTAGATAAAAAAAATTTGCACTTCTCTTTATAAGATATTGATATGTAGTTACAATATACAAACATGAAGATACTAGAATCATTTCACTGTACAGCACTCCGCTGGGTATTGGACCAAGCCAATTTTTTTAAGAGATTGAGTCATAGTTAAAGAAGTGATTTCTCCGTTTTTCGTAGTTAGCCTCCGAAATCGAGATATGGGCCTTCGAAGTTCGAAATAGGATCTTTGGTAAAAAATTATTTTTCATTAGTATATGTAAATAACTAAAAAACTAAAAATACAGTCGTAGACCACCTTTTTCTCTTATTTAAATGGTTTATAACTCTTTTTTGCAAACTTATATTACAGGTGCAATAAGGGGGCAAAGGTTTAGTCTTCGAAAAATAAAACACATTATATTTCAAACAATTTTGATTAGACCCCCTCTTCTCTTCTGATAGGCCTATTTGTATACCTTGAATGTAAAAATTTGAGAAAAAACATTTAAAAGGAAAAAAAACCTTTTTTTATAAAAAATAATATTTTAAGCAAACAACTTACTAACTGATTTTTAAAAAATGTATCTTGTTTTTAACGCAATAAAATCTTATTTCTTCTGATTTGCGTATTTGTATACTTCGTATATAAAAATTTGAGAAAAAACACTTAAATAGAAAAGCTACATTTCTTATAAAAAAAAGTTAACACAGAAATTACTAACCGATTTTTAAAAACTTGGTATCGCTTATATGTATACTTCGTGTATAAAAATTTTAGAAAAAACAAAGAAAAATATTTTAAACAAAAAAATTATTAACCGATTTTTAAAAAATTGGTATCATTATAAAGGCTATCAGAAAACTTATACTTTCTAAAACCTAAAAATTTCGTTTTATATACACAAAAAGCGGACGAACTAGCAAGGAGCGGCTCCGCACTGGATGTGTCCCGCGCGGTGGACATGGGCGCCTCTCTCAGGGAGATTAAGACAAAAATTACCGAAATTTATCACTCGAAGGCCAGGCAGAGGTGGAACTGCGCAGGATTCTACAGAATTGCCCGGCAGTTCTGGGTGTCCTACGACCCACTCAAAACCAAAGCTCTCTTAGGAATGAGCAAAACAAATGCCTACAAACTTACTGCAGTGTGCACAGGGCACTGACCCATTGGGGTACATGCCGAAAGGATAGGACTGCCCTTCAATATATTCTGTCGCAGCTGCGATGGCCCGGGCTCAAAAGAGACAGTCGAACACTTGCTGTGTATAAGTGCAGCTGCCTCTCTCTGTATGACGTACTGAAATTTATTAATGCCGCTAAATGGCTGTAGGTTGCACGAGTTGTGGAATCAAAATGGCAAACTTGCTAATTGCTTGTCACCTGAGTGACAATCCACTTAAACCAACCAACCAACCACAAAAAAAAATATGTATAATTAAAAACATTTTTTCCCTTTATATAAACTCCTCCCCTCTGGATGAAAGGCTGGCTACACCCTTGTATGCAAAGCATTTAAAGTATTTAAACCGTGATTCCAATATCTTCATTTATGTATATTGTAACTATCAATATCTTATAAAGAGAAGCATACATTTTTGTATCTTAAACTAGTAAAGCTAGAAGGACGAAATTCGAGGATTCTGAATTCCCTTAATGCAAATTTAGGGATTTTTAGAAGAGGTGGCAATCCTCATATAGTTAAGTTAAGAAACAAAGCTTTTCAAAAGTATTTTTTAATTGATTTATGTTTAAAAATAATTTTAATCTAATTTTTAGAAGGGTGGCAACGCTTTCAAAAAGGTAAAACCTTATTGCACAGTCCAAGCCTTTTAATTTGACACCTCATTTTGGGAAATCGAACGAACGGCGCGGATATGATGGCCTTGATTATTAAATATTTGGAATTTAATTGTTCAACAGGTGGCAACTCTTTTCGAAAAAATAAAATGAGTTTTTACAGGCCAAGCACTTTAATTTTACACCCCTTTTATGAAAATCGATCCCGAACAAAAAATCCCTTCGCGTATTATACATACTTATAGATAATCGTATTGTCTCAATCTATAAGTGCAAATATTTAACACATCCCTTTCCCAACAACATATTTATCTACGTAACTCTTTACAGCTGATTAATTTAAAGCTACGTAGATGCTTACAAAAGAATATTTCAGAAAAATTCCAAAAAATATTCAACTGAAAAAACCCAACTAACAAGTCTACCCATTAAAATGTCTTAACGCTAACAAAAAATACAAAAAAGTTAAACCAGAGAACACCAACAACAAAAATAAAGCCATTATGTATGTACATATGTACCTAATAAAAGCAGCTAGCAACTGAAGAAGCAACAAGCTGCGCAGCAAATCAGAAGCAATAAGAACGGCGACTACAACAACAGCAATACCAATAACACACGCATGCATAAAAGCAGCCAAAACTTTGAGGGACGTGATTTTTCGACAAAACACCGTTATATGCACATAATGGGATGTGATGCGTTACGATTCGATTTGCTGCTGCTTCCATTGCGGCAAGTAACAACGCTTCAAAAAAAAAAACTCTTATGGCACCCAAAAATTTCATATCCAAAAACTTGTACTGTATGTGTGTTTGTGCGTGCCTTCGTATTTGTTTGTAACCTCCATTTGTTGGCCCTGAAAGGCGGGCCGTTATGCGCCACAACACTTGATTGCGCTCGTCATCGTTGAGTTGCTGGGCTGCTGAGTATCTGGTCTGCTCGCTGGGTTAAAGATCACTGCTGCTTCGAAGCTTTTGCTGCTGTGTGGAGCTAAGACTTCCAATAACAACAACTTTAAACCGCCACGATTGTTCTTTACTTGCTTAAATGATTAATTGCTATTGTTGTTGCTTTTGTGCTTTTGCTGCTTCTCCCACTTTTTTACATCTTCTACAGCTGCTGCTGCTGCTGCACTCTTCCAGCCTTTTGCGTGGCATGCCACACACTCTCTACAGCTCACGCGACTTTTACACATAACTGTTCCAATCCAGCATACATACATACTTACATATATTCACGCAAATCTCTGTAAATAAATACTTATTTTACAACGCTGTGGCAGCGACCAGTTTGGGTGCTCAGGGAATTTGCTTCATCTCGGTTGTTGATAAGTATGTATGTAGGTATTTAAAAAGAACTTGGTTTTTCCCTTTTATATGTTTCTGGTATCGTGCGACTTTTACGAGAATCATTTTTGATGGTAGCTTTTATAAATACGTGATATTTTGGAATGTATGGACGCTTCGACAGATATGTAAGCTTTGTTGGCGGTCATATATGCATATGAAATTTAAAAATTATATTTACAAGTTCTCTTATTTACTTCCTTATAAGCATAATATAAATTCACTTTCGATATGTTCAGTTTTTGTTTACTTAGTTAAATTATTAAAAATAACTAGTGGACCCGCATGGCATTAAAACGCCCAAAATTGAGTTTCCAAAACTTAAAAAAAATTCCAAGGCGGAACAATGCGAAGCTTCTGCGGTCCACACTGAACAAAGCGGAGCTTTTCCCGCGGACTCGGGACATTCACGCGGCAGTATTTTGCAATGGACTTTTTATAAGTGACCGTTGCAAGACATTGTCTGATGTCACCGGTGACCATTATCGCTACTGGGGTGTGTTAGTGTATTTTGAATAAATTGTAATATAAATGGAAGAGATTGTAATAGAAATTAAATAAATTATAAAAGATAAGAGAAAATGCCGAAAACCGGGTGATATCAACTGTAGGCATTTTTTGACTATCAGCTAATAGTGTTTTTACTTGGGAAACTGTACGATAGTCATGAAACTGAAAAATTAAATAGAAAATGCGCTTTGCTATCAGCTCAAAAACGCTTCTGGGTGAAAACTTTCATATAATAATAGCAATTTGAAAGCTGCACTCAGCTCGAAATGACGTCGCTCGGCTCGGCTCCGCTTTCTGTGTGAACGTACCCTTAGTCAGAGTTATAAGCGATCCGAGTACTATATTTCATCTAAATCGGTACAGCCGTTTCTAAATGAAGTGTAGGTTTTTAATTTCATCAAATTTCAAACCACTCTATAATGATAAAAAGGCCTTAATTAAAAAAAATAAATTACTTTATCTCACGTCTACAAGCTAAGGTACTTATTTAATTTGACCTCACAAAAAAATGCCTTCTCGTATAGTATACATATATACTTAGGTCGATATGACTTTTCGAAAAGGTGGTCAGCCTAATCAGGGATATTTTCAAACTAAAGCTTTCATGAATCTCTTTCGATTGACACCCATATCTTAATATTTCACAAAAACTGCGTACAAGTTAACTAAATTCAACTTTTCAAACTGGTGGCAATCCATTTCAAAAGTATTTTCAAACTAAAATCTTCTTAAATCTCTTTCGTCTGGCATTATGATATACACGTATTTCAGTAAACTGTTGAACTAGTTGAATTTTATTGTTTAAACACGTGGCAACACTTCTAATTGTAATGTATCTTTTGAAGCACGTGGCAATCCTCTCCAAATATTCCAAATGATTTAACAAAAGATTTGTTAACACTCTTTCGTTTGACTCCCGTATTTTAATATTTCATATAATTTTTGTATTAATTCATTAAATTAGACCTTTCAAACAGGTGCAGCCCTCTTCAATAGTATTTTCAAGCTAAAACCTTATTAACTCTCCTTCTTCTGACATTGCGATACATATTTAAATAACTGATAAACTAAGCTGAATTGGATTTTTTAAACATGTGGCAGCCCCGCTAAAAATGGTTCAAAACATTTTTTGATTGATACACATGCTTTAATAAATTTTTAACCCATTAAATAATTTGAAGTTTTTAAACAGGTGACAACCTTTTCCAACACCTCAAAAATTATCTTAATGTTCAAGCTAAAGATTTTTTAACACTCTTTCGTTTGACATCCATATTTTCATATAACTTGTGTATAAGTTAACTGAGCTCACCATTTCAAGCAGGTGGCAACCTTCTTAAAAATATTTTCAAATCACTACCTTCTGAAACCCCTTTCGTTTGGCACCCATATGGTGATACATATTTCTCTGTCTGTCTCTGTCTCTGTCTCTGTCTCTGTCTCTGTCTCTGTCTCTGTCTCTGTCT
>NW_023458555.1:48062577-48066124 GCF_013731165.1 Rhagoletis pomonella
ACAGCTCACGCGACTTTTACACATAACTGTTCCAATCCAGCATACATACATACTTACATATATTCACGCAAATCTCTGTAAATAAATACTTATTTTACAACGCTGTGGCAGCGACCAGTTTGGGTGCTCAGGGAATTTGCTTCATCTCGGTTGTTGATAAGTATGTATGTAGGTATTTAAAAAGAACTTGGTTTTTCCCTTTTATATGTTTCTGGTATCGTGCGACTTTTACGAGAATCATTTTTGATGGTAGCTTTTATAAATACGTGATATTTTGGAATGTGTGGACGCTTCGACAGATATGTAAGCTTTGTTGGCGGTCATATATGCATATGAAATTTAAAAATTATATTTACAAGTTCTCTTATTTACTTCCTTATAAGCATAATATAAATTCACTTTCGATATGTTCAGTTTTTGTTTACTTAGTTAAATTATTAAAAATAACTAGTGGACCCGCATGGCATTAAAACGCCCAAAATTGAATTTCCAAAACTTAAAAAAAATTCCAAGGCGGAACAATGCGAAGCTTCTGCGGTCCACACTGAACAAAGCGGAGCTTTTCCCGCGGACTCGGGACATTCACGCGGCAGTATTTTGCAATGGACTTTTTATAAGTGACCGTTGCAAGACATTGTCTGATGTCACCGGTGACCATTATCGCTACTGGGGTGTGTTAGTGTATTTTGAATAAATTGTAATATAAATGGAAGAGATTGTAATAGAAATTAAATAAATTATAAAAGATAAGAGAAAATGCCGAAAACCGGGTGATATCAACTGTAGGCATTTTTTGACAATCAGCTGATAGTGTTTTTACTTGGGAAACTGTACGATGGTCATGAAACTGAAAAATTAAATAGAAAATCCGCAATCAAATACCGCTTTGCTATCAGCTCAAAAACGCTTCTGGGTGAAAACTTTCATATAATAACAGCAATTTGAAAGCTGCACTCAGCTCGAAATGGCGTCGCTCGGCTCGGCTCCGCTTTCTGTGTGAACGTACCCTTTTTCAGAGTTATAAGCGATCCGAGTACTATATTTCATCTAAGTCGGTACAGCCGTTTCTAAGTGAAGTGTAGGTTTTTAATTTCATCAAATTTCAAACCACTCTATAATGATAAAAAGGCCTTAATTAAAAAAAAAATTACTTTATCTCACGTCTACAAGCTAAGGTACTTATTTAATTTGACCTCACAAAAAAATGCCTTCTCGTATAGTATACATATATACTTAGGTCGATATGACTTTTCGAAAAGGTGGTCAGCCTAATCAGGGATATTTTCAAACTAAAGCTTTCATGAATCTCTTTCGATTGACACCCATATCTTAATATTTCACAAAAACTGCGTACGAGTTAACTAAATTCAACTTTTCAAACTGGTGGAAATCCATTTCAAAAGTATTTTCAAACTAAAATCTTCTTAAATCTCTGTCGTCTGGCATTATGATACACACGTATTTCAGTAAACTGTTGAACTAGTTGAATTTTATTGTTTAAACACGTGGCAACACTTCTAATTGTAATGTATCTTTTGAAGCACGTGGCAATCCTCTCCAAATATTCCAAATGATTTAACAAAAGATTTGTTAACACTCTTTCGTTTGACTCCCGTATTTTAATATTTCATATAATTTTTGTATTAATTCATTAAATTAGACCTTTCAAACAGGTGCAGCCCTCTTCAATAGTATTTTCAAGCTAAAACCTTATTAACTCTCCTTCTTCTGGCATTGCGATACATATTTAAATAACTGATAAACTAAGCTGAATTGGATTTTTTAAACATGTGGCAGCCCCGCTAAAAATGGTTCAAAACATTCTTTGATTGATACACATGCTTTAATAAATTTTTAACCCATTAAATAATTTGAAGTTTTTAAACAGGTGACAACCTTTTCCAACACCTCAAAAATTATCTTAATGTTCAAGCTAAAGATTTTTTAACACTCTTTCGTTTGACATCCATATTTTCATATAACTTGTGTATAAGTTAACTGAGCTCACCATTTCAAGCAGGTGGCAACCTTCTTAAAAATATTTTCAAATCACTACCTTCTGAAACCCCTTTCGTTTGGCACCCATATGGTGATACATATTTCTCTGTCTGTCTCTGTCTCTGTCTCTGTCTCTGTCTCTGTCTCTGTCTCTGTCTCTGTCTTTGTCTCTGTCTCTGTCTCTGTCTCTGTCTCTGTCTCTGTCTCTGTCTCTGTCTCTGTCTCTGTCTCTGTCTCTGTCTTTGTCTTTGTTTTTGTCTTTCTTTTTGTCTTTGTCTTTGTCTTTGTCTTTGTCTTTGTCTTTGTCTTTGTCTTTGTCTTTATCTTTGTCTTTATTTTTATCTTTATCTATGTGAGCAATGAATGATTCTATTATCTAGTATCGATTGTATCTATCTGCAAACACCCTAATAGACATATGTATGCATGTACATATGTATGTACTTGAACGACACTTAAATAGGGACGGTAATCAGTAAAGTAAAATAATTTAAAAAAAAAAAATAATTATTATTATTATTAAGCTTTATTTTTTCGCTCAACGGAAATAATTATTATTTGATTTTTATTTTTCGATCACAAATAATGATTGTTTTTTGATTTTTATTTTGCGCTCAGAGGCAATAATTACACGGTGCTACAAAAAAAAGTCATGAAATTCACCCGAAACTAAACCTAGTGTAGGTTGTAGCTATGGTCGAGTACAACAAAAAAATATGTCCGTATAGTTTCTGAACCATCTATTATTATTGTATTTAAAAACAACCGTTATCTCATACTTAATGCACTTATCTATTAACAGCTTGACTATTTTTCATCCGATTTCAAAAACAAAACATGTGGATTTATAGACCTTTAAAATTATGTATAACAATGCATTGCTAGACTTAACTCGTGGGGAGCTTTCATCGGTTAAACTTTAATAAGCACCATTTTTCTTAATGTTTTCAACTTTGACCATCGCTAATTTCAAAATTTTTTATGAAAGTTGCCAAATATGTGGTATTTATCTAAAAAAAACATTTATTTGTGAATAAATTGGTACCTACTCTGATGCAATTGCCAAAAACCGTCGAAGTTAAGCAATTTAAGCAAAAATACGGGCAGTTGTTTGTGTTTATGTGCCGGACGTTCAGACTTTTTGAGCAGTGTGGCTAAGGAGTTCATCAATATTTACTCAAAATGTTTATATACAATGTATATACAATGTATATATGTATGTATATACCATGTATGTACAATGGCTCTTAGGCAAAAAATTTATTTATCATGAAATTTTAGGAAAATGGGCGTGGCACCGCCCACTTATATGATACAAGCGTTTCTCAAAAACTATTTGACCGATCTCGACCAAATTTCATACACAGATTTAAGCACCGCCTCAAATATTTTTGATATCGGACAAAAAAACATGGTCTTCACCCACATAACGATAATTTCAAAAAACTCAAAGCTAGCTGGTTCTTCATTTGGAATTTTATGAGTTTAATACTTACGTAGAGGATACAATTTCCAAGTTTTGTTTTAAGAATTATGATGTTGATGTGGT
>NW_023458555.1:48066224-48068231 GCF_013731165.1 Rhagoletis pomonella
GTAGAAGATGTAAAAAAGTGGGAGAAGCAGCAAAAGCACAAAAGCAACAACAATAGCAATTAATCATTTAAGCAAGTAAAGAACAATCGTGGCGGTTTAAAGTTGTTGTTATTGGAAGTCTTAGCTCCACACAGCAGCAAAAGCTTCGAAGCAGCAGTGATCTTTAACACAGCGAGCAAATCAGATACTCAGCAGCCCAGCAACTCAACGATGACGAGCGCAATCAAGTGTTGTGGCGCATAACGGCCCGCCTTTCAGGGCCAACAAATGGAGGTTACAAACAAATACGAAGGCACGCACAAACACACATACAGTACAAGTTTTTGGATATGAAATTTTTGGGTGCCATAAGAGTTTTTTTTTTTGAAGCGTTGTTACTTGCCGCAATGGAAGCAGCAGCAAATCGAATCGTAACGCATCACATCCCATTATGTGCATATAACGGTGTTTTGTCGAAAAATCACGTCCCTCAAAGTTTTGGCTGCTTTTATGCATGCGTGTGTTATTGGTATTGCTGTTGTTGTAGTCGCCGTTCTTATTGCTTCTGATTTGCTGCGCAGCTTGTTGCTTCTTCAGTTGCTAGCTGCTTTTATTAGGTACATATGTACATACATAATGGTTTTATTTTTGTTGTTGGTGTTCTCTGGTTTAACTTTTTTGTATTTTTTGTTAGCGTTAAGACATTTTAATGGGTAGACTTGTTAGTTGGGTTTTTTCAGTTGAATATTTTTTGGAATTTTTCTGAAATATTCTTTTGTAAGCATCTACGTAGCTTTAAATTAATCAGCTGTAAAGAGTTACGTAGATAAATATGTTGTTGGGAAAGGGATGTGTTAAATATTTGCACTTATAGATTGAGACAATACGATTATCTATATGTATATATAATACGCGAAGGGGTTTTTTGTTCGGGATCGATTTTCAAAAACGGGGTGTAAAATTAAAGTGCTTGGCCTGTAAAAACTCATTTTATTTTTTCGAAAAGAGTTGCCACCTGTTGAACAATTAAATTCCAAATATTTAATAATCAAGGCCATCATATCCGCGCCGTTCGTTCGATTTCCCAAAATGAGGTGTCAAATTAAAAGGCTTGGACTGTGCAATAAGGTTTTACTTTTTTGAAAGCGTTGCCACCCTTCTAAAAATTAGATTAAAATTATTTTTAAACATAAATCAATTAAAAAATACTTTTGAAAAGCTTTGTTTCTTAACTTAACTATATGAGGATTGCCACCTCTTCTAAAAATCCCTAAATTTGCATTAAGGGAATTCAGAATCCTCGAATTTCGTCCTTCTAGCTTTACTAGTTTAAGATACAAAAATGTATGCTTCTCTTTATAAGATATTGATAGTTGCAATATACATAAATGAAGATATTGGAATCACGGTTTAAATACTTTAAATGCTTTGCATACAAGGGTGTAGCCAGCCTTTCATCCAGGGGGGAGGAGTTTATATAAAGGGAAAAAATGTTTTTAATTATACATATTTTTTTTTGTGGTTGGTTGGTTGGTTTAAGTGGATTGTCACTCAGGTGACAAGCAATTAGCAAGTTTGCCATCTTGATTCCACAACTCGTGCAACCTACAGCCATTTGGCGGCATTAATAAATTTCAGTACGTCATACAGAGAGAGGCAGCTGCACTTATACACAGCAAGTGTTCGACTGTCTCTTTTGAGCCCGGGCCATCGCAGCTGCGACAGAATATATTGAAGGGCAGTCCTATCCTTTCGGCATGTACCCCAATGGGTCAGTGCCCTGTGCACACTGCAGTAAGTTTGTAGGCATTTGTTTTGCTCATTCCTAAGAGAGCTTTGGTTTTGAGTGGGTCGTAGGACACCCAGAACTGCCGGGCAATTCTGTAGAATCCTGTGCAGTTCCACCTCTGCCTGGCCTTCGAGTGATAAATTTCGGTAATTTTTGTCTTAATCTCCCTGAGAGAGGCGCCCATGTCCACCGCGCGGGACACATCCAGTGCGGAGCCGCTCCTTGCTAGTTCGTCCGCT
>NW_023458555.1:48068331-48091115 GCF_013731165.1 Rhagoletis pomonella
GCATAGTCCACCTTAGTCTTCACCTAAATTTTCTTCTTCTTAATCTTGGATATCCATCTTCATATCCGTCATCACCTTCATCTCAAATCTTTAATTTCATATTCTTTTAATCTCAATCTTAATCTTTATTTGTTTTATATTTGTCTTTGTCGTTGCTTTTGAGTGCGTTTTAGCCTTAGTCTTTGTCTATGTCATTATCCTTACACCCATCACCTTTTTTGTTTACAATCCAGTCTTTTATTTTGTCTCTCTCCGCCCCAAGCTGCATTCAACACAGCCGTTCGTTTTCCGTCCACCAAAAAGCTTTTCTTCAAACAAATATAAAAATAAAATATTTATTCAAACTTCGAACTATATAAAGTAAATCTCAATAATACCACTTACTGCAAATGTTTGGTTGCTCTCCGTCGTTTATGCGAAATGTCAGCAAAACTCTATTTTCCTGCGTTACCTACAGCTGGACCTTCATGCAGAAACATCACTCATTCTTCTTCTTGATTGACGCTTCATCCGCCAAAGCGATTTTGACCTGGTTTTATATATTTTTAATATGGATATTCAGGTTCAGTTAAAAATAGCACTTGTTGCGAAAGCAGATTGTCTGTTGGTTTCCATATAGACAAACTATCAACAGTTACTGGTCGCGGTATTGCTTGACGTAATTTTATATAGATTTATTAGTTTTGTGTGGTCACCAAATTCAGAAATCGTGGCTTTAAAGTCATCAAACACATTGAGTCGATCCTCTTCTCGCCGGTGTTTTCCAAAATTTAGGCTATGGTCTAAAGCCACACTGATAAGGCTCAATCAGTTAGTCAACGGTACGCTTTACACTTTCATACAATACGCTCAAAGGACCGATGTTCAAAAGGCTGATCCATAAGGCCAAGTCGCATTTTTATGGATTGGGCAGAGAATACTTCAACTTCAGTCGGCAGACATTTTTTTGTTTGACTATCTCCTTTGCCTCTAAATATCTGAGTTGGTAAGCATTAGACTCTAGCAGCTTGATATTTCTGAGCCGCAGTATTGCTTTTCTAATTTCGTCGTGAGGGGGTAAAATCGAGTCCGTCATCATCGATGGATGAATCCCAGTCATCCATCACATCTATGGTTTTCGTGGCTGGTACCATTCCGCAGGGTAGAGAAGTGCTGCCCCCACAAATTAATCGTAAGACGTCGTTTTCGTCGTTACAGGAGTTCGTCCCAGTCTTAAGACCTACACTAAGTCGGTGCACTTTTTGCATGGATTATCGGGCTGTATTTCTCTCGGCCAGCATGTCAAGGTGTGTTTCGGTCTCTCTCTGCGTAGAAAATTTTTATGAATATCTCTGAAGTTTAAATATATATCGACGGCTGAGTGGAAGATCGACCTATCTCGGCAGCCGTCTCGAAAACGCCCTACTTGAGAATTTGGTTGAAGAACGGCCTTTCTGAGAATTTGATTGAAAAATACACTATCTCATCTGCAAATATATTGAAAATATTTGGGGCGGCATAAGGTAGGGCGTTTTTCAACCGAATTCTGAAATATTTACATATATTTCTTGAAAAGAACGCACTTTTCAGATGTACTAAGTATTTTCGACACCATCCCTCTTACGAGTCACTTAATATTGATGCAAAATATTTTGTGGCAATACAAGATGCTGATATACATATATCATACTGTGTTTAAGTAGTTAGAGGTGCGTACCACCATCCCGAAGGATCTGGGTTCGATCCCTGGTCCAGGCAACAGCTAAATTATAACTAGTTGTTTCTAACAGAAACAAGAGTAGAAGCTCGGCCAAGTCCTCAGCAAAAAGTGGAAGCACCAAAATAACTATTATATACATATGTATGTTTTATTTTATGTACTACATATATGTATATGTATATATATATATGCACATTTGTAGTTCAAATCGTTTAAAATTTTATTCATTCATTCATTACTTCACTTACTAAATAGAGCAAATTGTAGCCGGAAAATTGTCTTGATTTATTTGCTAAATTCCCCTTTTAATTGTTCTGCCGTTTAAATAATTTTATCATTCCACCTTTTGTACAACAACAACAACACATGTCCCCATTACCAATAAGTGCTGCCAATATTTTTATCGCGCTGTTGAATCGTAAATGACCCGGTTGGAAGTTTACTGTCATGGCCAAAGTTGCTTCTCTTCTACATGCGTTCATACATATGTACATACATACATGCCTTCAATCTCAATTGGCATCCCAGTATAAATCTTATGCATACGACATCGATTGTGGTGGCATGAACATGCTGCCGTGTATGCATGCCTGTATAAATGTACTTTCAGTTCCATTTCACACGTGTGGTTTCTCACAGCGTATGCGTACTCTAACCATACCCTTGTACCACTGCTGTAGTAGTTGCAAAAGTACTAATGCTGCATTAATGGAATATTATAAAAGCATTATAACACGATATACATACATATATTTTCATATGTAAATACTACTTTTCTGATACTGATTTTAATGTATAGCACATACGAGAACAACCAAAACGGTAGCATTCACCTATGCAAAGCCACATGATGTAAAAATCCTGTTAGTATCGAAAATATTATCGCACAACACGCCCGTTCGCTAAAATTTTTGCACAAGACTGAAAATATTACAAACATTTTGTGATGCTGTATAGTAGTCAAATTTATAGAGAAATGTACTTAAAACAACAACAAAGTGCGTTCGCTTACAGTTCGCCAGAATTTAACTTTATTTCTGAAAATTCATGGCCGCTCATGAATTGTTAACACTTTATCACTCATACAGCATGCATACTTCATGAATGCATACAACGATTTCTACTGGGATTTAACATGTTAACGTAGTGTATGTGTTTGTTTTGATTCTGAATTGCAACCGCACAAATGCACGCATGTATGTAGCATACTTACGAGTGTCAACATGCAGAATTTAGCTACTGCCGCTGCAGTACTCGAATATGTGTTATTGTCACATACATATGTACTCGTATTTTATATTTACTTAATATTGTACCTCAGTTAAACCATGCGTGTGTATGTCAGATAAAACATGTTGCATGCAACCGCAACGCAATTCATTTGATATTTTTAGCATTATTTTCGTACATAGTTACGTACACATGTGTATAGTAAAACTTATACAAATATACATATATAGTAAATATAAAGCCACATTGACACCCAGCAAGAAAAATTGTAAGCTGAAGTAAAATTGCCAGTTCCACTCCACTTCGTATGAGCGCTGCTGGTCCGCATGCCAAAATGAATATGAAAACGAAAAAATCTGTAGTTAATTACGAATTTTAATATAAGGGCTAGGGGTTCCGTAATCAGCATGGAAGCAGCCCTCTGCACCCTATTCCAGTCAGTCGGTTCTACTTACCGCGATAAATTGGGGATTTTTCGACAAAGGTCAGTTGTTTAGTTGGTCCAAATTCTTCTGTTAAGAGCAGATATCGAGCCAAACCTCAAGCGGAGGGTTATTTTTGCTGCATCTGCCAAAAACATTCCATATGGAGTCCACCAATTAGGCGCAGTGCTTGCAATGCATGGAGCTACTAAGAAGGAAGTTGACTATGCATTGCATGGATTCTAGTTGCTTACTCCCCATAGCGACATCTACCTTAACATTCGAGAGTAGTCAATGCATACAGTACGCGAAATAGGCCGGTGCTCTCGGGCTCTCGTTCCAACTCCAGCGATAGGAGCTCACCCGAGAAACACCCGAGCTGACACCCAGATAAGCCCCATAACGTGGGGCCTACCCATCAGACCGCCTTTTAATCGCTACATATCTCTATCCACAAACCGGTTAACTTCATTTTCGCGGGCCACCGCACCTTTATGCTTAAACTTAAAGTTTACTGGGGCGGCTTCGCGGAATTCATTGAAAACGGTCCTTATCCATCCCTACGAGGACCAATGGCCTGATGTCTAATAAAGTTGGCCACAAGTCGTGCACAAACTAGCTATCCGGCAATTTTATCATTTCGATATCAAAACTCCAAACTTCCGCAGGGTAGTTTTCACTCCGCGCTACAGTTTAACTAAAGTCGAAACTCCCTATTCCAGCAAATGATGTTTTCTTCACGCCAACTCGAAGTCAGTCAATGACTACCTGTGTTTTAAAGCGGAGGCTTATATTTCAAACCTTTCCAGGTTCTTCGCTTCACGGAACGTAACAGTCTTTCCCACAAAACCAACTGCAAACTTCTTACTACCTGGACGTAGGAAGGCAAATTCGTCAGGGGCATATAGTGAGGCTCACATACTGAGCAAGTATTGTTCCTAATGGTACTAATGGAGGAGAACATCCCGACATGCAATTGCTTGAAACCGAGCCTTGTTTATTTGTCTTTGTCCCAGGTGGTGTGGGCTAGAGTCTTGAGAACCTTGTTGCGACACTGTCCTCAATTGTCAGTTTCGGATGTGTGCACCCAGAAAGAGAGCAGACTATCGAAGGTAGCTCCTAGTATGTTTATATTGTTCACAGTTGGAATTGGTTTGCCGTTGACGTGACTGTAGACTGACCTCTTTCGACCAGGTGGTGAAAAGCCTGCCGAGGATTTCGCAAAAGAGAGGGTTAGATTCCTTGCAGGAAAAAAGTGATAAAGAGAGGTAATTGTTTACTTTCCAGCGCAAGTCATCAATTCCATTTCCAGACGCCATTATCGAGGCAGTCGACAGCATAAGAGATAATGGAGGCTCCGTCCGGTGGTGGAGGGAGCTTTGCAATTTAGCATTTAAGCAGCAGCATGGAAACGTCACCACCCTGTGGAACACCCTGTTTATCTTTTCCCGGCTTGCTGGTTTTTCCCTGAAAAGTACTCCCACTGAGTGCCACTGAGTGGTGCCTCATCCAAGCCCCGAGCAGATATATCTTCGCTCAAGGAGTAGACATATGAATTCCAACAGAAGTCGATCCAGCCACACTTCGAGTAATTTTTGTTGGTCTGCCTCCGAATAGAGGTTTTTTTAAAGCCAATTCTTATTTCAATTTTACGCACATTGACGTGGAGTTAAGTGTCCACGCTCTTTCTTCTCATTGAATCGTGAGCAGATATTGTCGAATAAGGGCATCTACACTAACATATGTGTAAGCGCCAATCTATTATTATTATTATTTATCTGGGGAAATGGGAGAGCAGGAATTGGCCTACGATTTCAGTGCAAAGGACATTATATCTTATATTCGCCGTTAGGCTTTGGGAAATATTTAGTGCGGGGGCAAATGGAGTTTGTGATACAATTTTCTTAGTCGACTGACCTCAGTCGTTTTTCAGCGTTAACACAGAATTTCCTCCAAGCTTCTTTTAAGGCTTTCGTGACAGACTTATTCAAAGTTTTTAAGCCCCTGAAAGCTTTCTACTATAACGTGAAGATCTCAATGCTCAATCATTGAGGTCTCTTTCAACCCTCGGTCGAGCCTCTAGGCCTTAAAAGCAGTGCTTTTGGTTTTGTTGCGGTGCCGGCTTAGGCCATTTTTCGTTGTCATCTAGCTTAACTAATGGCTAGCACAGGGAAAACGAAGTGGGTGAGGAGTTAGATAAATAAGTTTGAGAGGGTTTAGCCTACTACAATATCCAGCTCGTAAATGTGCTGCAAGTCTCTCGAGACAACTAAAGCTGTTCAAGAAAATGATGGCAGTTCCTCAAACCCGCGACAGCAGGTTCTACAAACTGGAATGACTCGGATTTTATCCGTCTAAGAGCTGTTGTTCCGGCAATCGACCTTGCACATACATATCGGCGAATCACACACCTATACATTAGACAGTACCAGGAAAAGTTATTTCGCCGTACACTCTTTACTTAGTTTAGTTTTTATTTTTCAAGGCAATTTTGAAAAAATATATGTATTTTTATGGGATCGCCGTTTGAATTTTTCGTCATATCTTTGGCATTTACAGTCGAATCTTAAAGTGTGATATGTATATCGATATTGTTGACTCGGGAAGAAAATTTTTCTGTTCTAAACTTCGTTGACGTCAAGGACCCCGTTTTAGTACTTACCCGCCATACATATTTGCTTCAATCGGTACATCTTTAATGTTTATACATAGTTATTGTATTGTAGCGAGTGTGAACATCAGGAGCGTGCCTTCTCTTTTCATCCAATCACAATCCAATAGCATTTGGGCAAAAGAGAAAGCATGATCCTGATGTTCCCACTCGTTACAATTATAACGTGTTGTCTCTTCTTATAGATTTACGTTCTTTGGTGTAAGCATTTGATGTCAAAAAGCCACAAATTAGGTTGGAGTGTACTTCGCCAATCAACAAAAAGCATATGAAATAAATAGTTGGTCACATTATTTAGTGGACTGCTGTCGTTAGAAAAATTGTTTGGATATTGCTTCACCCAGCGAGTGAACCACTCAGCTACCGTGGAAGTAATTTATTTCACTTAAAGTTTAATAGATTTTCCTGCAGGGTATTAAAAGTTGGAAATACTATTTATGTATATGCAAGTAAAAAAAAAAATCTATCAAATAAATGGAATTGAGCTCGCCAATAAAATTGTGACAATAACAGCAATGCAACGACAATAAAAACTCACCACCAACTTTTTGGGATTGTTTTTTTTTTTCTTATACATTCTGACAGCAGGCGATCAGAGTTACTTCTAGAGGCGGCTACTGTGTCAGTGCAACAATTACAGCCAGCTATTGTTGCTGTTGCAGCTTTTGTTGTCTTAGCTGCGGTGTTCTGCCACATCTGATACTCCGTTGACACAGTTTTTGACTAAGAGTATCTTGTGGCAATGTCAAGCGCAAGTTCAATAATGAAAACAAAACAAACACCACCACAACAATAATAAATGCAACAACAACAACTTTTATAAATTCGTTCCGCGATGATGTCAAAATTATATCAAAAGCTGCAAAATAGGTTTCATTGATATGTATCGCCATAAGGCACCAAGCTACCAAGTTACCGAGCCACTATGTGTAGCGAATAGACGAATTGTAATCGTGTTGCATGCAGCTTTAAAATGGGTCAATCGCTCAATTGTGTGCATGAGCAAAGGGTATCATTCACCACCGACTTATGCTAACCGATCATAATTTGTGCACGTGAATTTCTGTGAGAAAAAAACCAAGTAAGTTACTTGATGGTGCATAAAAAAATATATTTTTGACCCATAATTTATTAATTGAAAAATTGTCCACTCTTTTCTAAGTTATTTTGTCTGTTTGATTTGTTTGGTAAGAGATTTTAATTTAATTTAAGTTATCATTAAAATAATAATAAATAGTATTTTTTTTAACTTATAACGAAATTCGTTCAGCTATATATGTACATTAGACCGCTCCAGAAAAATAATAGTTCGCCCTACACGCTTGAGTTAAAAACCGCCATGCACCAGCACAGGCATGATGAGTGACTTGTAGAGTGTGATTTTTGTACGACGAGAGAGGACTTTACTTCTCAATTGCGTACTCAGTCCAAAGTAGATATGCCGGTTTTAAATCGAAGATCGATTAATCGAGCCCTTCCAATTCAATTTTTTGTAGATTTTTTAGTTACGATGAATCGATTCGCAAAATTCAAGAATCGACATTCGATTTTTCCTGAATTGATGCATATTGAACTTCGGTTTGCCGTATATATATATATAAATTTAGAGAAGTTTGAATTTGGGGCTGGTACAAAACAAAATAAAATGAGTGAGCAAGACCAAATAATTCAATGACCTTTCTTCTCCGACTATAACGCATCTCAGGGACGCCTTCTGATAACACCTCTACCCCTCTATATAAAATAATGGCTAATACTACAACAAAAGCTCAAAAAATTATAATTCCACAATTTATGCTAATTTTTATAAAAAAATTTTCACCCCTTCATTAATCTTCTTATATTTTTTTAGAAAGGATAATACAAAAAAAATAATAATAAAACGTCCGCATTGCAAAAATTGTATATGTACTTCTTAAAATAGTGGTTAATTTTGAAGTAAAACATAAAACTTTTTCTCTCTTATCATAAAAAAACAAACAAAATTTCGAAAAAATTTAACAATTTTCTTAAAAAAAGTTTTCACTAGGTATTAAATGAAACAATTTTAATCACTATGTTGAGCATTAAACACTACCCGTGTCATTGTGTTTGTTTCCACATAGCATTTTTAAAATGGCATTCATTTTTGTAACTTCGTTGCCAGGCGGAAATTCGGTTCAAGAATTTATGAAGCTTCTGTAGAATGATCATATCACTGTCTTAATATCGAAAAACCTTGACTCACACTTTGTTTTCAAATAACTCGAGATATTGAAACAATGTAAATATGTAAGTATGTTTTAAAAATTACTTATATGCAAAAAAAGTTTGGAAAGATCGCTATGCTATGCTTCTTTATAAAAATTGAGTAAAATACGTTGTTTAACAAAATATATGAATCGATCTTGGGAAATTGATTTAATTTTTGACGGTTCCTTCCTGCATCGATTATTTTTATTTCGATTCGATTCGAAAATCAATTTTTTTTTTATTTCGATCTGGCATCTCTAGTCCAAAGTACCACTTGTTGGCAAGAATGATTCTGTATTGGATTTCCATCCTGACATTATTATCGGTGTTAATGCTGGTTCCCAAGTAAAGGAAATTCTCTACTTTCTCGCAATTATAACTGTCAACAGTCGCGTGGGTGCCAAAGCGATTCTGACGGAGCTGGTGGTCTTGCTCAACGTCATTTTACACAGCCGTATCAGTTTCGCGGGTATACCAAATTTACACATCGCGGCGTACAGGCAACTCTTTTTAGTGCTAAACAGCTTTGAAGTCGCAAAATAGGTGGTGAGTGTCAATCTTTTTCTCGCGGGTTTTTTCTAAGATTTGGCGTATGGTGCATACCTGGTCTATGGTGGATTTGCCAGGTCTAAAGCCACACTGATAAGGTTCGTTGACGGTGGGCTTCAGTCTTTCACACAATACACTCGATAAGACCTTGTAACCTATACTTAGAAGGCTGATCCCGCGGTAGTTGGCACGTATGGTAGGGTGGAAAAGTATTCCCTCCATAATTTATGTATGTTCTCGACATCAGTCACTAGGTCGCCATTGTTGCTCTTACCACAGTTCGCCCTGGTCTTAAAACCTCCCGTAAGTCGCCTAACACTCTGGTAAAATTTTCGGCCATTTTTCCTGTCGGCCAGCATTTCAAGCTCTTCGCGCTTGCGTATTTCGGCCTCTCTCTTCTAATTGCGGCAAATACGTCTCGCTTCCCAGTTCAACACCCTAAAACGGTACTGGCTCGCGTTATGCGCGATTGCTGCGTTGTCCTGTGTTCGGCACCGTTTTAGTCTGCAGCTTCTTGACACTCCTCATCGTACCAATTGTTCTTTTAGGATCACTAAAATCCGACTACTCCTTCGGCGGTGGTACTTAATGAAACGGAAATATGGGCCATTGCTCGTATATGTCGGTTGGTTGAAGAGTGCTCTCTGATTGCCGGTGTGAGAGTCGAGTATCGAATGCATTGACCGTCTGTTGTGACTGCAGCTTTTCGACGTTGAACTTTCCTTGCATTTTGTGCGCACATTTTTCAATACACAGAGGCGCGAGCGTAGCTTGTCTGCAACATGACAATGGTCCGAGTCGATGTTGGGCCCACGGAGTGTACTTATGTCTAAAATACTGGAAGCATGCCTGCCGTCTATCACAACATGATAGATTTGGTTTCTCGTTTTTCGTTCCGGAGACAACCACGTAGCTTAGTGGATGTTGTTATACTGGAACCTAGTACTGCATATTAACATGTTTTGGGTCTCGGCGAAGTTGATAAGCCTCAGTCCGTTGTTCGACCGTGGTTCCTTGCCTACCCTGGCATTGAAGTCGCCAAGCGCCACGATTTTATTATCATGGCGGGGGAAGCGCTCATTTGTGATATCCAAGCGCTCATAGAAAATACCCTTGGACGCCTTGTCCTTCTCGTCTTTCGAGGCATGGACGCATATTAGCGCAATGTTGAAGAATCTCTCTTTGATGCGGACCGGGGTGAACGAAAGTACTCGGCAAGTGCCTTCAGTGAGCCCTTAAACCGAATAAGTCGAAGTGGCCCCTCCGAAGCTCCCTCTCTTTCTGCCGTGACCTAAGGCTCCACTCGGATTGGTTACCGCATCTCACACGAGGGTAGGATTTAGTATGGCCGTGAAACTTTAACTGCATACTCAGCACAACGGCTATACTCCATTGCACTCCGTCTCTGTCCGTTCGTGTTTCTACATTCCTAAAATGCTTGATATTTTCATGGGAGTAAGAGAGAGCTTCACCATGATACGCTGAATGCGCCACTTCTTATTAGAATCAGACATCTCACTCTCACCCACCCTAACTCTGTAAATTCGCTAGTCTAAAAATATTTAAACCTTTTGCATGCTTTTAATAATTATGTAGTTATTTTCTCTATGAGTGGAAAAAACTTACCTTTTACAATCGATCAAAGTTCATAATCCATTATTTCTTATTGATAATTCATCAATCATTTGCATGAACATCTATTCAATTTTTCGTTTAACACTTTGTAAACATTTTCACTCACTTAGACGCTCGTGACATACATGCAAACATTTCAGTGTTTAGTGTTGCAAATCTCAACAATCATTGCGGAATAAAAATGCTATGTCAACGACAGTCATAATGATGAATGACTGACACCGTCACCATGACCGCCAACACGCCACCAACGCGAGCTTACGCAGCTGTGCAACACGCGACACCAACAAACGACAACAGCTGCAGTAGACACAGTGTGTTTCTGTCCCTCTCAATCCCTCTCTATCGCTCTTTTTTTCTCTATGGCTTGCATGCAACGTACTAGGCAAAACCAAAGCAGCCAACAAGTTTTCAAAGACAGTGGAGGCGTTGTTGCATACAACAATATTCAAACTTATTTGCGAGTGTGTTGCAATTGACTGTCACTGTGACGTTGTCGCATTGATGCCGGTGCTGCGCCGGCTATCAGTAATGATTCATCCCCTACCTCTCTGCTTGTACTTTACGATTATTTGCACTGGAAGCCGTAAAATGTTTTAATAAACTCTGCTGCAGCAAATAAAAAATTTACAAGCAATATTTTCTTCACCAAAACACAAAACTTTTCCAACGCCGCCCGCCCCAAATGACACAAATTGAAGGCAGGCAGGCAGATCGGAGGTGGAGATTTACATAGTTGTGGCAATGGCAGCGCACCCATGTCATTGTCATCGTCATCGTTTGCCTTTTCATTATTTTTGTTGATGTTGAACCATGGCAATGTAACTCAAATGCTATTCGTGTCCCTCCCACCTTCACTGTTGCAACTAATAGTATTTTGTTTGTTGCTGTTATAGTTGTTGCATTGCCTCACTCGCAAATTGCCATCATTATTTTAATTCTTATTTATAGACACAGCTATGGGTGCCTACAATGTATTTGCATACATACATTAGGATGGCTCACGAAAACACTTGTTGGTTCTGTGCTGAATGTCTGAAACGGGTAGGTTTATATACATATATGGTGTGTAAGCAACGGCCCTACTGTTTGTGGCAAATATTTTCCAAACAACCTTTTGACTCCTTTTATTTCAGGGGTCCCCCAGCAGCTATCGTCGAATTGTCGACGGTAGGTGAAGTGTATCTCTTCAACGGTATCTTGCTGGAAGCCGGATCCTCCTAGATGAAACGTAAGGTTCATTACTAGAACAGGGAGGTGAATGCAAAGTCCAAACCAGCGAGAATGTTTCAACAAGGTAAAAAATTACACGTCGCATCGTTTTTTTCCACTGGCCACAATAATCTGCTTAGAAGCTTGAAGAAGAAATCCTGGAGTCACTAATGCGAGGCAATAAAGACTCTGCCCGAGGCCTTCCGCCTGCATAGAATTATATCGTAGAAGCCCTTCAATCATATAAGACTCGCTAAATACGCAATATGACACCTTAAATAGCAGTCGGCAGTGAGACTGTTAAATACTTGCTTAAAGCACATTTCCCAAGTTGTACATTGAAACCAAGTCGTATATTGGGAATACACGAGCAAGGTTTTTAATACATACATATTTACAGTGCCGGACAAAAGTATTGGCACAGAGAATTTTTCGCAATGTATGCACAGTTATTTTCTAATTTCTTTTCGCAATTTTTTTTTGAATAAAAATATAGTTTATACTACAACAAATAAAAACATAAAAATAAAATCTCTCAACTTTATGCAAAACAAAGAAAAATTCAATCAATTTGCATACTAGTTTGCAACTTTCTAATAATACAGAAATTAATTCATTCAATTTTAGTACAACAAAGAGCTAAAAACCCGCGTCGATTTTTGGTAATTTTGTTTGCGAACTGTGTTATTATTAATGTTTTTAAGAAACTTCCTAAAAAAAAGCCAAAAAGTTTAGACTGTATTCCATCATGGACGTGTGGAGTCGGTTTTTTATCAGCTTCAGTTTAAAAAACGACCTTTCTACAGAACTGTTGTTGACCATTAGAGAAAGGTACATTCTTAATGCAACTTCTATATGTGGAAAGCAATTTTTGACGTTATAATCAAACAAAAGTTTGTACATCCATATTTCTTTGCTAACAACTTCTTGATTTTTTCATAATCTGGTTGAAACTGTAGGCAATATTTTTTAAATTGGATTACCTGGTACCCTAAATTGTCATCCAAATCATTTTCGTGTATGTCAAACAATTTTGTACTTTCTGCTAACATTTCTTTATCACCATGTCTAATTTGTTGAGGAGCCCAAAGCGTTCATGGACAAGATTTGTAGGACCCAATCCTCTTTCTCAGTTCACTCTCAAGTGCCTTTATTATCGGTATAAAACTTTAGGTCCGAAATATATTCGATGGTTTTTTAATGTGATCTAATTTTTAAAAATATTTTTATTTATTTTTGCTTTATTTTATTTCTTTTTTAATTTTCTTTTACATATTTGTTATTTATTTTTATTGTAAAAATAAAAATATTACATATTTTTTAATTTAAATTAATTTTTAAAAAATTTTATGCTAAAAGGTGGATATCATGACGCTAAGTCGCCCTCGTTAGAATATCTTTCAATTAGTCTTTCGAAAGACAGTTGCCAGAATTGCCCTGTTATTTATGTAGTTATATTGATTTGACACTAAGTTATTTGAAATTTTGCCTTTAAAATTTTGTATAAGATAGCCGAATGACAGAAAGCTGTTTTATTAATTCACCTGCTTATTGCGCCATGTACCGCTACAAAACTATAGGTGCGCTTAAAATCTCTAACACTTGCACCACAGCCACCGTTTTTAAAATTTTCTTTATTTATACCTTTTATAAATCATATATTTCTACAATTTAAAAACAATAAACTAAGGTTTTTATTAAAAAGTTGAATGTTGACAAATTCACTGTTTTGACGAGCGAGGCTAATACCAAATCGACGCCAGACGGCCTTTATACTCATAGAAAGTACAAAAGTTACCCAAAGTAGCAACTCAAATTTGTATTCACAATGACTTAGATCAAGGCTGTCGAAACTGCGGCCCGCAGGTGTAGATGGTATCAACCTGATCACTCACTATGGCTGTGGCGGTGACGCGCGTACTCCTTTGCCTGACGCCGACTCGACGAAACGACGCACTTTCCTTAGCTTACTAAACTAAATCGGCTATTTAGTACTTAAATTACGTTGCACTACAATGTGAATCCCCTTCGATTAGGTAAAAAAGTAACTAAATATGTTTTTGATTGACTCGCCTTCAGTGCAAATGCAAATGTATAATTTTTTCTTTTCTTAACCGATTTCACAAAAAGGAGGAGATTATCAGTTCGTCGGAGTATTTTTTTTTTTTAATGTATGTTATCGCATAACTTTGGACTACGTTAACCGATTTTGATAATCCTTTTTTCATCGGAAAGATGGTAATTCAGGGGTGGAGCCATGCGAATTTCGTTTAGATCCGACAATTGGATCGTGACGAAATTAACGATTATCTAAAATTTTTCTATGAGAATTAAAGACGATTTTATTTTTTGCTTAAAAATTACTTGTTATATTTTCTTTTCTTTTTCTTAACTTTTTTCATATGGCGGGGGCTAGCGCCTATGTAGCCTATGCTTAAATCCTGCCCTTACCTAAATCATACATACGTTAAAACACGTAAAAAATTCCATGCCGCAGTATCTCCATTGAAAAAGGCAGTAAAATGGAGGAATTTACTGCTATGTGTACCTGTTGTACATCCCGTGATAAAATGATACGGTCTAACAAAAGCCAGGTAAATCTAGATTTCTTACTTTGTACAAAAATTTGTATGCATTTTTATAGCGTGTTTCCACGAGCTTATGGAATTTTGAGGGCTTCCCGGATTGGAGGGTTATGCGCTTCCGAACCCTGCTCCCATTACAGCGTTTACGACCCTCAAGGGAAGACTGGAAAGGAGACGGTCTAATGAGTGAGGAGTCCATCCATGCATACACAGATGGCTCAAAGCTCGAGGAAAGAGTTGGTGGAGGTGTTTACTTGGCTTTCGTCTTCCGGACCACTGTAGCTTTTTTCACCCCAGGGTTATATGGTTTCCGGGACTCTACTTTATTGAGTGAAATCGTAAGGCCACTGAACTGGGGTAACTTGGCACAAACTGATTATTGACGATATAAGTGATGAAATATGAATGCTCTTACAAATCTGCAAGCTACTTATTTTCGAGGCTCACTTAAGTAGCGAACGACAGATGGCATAACGAAATCACCTGCAAAACTGTCAGGAAATTGTAGCCACCTGTTAGTTTCTGTTATAAAAGGACACCGTCTGATTGGCAAACCTTCTGCACCTGATGTGCCAATGAACAGCTCTATCTAGACGAAGCCTATCGACCTTAGATCTTCTAAAATTTCTGCGAAGTTAAAAATAGTTTTAAAAGAGATCGGAAGCTTCCGCGAAAGTCTAACCTAACCTTCCACTAACAATTCGTTGTTGGCTTTTATCGTTTTGCAAAAAAGTCTTTTTTCGTATACAGGCAATATTTTGGAGAAAACCGCATTATACCTTTTTGGAATCCAAAAAATAAGTATAATACTTGAAAAAACTATAGATACGGGTGTCACGTATGTCTAATACAATGGACAGGCGGCGTACAGGCAAAAGTCTTTCGCAAGACCATTGTCAATTTTGACAACAATCCTGAAAGATTTTAACTGTCTTTCAAAAGACTAATTAAGATAACCGCTAACGATATATTTTTCGTAATAAAAAATTAATAAATGAAACAAGTAATTTTTAGCAAAAAGAAAACGAAACGAAAACGAAAAAAAAAATATATATATATATACGGAACCACCTCTGAGACACTATCTTTCCGATGCAGAAAGAATTATCGAAATCGGTTGACGTGGTCCAGAGTTATGCGGTACATACATTAAAAAAATATATATTCCGACGCACTAATAACCTCGTCCTTTTTTGGAAGACGGTTAAAAAGAAAGTCGTTTAATCAAAATGCATGGAAATAGTACCTAAAATTAATTCACATTAAACATATTTTTATTTAAAACAAAACATAAAAATCTTATAAGATCCTAAAAAATAAATGAATTGAAAAATATGTCTTTCTTTTTAAAACAATAAAATCTAAAAAATTTAAAGAAAATGAAATTAACAATAGAATAATGGATTAAATTAAAAAAAAAAGAAAAAAATAAATTTCTAAGAAGTAAATGAAATTAAAAAACAAGTAATTTTTAAGCAAAAAGCAAAACAGACTTCAATTCACATATAAAAGTTTAAGATTATCGTTAATTTCTTCACGATCCAATTTTCGCATCTAAACAAGATTTGTATGGGACCACCCTTGGGGTACCACCTTTCCGATGAATTATCGAAATCAGTTAACGTGGTCCAAAGTTATGCGGTAACATACATAAAAAGAAAAAATATTCCGACGAACAGATAACCTTCCTCCTTTTTGTGAAGTCGGTCAAAAAATCTTTTTTGCACAGTAAAATCTCAAAGTTAAAAAAAATAATGATTCAAAAAAATTTGAAATATTTAAAAATTAAAACAATAAAATAAGTACCAAAAATTAAATGAAATTAAAAAAATTCCTTTTAAAACAATAACAACCAAAAAATTAAAGAAAAGAAAACTAAAAAACACAATAAATATATAAAATACATTTCTAAAAATTAAATTAAATTAAAAAATACATATTTCCTTGTTTTTAATAAAAAAAAACCTAAAAATGCTATCAAAAAAGAAAAAAATTTCGAATAAAAAAGAAATGTATAAAAATTCCGCTGCGCCAGGACTCGAACTCGGATCTTTCGATTGGCACACCAACGCCTTGCCCACTCGGCTATTGCGACTGTTGGAGAGACGTGAACTAAATCGTATACAAGTGCTTTCTCTCAAAATAGCTTTTCACCACGAGTGGTGAATGAGAGAGCTTTTTTCTAAGACTTGTGTGCTTTCTTTGGAACTATCTTGCCCGTCTGTCTTTCACTATCTTAGCCAGAATTGCGCTGTAAATATTCTGTCTAGAATACATACTTAAATCCCATCCACGGTCGAGTTTTCTTTGTATGAAGCGTGAGGCAGTCTAATGTATGCTGATTCAAATGCAAGCCGACTGAACGACAGTAAGTTTATTGTGTTGCGCTAACAACAACTACCAGCAAGCTTGCTTGCGCTTGAGAAGTTGCATGCAACAATAGCTGTAGCTGTAGTGAGTGCAAAGTAAATTTGCATTTTACAACATGCCAACCAGTATAGCATGCCCTTCTGCTGCCGCCGCTATACGAAGACAAAAGTTGCAAAAAGCATTGTAGGCAGCTCAGGCGGTAATAAAACTATTACTACGCGTATGTTGTGCGACATACATGCAAATGTATGTATTTAAACAGGCTGCTGCAGCATGCCGGTTTCCGATAGACTGCTAGTAAATAGCAGGCGTATCATTTTTTTCTTTGAGCAGCAGATAAGATCCGGTTTTCAACTATATCTCGATTTTTGTTTACACACATGGGCATTCACACATCCATATATACGATTATTTATATGTGCCAGCAGATACATATGACATATGCTTGTATGTATATATGTATTTTGCTATTTATGTGTGCGCCAGCCGTTGACCTACTTCCGGCTTTTGTAGCAATCAATTTGCTGTCGTTTTTGCCTTCTTCGCTGCTTGGTTGTTGGTATTGCTCGTGCAATTCTTTTGTGCCAACGCAATTTACGGCTCTTCCAGCAGCCGCTAGTAATGCTGCTGCGGCAACATTTATTAGCAATTTTGTTTGTTTCTTTACTTTTGACTCAGGATAAAAAATGTATTCTACGAAACAAACAGCAAAGTTTTATGGAACATAAAGCAAGAATTTCGCCATGCTCACTTCCTAGCAACATTTAAAGCATACCGCCCAGAAAGTATGCTCGAGACCAATGTTATATCCAGAGCCATAAGAAGGAAGTCAAGCGAAAAGTCATATTGGGGGTTGAGTCTCGCTGAACCCTTCTGTAGCCAGTTTGGAACTAATTTCCTACTACCATATGGCATGTTTTTATACGCGTGGACCAACATTGAAATGCAATAAAACAAGCTATATATAAGATACCGTTTATGCCATTACGTGTGGAACTTAAGATCGCTCAAGCGCCCACCGGGCTACTCGCAGTAGTACAGCTTCGAGTTGTGCAGTTTCGAGTGGTACTGGCGAGGTGTGTATCCGAAGATGCCAAAGTGTGGGAGAAAAAGGCTTATAGGGGCTCTCATACAAGTTTTTAGGGCATGCATGCCATTTGGCGACGTTCCAACTATTTGGAAGAAAGTTAGGATAACCCTCATTAGCCCAACAGGGAGAAATGACTATGCGGTAGCTAAAAGCTTCAGACCAACCAGTCTTACATCCTTCGTGCTGAATAATCTAGAGAGCATGGTCGAAAAGTTTATTACAACAAAGGATTTGGTGGAAAGCTCCCTTTGTTGTTCACCAACATGCATACCAAAGCAGAAGGTCATATAAATCACCTCTACATGACTTTGTGACAAAGATCAAAGTGAAGCGTGAAGCGGATGAGTACACAATGGGAGAATTTTCACTGATATTGAGGGAGCGTTTGACAGCTTTAGCTTTTACACTATGTCCTCTTCGGGCAGGAATACACTTCTCTTTGTACCATGGCAGAATTAGGAAAGGCCAAGAGAAGCTCATCGCAAAGCTTTTGCGGCAGCAAGTTCCTCAGAGACCTCAAGGCTAACGAAAGTTTTATCTAAAGGAAATATTGGCCAATGATGGACATGGGCCCTGAATAGCGAAGAATCACTCGTGATATTACTCTGAATACACTTCCAGCGGTCATCCTAGAGTCGGAGCTGATAGTAATAGAAGGCGAAGGGCCACACCCCCTGTGGGAGGTTTAGCAACTCCGGGTAAGATTGAATGGGCTCTACATACTTTCTCGGAATTTAAATCGCCAGCATTGATGCTATTTTCCTGGCCATGCTTCAAAAGGCGGGAAACAAAATTTTAGAGTATGTACCTACATATGTGAACTTTTCGCAGGCTGCATCAGGCAGAACTATATATGTACCTACATCATGGAGGACTGCACCTTGCCATCTTCCTGCCGAACGCAGGTAAAAGCAGCCATGTGCAATCCCAAGATTATAGGCCCATCAGCCTAACATCATTTCTCCTAAAAACTCTAATAGATGTACACATAAAGGAAGGCGAAGATGAGAGACAACTCTCAAGAGCGCAGCACGCCTATACTAAATGGAAGTAAGCCGATACAGCTCCCCATAGAAGGATCTCGGCGCAATGGGGCTTATACGAGGTCATGCGAGAAGTGCATAGAGGCAAACCGCTGGGAGGGGTGTTATCAGTAGGAAATACAAGTTAACAGCTTGGAATAAACTTAAATTGGGGAAACCACTCTTCAACCAAAGCCAAACACGAAGTACCTTGGAATCGTATTGGACAGCGAATTGTCGCGGAAGCGTAATGTGAAGGAACGGGTGAGGAAGGTCCCGGCAACAATGAATACATGTAATAAGAGGTTGGGCTGCACTTGAGGGCTTTCTACCGCTCTTTCATATTAGATATTCACGGCTACAATTAAGCCAATATTATTCTATGGGATATTGATATCGTGGAGAGGGTTAACGGGCTCTCACTGATCAGTAAATACAAACAATCTTAAACATGCCAACGGCGAACCTGGTAGCCAGCAACATAGCGTTTAGAACTGCCGCCAGGCTTTATGCCACGTTGATGGTTGGCGTAAAGGCGTCGAGTTTAAAGGGAAGGCAACGCACATCAACATAGATGGTTCCAAATGAGCGAAAAAGCCGGAGTATACTGTGCGGAACCAGAAATTCGTAGGTCGTTTAAGCTACCGGATTTTTACGGTATCTATCAAGCCGAGATTTTTGCAATAAAGAATGCGGCAGAATTACTGCATGTTATTAATTTGCCAAGCGATCAGATAAACTTATACATATGTAGATAGTCAGACGGCTATCAAGGATCAACTTTCATATTATATGTACAAACTTGATCGCCGTTGCGGACTGTAAGGAGGCTATAAAGAGACTAGCAGCGGCTAAAACCGCCTCAATAGTCACGAATATACCAATTCATCTTCGATAAATCAAAATATCAAAAGATTTGCTCAAGTACCGCCAAGCAGATAGGCTTTGGAAACCCACTTAGGGTTGCAGACTGGCGAAGATTATGTGTAGCTCATACGACAAGAAACTTTATTGATAACAGGGCATTTAAATTAGGTCTTACAGAAGACAAAAAGTGACACGTACATCCCCCTTATAGACAGGTGGATGGGAGGCAGTGGTTAGAAGGAGGCACTGGTATACTTTTTCGAGGATAGGTTGAAGCTCGATGGATGATTCGATGGATTGGTCTTTTAAAAGAAAATCTCCATCAGCCTTAAATTTGAGCTTTCAGATCACTGCAGTAAATTCCAGAAAGAGATTTATGCTATTAAGGAAACAGTCGATTAGGTGCTGATGTGTGCGGGGGCGGTAAGGGAGGTAAATATCTGCACAGAAATCCAGGCGGCCAGCATGGTCCTGGGGTCGATTACGGTCCTCTTTATTCCTTTGTTAGACTTATATAGAAGCAGGAAGCTTCCTCGCTGATGAGCACACTCGACCTAGTTTCATAAAGAAAGAGGAAGGTGCAAGTACCATTATAGACTACTCTTTGTTAAATAGGTGTTGTGTTAAATCAGCAAACGCTAGGCGAAAACCAAGTCAGGTCTTTCTGGTCGAGGCGGGTATTGATAATAAAAAGTCCCCTCAAACTGAGCGGCTTTTGCATTTTCGGCACGCATGGTTTTTTGCTATAACTTTGCAGTTCCCATTCGTAGTGGTATCCCAAACGGCTAATGCTCATGGCCTATGTGTGTTCCTTTGGTTGGCTGCTTCGAAACATTTCCTCCTCAAATTTTGTAATCCAGCCCGAATGAATTGCTGAACATTTGCTTCTCATATATGTACATATGTACATATACGTTTTACCCTATTGTCACTCAAATTTAAATGAAAATGACGCATTAGGCAAGAATTAAAAATTCAGAACTCACAAATGGTTTGATAAGAAACTTGCACTCACGTGCATTACAAGCGACTTGCTAGCGACAAGGAAAATCACGTGGAAAATTTCCAAGCACCTCCCCTGGGTGGAATTGTAAATAGTGCCAAATAATCAAGAGTCATGCAATTTGTAAAGCTAAATGTTTAAACTTGACCACTAGGCAGGTGTGAAAACATGTCGAATCATTCACACACGCTATCACTTATCGCAAGTACATGATTTACCTAAGTAAGTAAATATCCATTGTAAATGCAAATAGTGTCGACTAATATGTATGCAAATACCAAAACTTTCCCTGTCAACTACAAATTGTATAAAAGCGGCATACTGTTGGCCTAATTTTTTTGCTATTCAAAATCCTTTGTCGCGTACACTGCAAAATGTTCTATCCATTAGCAGTAGTTTGCTTTATTTGCTCGTTGTATTTAGAAGTTGCCGCGGTTAGTAAGCAAATCAGTTATGGCCACTACTCCATTATGCAGCCTAACACTGTCGATTTCACTAGAGGATTCCAAAACTTATTGCAGCGAGTGCAAACCGAGAGTCGGTTCGTTAGTTACTTTCTGTTAAAGAATCATCCGAGTGATTGTGTGGACGAGCAGCTACCAACGAACTTCGAACTGCCATTTATGCAATTGAATACGAGCCTTCCGGTGTATGTACGCGGCACTGGCAATAGCTTCATATTGGCTATAGTTTGCGTGAAAGTACTCACCAATAAGGATTTCTTATTGGCATTTGCTAAAGATCTGCAGCACATTCGCACCAGACGTGTTTTGGCTATACACAACGGCGATCTCGCATCCAGCGCCAAATCGGATATTGTGACATTTTTCAAACACTGCGAACAAGTACGATTTCTTCATGCTGTGCTTATACATCGCGATTTTGCAACCACACACATCTATCATTCTTACAATCAATTTCCCGATTTCGAATTGGAAGCTCGCGATCTACGATCCGCCACGCCCATTTATCCGAATCGTTTTATAGACGTACGACGAAAGAGATTACGTATATTAATTGACCAAGTAGAGCCGTTGACCATGTTGTACCGAAAGAATGGTTGCCTTATCATAGATGGTTACATCGGCTACTTTTTGAAGACATTCGCCAGGCGATATAATTTTCAACTATACTTGCCCGATAACTATGAATCAACGGCAGAGCATGTGCTTTACATGGAGGATATTCGCCAGGCCGCTCGCAATGATTCGATCGATGTGGGTGCGAGTCTATCGACTCCGCAAAAGGAAGAAAATTTACACGAGTACATCTATCCGGTCGAGTTTTATCAATGGCTAACCATGCTGCCAGTGGAAGCGCCTTTGGAAACATTCTACTTTTATACAAAAATTTTCGGTCCAGCTGTTATAGTTAGTCTATTTGCCATCGTTTGGTGTTTGTGCGTCATTGACGCCATTCATGTCAACTTGGCATGCGGCGGAAGTTTAGACGGCAAGCGTCGATTACTACTCTTACTTATAAATCCCTGGCATTTTGATTTACTGCGTGGTATTGTCTGCCAGTCCTCTACCGTTCGTTTTAATTATGGCACTCGGCGTATTATTTTTATACTGATCTTTGCTTTGGGTGGTACATTGAATAGCTTCTTTTCCACAAAATTAGTGAATTGGTTGACAGTTCCCCCGCGTGAGACACCGATTGAAGAATTTAGTGAAGTTGGTGAACGCAATCTACAGATACAAGTCTCTCAACCAGATATAGCTGAAATTAAATTTTACAAAGGCGTGGAATTTTGGAGAGAACATAGCCAGATATTCGAGATAGTACCGACTTTTGATGAATATCAAAAAAATATACGCAAATTGGACAACCGTTATGGTTATATAATGAGTTCATTGATGTGGCCAACAATTGAGGAGCGTCAAAAGTATTTCCAATATCCGTTATTTCGCTTATCGGAAAAATTGTACTACACAAAAGGCGCCCTCCTTAGTTTGCCCATCAGTGAGAATTCCATGTACAAAGACCTATTGAGTGATTTTTGTTTGCGTGCACGTGAAAATGGTTTACTTGTACATTGGTATAAAGAGACTTTCTTTACGATGGTCAGATTGGGGCGTTTCAGTCTTAAGGATCCCAGTAGCAGGCACAGGCACCAAGTGCTTACACTGAAGGAGTTCGAATGGGTGTGGATCGCTTATGGTGTCGGCATTTGTTTGAGTAGTGTGGCTTTTTT
>NW_023458555.1:48091515-48102673 GCF_013731165.1 Rhagoletis pomonella
TTTTTATTGATCATTGAAGTAAGTATGTTTAGATTTTGCAGGCAATAAATAACCTAAATAAACATAAAACTATTCCTTTATTTGTATATTAAAATAGTTTCAACTTTAAGCTATTAAAAATTAATTAAAAAACAAATGTTACTGATTGGAAATGTAACATTTTGATGAGTTCATTATAAGAAACTAAACCCTTCCTAAAGAATATAACGTTTTGGTTCAAATTGTAATGTAAGTTTTGTTATAAAGACATACTGAATTGTTATCAAATCAGCCTCATAACAAATACATACTTTAATTGATCGCCAATTTCGCATTTGTCGTTATCAATACAGTGAAAAAAAATCGAGTCTTTCAAATCCCTCAATGCTCGCCAAAACTGTTTATCCAGTAACTTAGATAAGTCTTTCTTTTTCATTCGTTATTTTGTTGCCTAAGCCACAACTTGAAAATACATACTTTTGAAACTATTTCCCTTTCTTCACATATGGATCATATTTCTCAGAGGATTCGTATTTAAAATTTGGGAGTACAGTAAAACCCGCTTAATTACCTCACGAAAAATGTCAGCTTTTTGAGGTACTTAGGCGGGTTGGGTACTTAAAAGAACCCGCTAAGTACCTCGATGCGGGTACTTAAGCAAACATAATTATTGATGAAGTTACATCTTCTTGTTAACTTAGATAAATATGTAAATCCTTGAATAAATCATAAACATTTAATGAAGTATACGTATTTATTTAAGATTTTTCAATTAAAATACAGTTCGTTCCCTAACAAATACCATGTAAACCTAAGCTTAAGATTTTATAGAACACTTAAAGAAAAAAATTCATGAAAAATTAAAATTTTTTCTCAGATGTGTTTTTAGAGTATACAGTTTTATAGCCCATTCAATTTTTGAGTAATAATGTCCAAGTTTCAAGTGGCTAAAAATTACGGTTGATTTTTTAGAATTTTTTGCTGAAGGTGTGTAACGCTGCCACTGAGATTCAAATTATGTAAATATTTTAAGAAATTGTAAAAGAGCACTTAAAAGGGAAAACTGTAGGTAAAATGGTAAACGGGGTACGAAAAATTGAGGTATTTGGGCGGGTTGGGTAAATAAGCGGGGAGGTACTTAAGAGAGGGATTTTCTTCAGATTACATTCGAAAATTCACATTGCCCAAAAATGTTGGTTACTTAAGCGGGAAAGGTACTTAAGCGGGGGGTACTTAAGCGGGTTTCACTGTATTTTAAGCAAACATTGGCAGTTGTTCTTAGATTTTTGAAAAAATATACGCTTCCTATTTTGTATGCCATTTCTAGGTCTAAGGGTACGTTTACACAGAAAGCGGAGCCGAGCGAAGCCGTTCCGAACTGAGTGAAGCTTTCAAATTGCTGTAGCTATATGAAAGTGTTCATACAGCAAGCTTTTTCGTAAGCGTTTTGGAGCTAAAAGCAAGGCAGTTTTTGATTTTGAATTTTGCAGCTTCATGACGCTGCTGCAAACAAAATATCAAAATATTCAAACAACAAGTAATTTTTAGCAAAAAAAAAAACCAACTTCAACTCTCATATAAAAAAATGTATATATGTATCTCATGATCCACTGATCGGATCTTAACCAGATTAGAATGGGACCACCTCTGAGACACTACCTTTCCGAATTATCGAAATCGGTTGACGTGGTCCAAAGTTATGCGGTAACATACATAAAAAAAAAAATAAAATATTCCGACGAACTGATAACCTCCTTTTTTGGAAATCGGTTAAAAACGAATTTTATAACTAATCTTTTGAATAAAATTTAGCAAATATTTTTGCCACTTTTCATTGACGGTAAGTTTTGTGATACCTTTACAGCCGAGTCCATGGAAAAGCCCCACTTCGCCTAGTTCAGTGTGAACACCAGCAGCTTCGCTTTATTCCGCCTTGCTTCGCTCGGCGCCGCTCGACTTTCTTTGTGAACGCGCCCTAAAATAATTACTTAAAATTTTTATGTTTCAATCGGACCATTGAGACTTTACACTGCCGTTTTTTGAATAAATTTCGCAATTGGAGGGAGATTTGAAAAAACTTGTTTTGATGTTGCTGGGACTAGAAATTGAACCATGGTAGTAGGCACATCTAAGCACTCGCCAACGGCGGCAAGAGCAACACTCAAATCAGTCAAAATGCAATAAAGTATTAAAAAAAATTAAAATAGGACCCAACGTGAATTTTTCACAGATACACATTTAGTTATTTAACATTTGATCTAAAAAAATCTTTCAACTTGTTTTGATTTGCTCTTTTCTAAATAAAAGCTATATTTACGGTTAATAGTTTTATTGTATTAATTTTGGGTCATGACTTCATATCAACATAAGCATCTTCAGTGTATGAAAACCATGTAAATTAATGTCGGTTCATCCGGATTTTTCTTAATTTCAAAATCGGAAACCGGTTGTTTCAAATAGCAATTTTTCGATTAACTCGAAAGTCGGTTTTGGAAAAAGTCGAATAATCGAACACCCTAGTACATACATACATGTGTATGTGTACATACATATTAGAATTCAGCAATGCCGGGAAGCCCATGCAATGCGACGCCTACATTTTGAACTACATTCAACAGCTGCGCCGACTTTCGCATTTCTACGTAAATATATTTTTTATCATTACCCTTCTCATGTATGCATGTATATACATACATACATATATGTTATATATTAAATTAACATTGTCTCCTACTTTAGTGCAGCAAGATAATAACACGTATATATATATATTTATTCATTAGAGGGGGTCAGCCCCGATATGAAAGAAAATATTTAAATCACTCCGAACGTCCTTGTGGAGTCCTAAAAGCAGCCAAATTCGACCTGATTTAATGGTGCGAAGGATCGTTTTAAAGGTTTTAAGGTTGAGGGCAATAGATGCACATCTACAAATTTTTTGGGTTTATGTTTATCAATAAGTTATGTTATGTTTGTTTACTTTGAGAAGTTTTGCTGGTTAACAGGTCTATTCTGCGCTTGTAATAAAAATTTGGTTACCGGTAAATAAAGTTCGTCCCAATTTTTAAACCCTTTAAACCCGGTAAATTTGATTACCATCTCATAATCTGGTAACAAAGTTTTGCCCCGTGAAATATGCAAAGCCAGAACTTCCACAATTCTTCATAGCTGAATTGCTGAATATATCATCTGCATTACCAACGTACCTAGAATCGCTGTGACAAGAACTGGTAACATTTTTTAGTAATAAAATCATTCGGTTACAAAATCTTTGGTAACGTGCAGAATAGACCTGTAAATGGAAACTTGTTAGGTTATGGTCACATCTACACAGAGCATATAGTTTAGTTTGAATTATGGTGGCCAAAAGTATCGAAATTTAAAAAGAAGTATCCCACCAAAATTCGTCGGAAAAATGTATCACTTTTGATCCACTTGGATCAAAACCGTCACACTGGTAGGAACTATCACCGACCATTGGCTTCCCTACAACAGAATATTCACCAGCTGCTGCTGGTTGACAGTTTGGAAACGGAATTTCGTTTCCTTTGCGAATATGCGAATTAGGCCTCCAAAATAGAGTTCACAATAGACACTGATGGCAGGCTTCGATAGAATATTACCGTCCAATAAAATTTAAATAAAATGACGCTCAGCAAACACTGCTATCTTGTTCTTCTTCTTATTTGGTATAACAACTGTTTCTCGGCTCTACGCCAGGTCTTCATGCCGAATGTAAGATAGTCCTTCTGTACTTGATCCTTTCATTGTGTTCGTGGGCGCTTTTGATTTTGATATCCACCAACGGGTGGGAGCAACATCATAAATGCGTACAATATGCCCAAGCCAGCAGCGCAATGCTTATGGGCGTGTTAATTACATCTGCTATGCTTCTTCTTTGCGTCGAATAGTACTCGAAAAAGCCCCCAAAATCTTCCCATTTTCCCCCGATATCGTCCATGTTTCTGCGTCATCTAAAACGATCATGCCCGTACTGAGAGTTTTGTAGAGCGTTAGTTTAGTTCGTGTAGAATGGGCTGTGCAAGTGTGTGTGTGTGTGTGGGTATGTATTATTCTTCGCTTGATCTCCATCTTGACAAAGTCCTTCCCTACTTGAAAGTCATAACTGCCAACAGTGTCGTGTGTACTAAAACTTGAAGGCTTTTTATGTCTTGCCAGGAGATACTTTTTCTTGTCCTCGTTCACCTCGTTACACCAACCTCTTCCGCTTCTTTTTCTAAACTGGAAAATGCTGGGCTGGCGTTGCTGGGTTTCAGGCCGACGATGTCGATATCATCTGCATACGCCAGCAGCTATTGCTGTATATGATGTCGCTGCGATTGAGATTGACTTCTTTTCTTTCTCATCTTTTCTGTTCTTATTACTCGATAAGGATGAACATTTTTAAGACGTCGAATTCCCCTTCCCAAAAAAGGGAGATAGAGCACAAACTTTTTCGTGACCTGCTCTAATGTTATACACATATACGTATTCCCATATGTAAATATGTTTGTACATGTGTAAGCAACACCCAACTGCTTAAATTATAAACATATGCACGCGTATATATGTACAAACATAAGTACTTATATGTATATTAGTGCGGGTCAATTTGTATGGGAGATTTTTTTGGACGAAGCGCGTATAGCACAAAAGGATTCTGCGTGTAATTCTAAGTAAATTTTCCAAATAAAACATGGGTCTAAAATCACTTTGGAGTTTGTCAGATTGCGAAAAAGATTTCCTACATTGGGAGTGTGGTAAAGAAGTTCTTAAATTGTATATAAAAACATGCTATAAGGGTTTTTTTGGTATGCGGAATCCATTTCTGTACTTATCTTTTTCTAAAAACTTCCTCTAGAGGGCGCAACAGTGAAAATGATCAAATTTTCTTTGAAATCTATTTCCCCAATTTGGAAAACTCCGAATTGATTTTAAAACTATGGTTTCTTCGGCAAGTTTGCTTATAATTACACGTAGAATCCTCCGATGCTATACGCGTATAGTCAACAAAAAAATTGGCCCGCCCTAATGTATGTAGAGATTTAGACAAGCCAGCTGATATTGAATGAAGTGGGTGGCTGGATCTGTGCTGATTCTGTAATCATGTTTATTTATGCAATACGACAGCGAATAAGGTTCACAGTGTAATAATTTGAACGAACAGAGGGAAGTATGAAATTATGCACACGCAACACATAGTCAGTTAGTACATACATATAAAGACAGAAAAGAGATCTGAATAAATGTGCTTAAATTTCGTAATCACGTAAATCTCTTTTAGACAAATTTTGAGGTTGGCATCAAAGTAATCCGCACGCATTTAACTCAATTGCGTTGACCCGCTACCTACAGGTCGCACTGCGGGTGTCACTTCATATTCCTCGAGCATTTTTTGCTTCAAAATTCATACCTTTGACGGCACTGCCGCAAGAACAAAAACTCCATAGTAGCTGCAACTGCATACAAAAATACACATGCATATACTTGTATGTATGTATGTATGCAGGTATATGTGTATATACCACAATGAAAACACCGCTGACTGTTCCACTTTATGTCGCCTCTATTTGACACACAAAATATTTGTTAATTTGCCAATACGAGTATGCAATTGCGTACGTACATATGTATGTATGTATGTATCGACAGATCAAAAGAAAGCCAAAAACAACAACATATGCAATTGGCCAGCATTCGTATCAATGTGGACAAGAGTCATAAATCACTGGCACCGCCATCGCTAACACCAACATCAATACCTTTGCTGCCACAGATATGTAGGTACAACCTCTATCTGGGACAGACTTTTGGGTAGGCAACCTGTTGTTGCATGTTGTCATCGGCACGGAATGTCACAGCAGGGGTTATCGACTGGAGATTGCCGTCTTGTAGATATGGATGTGTGTACGTGTACAGATGTGTTGAGTATGTAGGTAAATGTAGTTTTGACTACTGTGGAGGCCACATTGAAAAGGTCTCGCTAGTTGACATGGAAAACAGAAATGGCCTGGCCAGCCAACGCAAAAAGGAGAAGCTACTGGAACGGTGTGTTTTGCAACAATGTAGTCAACATTCAACAAGGCATCAATTCAAGCCAATAAACATACATACTTACAAATATGGGTATGCACATTAGGGTAGTCGAACAAAAAGTTTACAATGTTAAGCTCTCGCCAACTAGGATTTTTCTAAGTTGAAATTTTAAGTTCTAAATATAATTTTGTTAACCAAAAAATACGGGTATTCTTATTTTCCATTCAAAAATATCCAAGGGGTGAGAGCTTACCCTGCAGGCAAAAGCACCGGCACTGGATATATCACATACCTGTCTGAAAGAGAAGATACTGATCACAGATCCGGTTCAGTTATATGAAAACGACCGGCAACTTTAACACGGAGTTGTCATTGGCAGTGACCGATTGCCACCGCATAGAGACTCCCCTCCGGTGGCAGAACTGTGACGACCTAAAAAAACCTGTCCCCTGGCATACCCCGTTTACCCGTTTGGTGACTTGTTTAAAAGAACCTATCACGAATATCTCCCTGCCCTTCTTAGAAGTGATGATTTCTTAAAATTTTTTGTACGATATTTATTCATAGAAATAAAATAAATTCAGCTTATACTCATTATTTATTAACATCGCTGGTGGCATTTCTTTAATTCGTAAGCAACTTTTTTAACTGCCACTTCTTTGATAAATGAATCGCCTTTCGTATTTTTTCTTCAGCACCTTCTGCGCCATCATATATCGAAATAACGCAATCTGAGAACAAATCAAAATTAGTAAATTTACTTTCCACAATTTACTCTAGCAAACCTTTCATAACTGGAAACTTTTTATACTCTTTCAATCATTTCTTTCCATGACTGCCGTCAATATTATATTCATAAAGAAATTCAGGCTCCAATAGTAGGTCATATGTTTTTCTCCTCCAAATTATTACAAACAGTGTACGAAAATAAACTATATTGTACGTTACTATTTCGTTTCGTTTATTACTTTAACAGTTCGGTACAATACGAAACAAAACGGCTGAGTTCACATTGGCGATAGTACACTACAGTAGTTTAGTAGTTACAGACGAAACAACAAACGAAATGAATCGTGCAGGGAAAATATATTTATGTATGCACATATATGCAATAAACAAATACAAAACGAATGGCTGCAATGAATAAAAAAATAAAAATGTTTTTTAATTGAATTGGATATGAAAATTTACAGAAAAAATTAGTTTTCACGTAATTGAAACGTTTGCATACATATAAAACGTACCCTATGGTACAATTGTCACAAACGAAAAGCAAACATTTCTCGTTGGGGAAAATGACAGTGAATCTTACAATTTGTTTCTGACTATTTACAAAACTGTACAAAACCACAAATGATATGATGATCGATGAGCAAATGGGAATTGTTTTGTACAGTTTATTTTCGTACCCTGATTACAAATAATTTTCTTAACTATATTTACCTATTAAAATAAAAATAAAAACAAAAGTATATAAATAAATTTAAAAATTACTAATGTAAAATTTTACAAATACTTACATAGTTTTTAATGTTAGAATCATAAATTTTTTGGTCTAGCTCTTTAAGTTCATTATCGCTTTTTATTGGGAAAGTTCAAGTTTTCTGCATCTTGGAAAATAAGTCTATTAATTAGGACATTTTGCTCTGCCTAGCTTCCATTATAATTGTATTTTGATGACTCGTTCTATCTGGAAAAAATGATCGGAAATAGTTTTAATAAAGGTACAATAAATATTTCTTTGAACTTTGGGCAATGTGAGATTAAGCTCAACGGAAATTATTATTATTTGATTAATATTTTTTGATCACAAATAATGATTATTTTAAGATTTTTATTTTTCTTTTCTATAAACGTTTCACATGTGAATCAGCTGTTTCACATCTATGTGCCGAGCAAGAACTTTTATTACGCCGAACTTATAATTTTCGATCGCAGGCTCATGTTTTCTAGAGTAAAGACGTACGGAAAAATGTGTATTATTCAGGGACGGTAATTATTATGAGTAAAATAATTTAAATCATCATTTAATCATTATTTTATGATTTTTATATTTTTCGCTCAACGGAAATTATTATTATTTGATTTTTTTTCGATCACAAATAATGATTATTTTAGGATTTTTATTCTTCCGCTTAAAAACAATGATTATTTATGAAATTGAAAAGGCCATACAGACGCAACTTACTGAAATTTTGACGTGAAAATTTTGGGACAAATTGTGACCGTTTGCCTGAAGGGTAATGTATGTACATTATATCCAAAAAAAATCCTGTTTTTTATCTTGAAATCAGAAAATATTTAGAGGTCGCTCAAAGCGCTTAAAAATTTCCATGTATTTTATATTGGGAAAGAAAGAACTTTTCCTAGAAATGGTATGGAATTCTGGAAAATCAATATTTTTCGATCGGAAAAATCTGGTTCTCCTCAAGAGACTTTCAATAATATTACCTAATTGTTTATTTAACTATTTGGTAAACTAAATATTTATTATTTATCCCCCCATTGCATTTCATGCCATTATCATTATCTGAGGGTTTTTGGCAGACCTATAAAATATAGTTACTATGAAAAAATGGTTAAATAAATAACTAGGTATTATTATTGGGAATCTCGTGAAGAGAAACGGAGTTTTCTGTTCGAAAAATATTGATTTTCAAGAATTCTATACTGTTTCTACGAAAAATGTTTTTTTTCCTAGGGGGTGAGAGCATTAAAATTCCGATTTTGCTTTGTCATATGCATTTTTGGACCACCCTAATGTGCATACATGTACGCTGCCTTTGCATTTTCCTTTAGTGCTACTTTCTTTATTTGCCTAGTCATGCCTCCTGAAAGAAATTTACAAAGTTGTTTATTGTTGTTGTAAACCACAAGGTTGCAAATTTATTTGTTCAACAAGAACATTTGAGCCATTACAAATTGGTGTCGGTATTGGTTGTTCGCAGCACCGGAGCGAAGCACATGACTTTTGAACATGAACATGAACAATTTAAGTGTACAAAAATATTTACACAATACATTGGTACATATGTACATATGTGCAAGTGTTCATACATACATACAAAAAAAAAAACATGTGAATCAGTATTCAAACTAACAGTTTAGGGACAGTCTTGAGAGCATTTTATTTGCTGATTTGCTTATATTTATACTCTTCCAGAACGCCAGGTAATCTTTTTAAATCGTAATCAACTTCCCAATATGAATAAAGTTCATCAGAGGTTGAAGCATAAGTATGTTCTAAAGAGACCAGCAGAAACAAAAAATATTAAAAATCTACTCAAATTCTTAACTTAACGAAATACTTTAAATATCTTTTCAATGAGCACAATGATTCTGGTGGCTGATTTAACAGTGGTAATTTGGCATTGATCCCTAGACAATAGAGGTGGAGAAAACATCGATGCACTATCGATGTATCGATGTTTTTGCATTTTTGTTAAACATCGATAGTTGATTGCGACTATCGATGTTTCCTTTGTGCACCTCTGCAAATGTAAAGAACGACGAGTTAAAAGAGAACACGCAAAAGCTATGAACTATAAAATTATATTAGTTTCAAATTTATAACATTTTTTAAATTTTTAGGAAATTTCATTCGTGGTGGTGGCGGCGGGCGTGGAGTAGTGGTAATCTTTCAGCGATGGAGAAACACCTTAAAAGTAAGTATTTATCATATAAGTAAACGCGCATGTGATTTTTCAACATGCACATTTCAAACGCGTGCGTATGTACATATGTTTATGTTGGACATACATTGTGTTATGGCTTTAATTGTATGATTTATATTTAATAGGAACATCAAAGGAAAACTGCGAGGCTGAGTCCCCAAAACGTAAGCGGGAAGGCTCCATTGTTTGGCAGCATTTCGAGAAAACCAACGACAGGACAAAGGAGATATGCACTTACTGCGGAAAAATGTTAAAAACGGCAGGCAACACGACGAACCTCACGGACCATTTAAAACGCATACATCCCAATCGCCTCACTGCAGAGAAACTTCTTGTATCAACAAAGTTGGATGCATTTTTACTTCGTGATGTGCAGTGATGGTATGAAGCCTTATAATGGAAAACATTTGATCTCTTTTTTAAATACATATGTATGTACATATGTATGTTCGTAGTCGACAATCTTATGTTTCTAAACTAAAATCAAAATATTTTTGAAGACTTATTGGGTTCATTTGATCTCTTTTTTTAATATGTTCGTAGTCGACAAACTTATTTTTATAAACAAAGATCAAAATGTTTTTAAAGATTTAATTAAAAATATTTTATATCTTTTTAAAAAGATGTATGTTAATCCCAATGAATAAATATGTTACGTTTATACAATCTTTATATACCAACTTAATTTTGACTTTGAGCGCCTTACTCTTTTCAGAACAATCGATGTTACATCGATAGTTGGTCTCAAAACATCGAAAACATCGATGGTAGCAAACATCGATGTTTCTCCACCTCTACTAGACAACTGAATCCAGGTGTCTCCGAGTGAAACTCTCACAAATAATAATATTGGCATAAAGGCCCCGCCAGATAGAAATTCTTTTCTGCGTCACAGGGGTGCTTTTGACGGCACGGAAGATGCCGAGACGGTACAATGAAAACGTTGCCGCAAACAAAACGGACAAAAATCACAGAGTTGACTTGAATGTCAGTCAAAGGATCCCTGTGACGTAGAAAAGAATTTCTATCTGGTGGAGCCCTAACTATTGAGCCAATCGGAACATACGGGGGCTCGACATACTCAGTGGTCCAGCAGTTCAATGTGGTCGGACATTCCAGGCACTTCTTATCACTTGACCATTTTTAGTAATAACTCGACTCCAGCGACACCTGGCGGCTCTTTTTACAATGGTATTGACCTTAGCGTTACCAATAGATATCTCATATATGAGCTAAGTCGGGTCATAAACAGTGTTGCCGTTTTGAACCATACTTTAGTTTTTCGCTCATTTCGCGAGATACTTAAATTTTCCTCGTAGTACAAATTTTGATACGTGACAAAGAGAAAAAATACATATATGTATCTAGGTACTGGCAGCTTTTAAAATTCGATCGAAAATACTGAAACGTTTTTGTGTCAAAAAAACTTAAAGAAGAATGCTTAAAACAAACTATTTATGTATAATGAG
>NW_023458555.1:48102773-48110018 GCF_013731165.1 Rhagoletis pomonella
AAAACTTAAAGAAGAATGCTTAAAACAAACTATTTATGTATAATGAGCTGACTGCATTCGTTTTTCATTTACTTTACTACCCGCATACGTACATAACTCTGCCGCTGCAGAGCCTATATTTTCAGATTTAAATTCATCCAATGTAAAAAGGAAAATAGACTTTCATTACAAACTGTTGAGAGTATAATAGGACGTATTCATAGTCAAAATTAAGTCGACACTGAAGGTAGTTTTTGACATAATTTCCAATGAGGTTAACGTGGGGTGTATCACATAAATTGATAATTAACGACTATTTATTTATCCAGGTTCAGCCAGGCCGGTTAAAAAATACGCGACCTGCAGGGTACTGTTGTTAAGTGAAAAAACTGCTCTATTGTGAATTCTTAATGGAAAAGTGGAGAGGGAATTTGTTTTCCTTATATACTTGACATTTATGTTGTATTTAAATCCCGTTAAACCAATCACATTTTTCTTGCCAGCTACCAACGGGGTCGCTTAAGAAGCTATAAGCCAATTTCACCCGAGTTGAGCGTTCTTCTGTCGCTCGTTTACAAAAAAATGCACCTATGCATACTATTTTTGTTCGCCTTTATACAAGATTAAAAACAATAAAAACTTACATATTAGATATGTGTATGAATGAGAATTACATGATTTTTCGGTTATTAACAATAATAAAAAGCAGTAGAATAAAACCAAATAGCATTTTTTAACAGTATTTTTCTAACTTGATACTTAGATACTTAAACAAAAAATAAGAGATACATTTGATCCATTTTTTTTTGTTTTTTTACGAAACATTTTTTCATGTGCTCGCGGCAACATACGATTTTTGGTCATAAATACAATTTTTGTAATAAATCGACTCTAACGCCACCTGGTGGAACAAATTGAGACCCTAAACTATCCAGGGATCGACTCAAATACAAAAGAAAAATTTCTTTAAAATCGGTTTAGCCATATTTGGGAAATTCATTCACAAACACGTACAGAAAAAGTATATATTCATTAGGATGGCACTTAAATGTAAGAATTAAATTTTCCCTTCGAATTTCCTAACCCTCAACCCCTACGTCAATGCTACTATGTATATTCGAAGATATCGCATATAAATTTTAGTTCAGATTGGAGACAGTTAAGGCGTGCCGCATATGGGGCAAAGTTCAGATTCCTCTATGGAGACTCAAAAAATTTAAATAATTTTTTTTTTTTCATATAAATTATGGTCTCGATTGAAGTCGGTTAAGGCGCGTCGCACAGGGATCAAAATTTAGATTACGCTATGAAGACATCTTAACCGACTCCAGTCGGCACCAAAATTTATATGTGATATCCTCGTCATAAGTAGTATCGATTTTGGGTATTAAGTGATAAAAAAATATATTTAATTTTTTGAGTTGCTATGAAGGAATCTGTACTTTGCCCCTGTGCGACACGCCTTAACCATTTCCAATCGGGACCACAATTTATATGTGATATCTGTGACCGTGGTATCACCGATTGAGGGGATGAGACTTCAAAAGTCTTTAATTTAAATTTTAAGGACCGCCCTAATATACATACATATGTACATACAATGATAGGTAAAAGTTTTGGTACGTTTGAAAGGATTTGGATTGATTTCCTTTATCTCCATACCAAGTTCCTGTACTCCACCATGAATAATTCCAAAGACATGCAGTATGAACAGTTCGGTTCATATGGGAGGTTCCAACAAATCAGTAAAGCTGTTCTCAACTTTGCGAACAGAAAAAAACAGCTATCAAAATATATGTATATTAGTCTAGATGTGAGATGTAAGGCAGTCTGATGAATTATTGATTTTTTTTTATTTAATACACCCCGCTTCCCTTGAATAGGTACACATACTTTCCTCAAGATCCAAGCTTATATCTGGACTAATGGGCATCAGAGAAGTTTTTTTAATCCCATTTTGAAGAATGATTAATTTCGAATAAAAATGGTAAAATGAAGAAAACACCTCGATTACTATGGATTTTATTCCACTTTTTATCAAGCTACTCGAAAATGATGCTTATTATTTTGATTCACTTGAATAGGCACAGGGATGCATAGTCTTCTTATGTGTTAGCGAAGTTATTAAAATTGCACTTAAAACCAGCGACCAAAAATAATTGATGTCCCGAACTAACAAATTTAAAACGTTGACCGAATTCTGAAATTTAGTGAAAACGTTGTTTCTTAACAATTATTAGTTCAAAAATATTTTTTCTTTCCCCGAAAAGAGTTATAACCCAACGTTTATTTTTTACAGTGCTTGATAGCTTGATGACAGTTATTGCCCGACGTTTATTTTTATGTTGGCCGATAAGAGTTATTTCACTCTCTGACTTTTATTTACATCATCTTGATCTTATTCTCCGTCTTCACCGCTATCCTTACCTTACAACGTTTATCAAACAACATAAAAAATAAACGTTGGAAAATAACCGTTACTAAGCAACGTAAAAGGTAAACTTGGCAAAATGACCCTTACCGGTCACAGTTATCGGGCAAACTAAAAAATTGGTTTATAACTCGACTTAACGACGAAATAAAAAATATTTCTTACCTATTAAGTATTACGAAACAACGTTTTTGCAATAAAACTTATAACTGTTATGTCCCAGCTTAAAACCGTTTTAAGACTTTAAAAGATAATTTGAACTATAACAGAGTAAGAATGGGCTAAGTAGGCGCACCTTCAACTGAATAAAATGTATAAGTGTAGATCTGCACGGATTCAGGACTTTGTAGGCGATCTGTTTGAAATAAAACAGAAGCAAATGCAAATGTTTTTAACAGCTAAAGCCGTCTCGTGGCATCGCGTCAGCGCGCTACACCGCGCGACCGGCGCGCACTCCACGTCCGCCCCGCAATGAATTCAAGCCCTCGATATTCCACATTTTTATATTTGTAAGTTATTGGAAGCAGGGATGCCAACTTGGCTCAAACTGTGCCATTTGTCCCTATTTTACTTCAAATGGCACTTAATTCTTCAATTTGGCACAAAGTGTCAAAATGGCACTTTTGTAAAAAAATAACATTTCGATTCATTTTTCTGAGATCCTTTGTGTGCACTTCTTTTTCCCAACTAAAATTTCAGTCAGATAATCCATGTAATGATTGGCAGTTGTTCTTTCCGGCGACTAAAGTGGTAAGCGACGAGATGTCCTTGATTTTTCAAAAAGTCTCTAGAACTGTCTTCCGGATAAAGATTATTTCCATACATTGGAATTGAAGATGTAATGTCGAATACTAAACATGTTATATAGTAGAATTTAAATGAATGGTATGCTTTTGTTGGTTCAATCTACTCCTTTCATTGTGTTAAAACCACTGTTAATAAAAAAATATTTTTAATAAATTTCGTAAAGTTTGATAAAATGTGGAACAATATCCAAAATAATAGAGGATGATTCTTCTCCATTTGCATCACGCTTCCTTGAAATTAATCATACTTCAATATGAAATCAAAAAGAAACTTCTCCGATGCCGAAAAATCCAGATATAAGCTCAGATCTTAGGAAAAAATGTGTACCTATTCAATTAGAGCGGAGTGTATATGATTATCATCACTATTTTTATATTAACAGTAACCAAAAAAATATACATACATAAATAACTTCTAAATATATGTAAATTATTATTTTTTTTTTCAAACCAATTTTTCTATAAGAAAAGGCCTCAAGCTCAATAAAATTCTTTGAATGTAACCGAAAATGGTTAAATGACTTTGCTGAAATAAATAACAAAGTAAATTTATTTGCATGTGCGTGTGTAAAGTAGTAGCATACATTCAAATACCACCCAATGCGAGAGGTATTGGGCTGTTACGATAAATCCAATAATAACAATAAATATGATAAAATTTGTCAGAAAGCAATTACTTTAATTAGTTAGAGTAAATGTGTGGATATCTATTGATTTTGTCTGTAACTGTGTGGATAGGCACTATTACTCGTATGTATGTGTTTACGTAAATGTACACTTATGAATATTTGTATGTTCTCTTTTTTTTTAAGTGAAATTTCTTAATCGAGTTCAGATAGTTGTGTGTTAAATATTGTGGCAAATGCGAGGACAAAAAGCGAACAGCTGTCTTGGCCATTATTGGAAGCGGGCACTGTTGCCGCAGCCTTAAGCCATCAAGTATATGCGAAGGATATCTATCTCCTCCAAATCCAAACGTACCAAATCAAAAAAACATATATACTACTCACAAATTTGCTGTGTACTTAAATTAAACTTTTAGCATTTTAATTCTTGTTCAATTTTCATTAGAGAATTAGCGAAATTACATTAGAACTAGGAATGTTTCGAATGTCATATTTTTCACATTCGCGAATGCAAATACGAATTTTCGGAATGCGAATGTTAGGAATTACATTAAAAAAGCTATAATCAACTTAAGCCATCGTTTCTATTACTTAAAAAATTGTGTAAATTATCAGAACATTGAGCGAGTGATTAACCTGTACAGTGTTTTATGTTTCTGTTTTTTCGTTTCTGCCAAAAAATGTTGCCTTTCCTCGGCGCAAAATGTTTTTGTTGTTACACTCAACCCAGGAAAAGGGCGTGTTTTTGCCTTCTTTTCGTTTGCTAGCTCACGCATTTCATAATATTGTCGTTTTTAACAACCATCTGATTTTCAGGGCAACCATCTTCCCTGACAAAGTTTCACAGGGCAGAGAATGCGACTTTTTCGCCTTACAGGACTGTGACATTTTAAGAAACGAACGCAAAATTTTCTCACCCTCTGCCTTTAATTTAGAATCGAGTGAGAAAAGAGAAAACGGCAATCAAAAGGAAATCACCATTAATCTAGTAGTCAAAATTCGAAAGGGGCATATTATATTTCAAAAACAGTAATTTTTCTGCCTTTTCTCCCATGAGGCTATTTCTTTGAGGCTCGCATATAAGGCCCCCTGCACTAAACAATTGCCCACTTGGACAGGGCTGTCAGCTATCCTTAGCTATGAGGTGCCATATTGATGATGAAAAAGTGCCAAAATGTGCCAAATAGAAAAACAAAAGTGCCAAAAATTGTATCATTCTTTTCAATCATTCCCATTTAGCAATAAAATAAGAACCACATTTTCAAAACAAAAGTGCAATGATAAAATAAGATAACACAGTTGAATAGCCTTTATAAATTAGAAAATTTTAATTGAGAAAAAGAAGTAACTACACGCAAAATTGTATTGAAATGCAATTTTTTTACAAAAGCGCCATTTTTGCACTTTGTCGGGTATTGAAAAATTAAGAGCCAATTGAAATAAAAAGGGGCCGAAAATGGCACGGTTTGAGCCAAATTGGCAACCATGCACTTGGGACGCTGGCCAGGGGCTCTATTCTGTAACTTTGAGTTTTCAAGTGTACACTGAAAATTGTGTGCACTCTTCATTTTGCGATTCAGGAAGAGTGAGAATGAGTTTTAGCTGTCAAAATTATGTACACTTTCTCATTTTGCGATTCAGCATGTGTGAGAATGAGTTTTAATTTTCAAAAATGTGTACACTTCTCTTCCGAAAAACTCACTGAATTTTAGTCGGTGAGTTTTTGGTTGTGAGTTTTGCACTCGGTGTATACTACATTTTCTCACAGTTACAGAATAGAGCCCCAGATCTGTCAATTTGTCGAATTTTAGTTTGGTTTTCCACCAATCGAGAGGATGCTCACTGAGATTAGCTCGTTTTTCTTTAAGATAGGCCTTCAATTGAGCTTTAATTTCACATTTTTTGTCCGCAGCCTGGTTAGACAGACTTAGACCCATTTCAACAATATTCGAGTGGAATCTTTGCCCATGTACACATATGCATTCGCAAAACATTCGTATCATTTGATGCGAATGCGAATGTGTAAAATGATGCAAATCATTCGCATGACGAATGCGAATGCAAATATTCGTAACATTCCTGTTAGCAACTGTTAGCAAAAACCAAAACCGTGTTTGAAATATCTAATATATCTGACTCATAAACCAAAACCAAACCAAAATTTAAAGTTGGGTACAAATTTTTAAAGGTTGCATCGGGTGAGCAACAATTTATCGATTCGAGGAATTAATGAGAAACGAAAACTCGTTTATCGAGACGATAAAGTGGCCGGTAATCTAAAGGTTAGATGAGAAAACGGCCCTTACTCTTATTAAATTGCTCAAAACTTTACCAGACGTTGGCTTGGCGTCGAAGTGAGAAATGATAGTGTCAAATATAATCATCACGTGAATAGAGTGGCTATGTATGCATGGCTGCAATTTCTTTAATATCCACTCGGTTGCATGAGAGATTTTTATTACAAAATTAAAATTAATTTAATTTTATTCTCAAAAGGAATTTTCTAAGAAAAATGATTTGTAAATATATTGAATTCGCCCGAAATTTAAAGTCATTCCTCGACTCCCCCGAGAAATTCAAATTTCACCAAAATCGTCGAATTCTGCCCCGGTTGGCATCACTGGCCTCGGGTCAGTTTTGGAGACGTTGAGGCTTATCTTTCCGAAGCCATAGTTCCGCTCCAGGCTTTCGTTATTTACGAGTAGGACAACCTGCATCGTTGCTCGCTCTGTGGGCTCTCGCTCTGGAGCGCGATCGAATGTGGCTAAGGCTTCCACCAATTTTAGGCGGGCTCCCAGGCACACCTCGCCTACTCTGCCGATCGTCGCCTTGTACAGCCCCCTGGAACCAACGTGCATCTTTGCACGACGGAAGCGGTCCCGAATTTTCCTCTGTAATTTGCATCGCCAGTTCACCAAGTATCCATCTCCATGGATTCCTGGTGATGCTGCCCTCTTAATAACTTTCATCTATTATGCCAATAACCTTTCGGTCATTGGCGATCCAGTGAAATATCAAGCCCCGACACCTTGTGTTGGCTCTTTTCGGGGCCAGCACCATACTGACTTATGGCGGAAGTCCGGAATAATTTTCGTACATTCTCAAAGAAAAGAAAGAGGGTGGGGAAAGATTTTCGGGATTAAGGCTTGAAGGAAAACATGAGTAATGGTAATATGGAGGGAGGGTTGCTGCTCGAATTAGCCGCCAGGGTGTTTCGAAGTGTCACCACGAGAACTACAGGGTGATAATCACAACGATTGAATACCTACGACTCGACATTTGGGGTTCTCGCGTGTGTGCAAGTTGATCACCCCTAATAAAGCCACTCTTCAGTTAGCGTTACAACCCACTATTAGGTCTATACAAGGAAGGCGAGGCATACACACAATTTCTTCCACTCGAC
>NW_023458555.1:48110118-48119495 GCF_013731165.1 Rhagoletis pomonella
AAAACTTAAAGAAGAATGCTTAAAACAAACTATTTATGTATAATGAGTTGACTGCATTCGTTTTTCATTTACTTTACTACCCGCATACGTACATAACTCTGCCGCTGCAGAGCGTATATTTTCAGATTTAAAATTCATCCAATGTAAAAAGGAAAATAGACTTTCATTACAAACTGTTGAGAGTATAATAGGACGTATTCATAGTCAAAATTAAGTCGAGACTGAAGGCCGGTTAAAAAATACGCAACCTGCAGGGTCGTGTTGTTAAGTGGAAAAACTGCTCTATTGTTAATTCTTAATGGAAAAGTGGAGAGGGAATTTGTTTTCTTTATATACGTAACATTTTTGTTGTATTTAAATCCCGTTAAACTAATCACATTTTTCTTGCCAGCTACCAACGGGGTCGCTTAAGTAGCTAAAAACCAATTTTACCCGAGTTGAGCGTTCTTTTGTCGCTCGTTTACAAAAAAATGCACCTATGCATACTATTTTTGACACTGTATACATACAATGACACTGAAGATGGCACAATGCCGAAACCGGTTTGTCTGCAAACCAAACTTGATAAGGGATGACGGAAACTCGTTCCAAAATAAATCATTTTTGTTCGCCTTTATACAAGATTAAAAACAATAAAAACATACATAGTAGATATGTGTATGAATGAGAATTACATGATTTTTTGGTTATTAACAATAATAAAAAGCAGTAGTATAAAACCAAATAGCATTTTTTAACAGTATTTTTCTAACTGGATACTTAGATAGTTAAACAAAAAATAAGAGATACATTTGATCCATTTTTTTGTTTTGTTTTTTTTTTTTAACGAAACATTTTTTCATGTGCTCGCGGCAACATACGATTTTTGGTCATAAATACGATTTTTGTAATAAATCGACTCTAACGCCACCTGGTGGAACAAATTGTGACCCTAAACTATCCAGGGATCCACTCAAATACAAACAAAAAATTTCGTTAAAATCGGTTTAGCCATATTTGGGTAATTCATTCACAAACACGTACAGAAAAAGTATATATTCATTAGGGGCACTTAAATGTAAGAAGTAAATTTTCCCTTCGAATTTCTTAACCCTCAACCCCTACGTCAATGCTGCTATGTATATTCGAAGATATCGCATATAAATTTTAGTCCCGATTGGAGACAGTTAAGGCGTGCCGCATATGGGGCAAAGTTCAGATTCCTCTATGGAGACTCAAAAAATTTAAATTAAAGTTTTTTTCACATCTAATACCCAAACTCGATACTACCATAGTCGAAGATATCACATATAAATTATGGTCTCGATTAGGGATCCCGGGATCCCGGACTTTTTTAAGTCCCGAATGTCCCGGGATTAGTCGATTTAAATCCCGGGATTGCTGGAAACAATTTTTTTGTTAGCCAATTAAATTTTTATCACAAATATCCGCTCTCAAGGGCAAAACAAGAATTTTTTGCAACCCTTAATGCTATAATTTCTTTAAGATCGCATTTCCATCAAAAGAAGGAATAATTTTGCTTCGCTCAAAATGGAATAGGTGATGCACTTATACATTTATTTTTTACTTAAATGTGTTAACTTTTTTTATTTTTACTTAAATATACTGATAATATCTTAAATTGATCTCAAACAGTGATTTATAAAATTTTATATAGTTACATAGGCAGTTACTGCTGTACCAAATACAGTCACTTACAAAAATATTAAGCATCGATTTTTTTTGCAATATTCAAAATATTTTTCATGGTATTTTTGTGTTAATTAAAAAAAATATATAGCTCATTTTACAACAAAAATCATGTAAATCAAAATTTCACACTTTAGAGAAAGTTGGTTTAAGTTCACCAAATTATCATAAAAATATCACACTTTTCTATTATGCAGTTTTATAGCCCATTCAATTTAATACAATAAAGTTCAATTTTAAAGTTGCAAAATCTCCCTTGATTTTTGAATTTTTTTTACTGACGACGTTGGGCATTTTCTTCCTTATAACGAATTTTTTTGTGTCAAAAAAAAATATATAAAATGTCAACGGGATGGTTCAGCAACTTCAAAATTGCACATACGTATATATTTTTTTAAATTAACAAAAAAAATACCATGAAAAATATTCTGAATATTGCAAAAAAAATCTATGCAAAATATTTCTCGGAGTGACCGTATATGCATTTGTACTTGTAGTACAAAAACTATGTTATAAATTAATGAGGATATGTACATACATACATATATGTTTGTCAAATTTTATGTTTGTTTTTTGTTGATTGAAAATACTGATTTATCGCCTTAATTAATATGTAAATGAATTACAATAAATTGTACTGTTTTTTGTTATTTCAATCTGATTTAAAATACTATAATAGGATGATCACAGATGTGTTGCACTTTTACCTGGATTGTATTTTCAAATCCCGAAAATCCCGGTATCGACAAAACCCCGAAAAATGACATCCCTAGTCTCGATTGAAGTCGGTTAAGGTGTGTCGCACAGGTATCAAAATTTAGATTACGCTATGAAGACATCTTAACCGACTCCAGTCGGCACCAAAATTTATATGTGATATCCTCGTCTTAAGCAGTATCGATTTTGGGTATTAAGTGATAAAAAAAAATATTTAATTTTTTGAGTTGCTATGAAGGAATCTGTACTTTGCCCCTGTGCCTTAACCATTTCCAATCGGGACCACAATTTACATGTGATATCTGTGACCGTGGTATCACCGATTGGGGAGATGAGACTTAAAAAATCGTTCATTTAAATTTTAAGGACCGCCCTAATATACATACATATGTACATACAATGATAGGTAACTGTTTGGGTACGTTTGAAAGGATTTGGATTGATTTCATTTATCTCCATACCAAGTTCCTGTACTCTACCACGAATAATTCCAGAGACATGCAGTATGAACAGTTCGGTTCATATGGAAGGATCCAACAAATCAGTAAAGCTGTTCTCAACTTTGCGAACAGAAAAAAACAGCTTTCAAAATATATGTATATTAGTCTAGATGTGAGATGTAAGGCTGTCTGATAAATTATTGTTTTTTTTTTTATTTAATACACCCCGCTTCACTTGAATAGGTACACATAATTTCCTCAAGATCCAAGCTTATATCTGGACTAATGGGCAGCAGAGAAGTTTTTTAATCCCATTTTGAAGAATGATTAATTTCGAATAAAAATGGTAAAATGAAGAAAACACCTTGATTACTATGGATTTTATTCCACTTTTTATCAAGCTACTCGAAAATGATGCTTATTATTTTGATTCACTTGAATAGGCACAGGGATGCATAGTCTCCTTATGTGTTAGCGAAGTTATTAAAATTGCACTTAAAACCAGCGACCAAAAATAATTGATGTTTCGAACTAACCAATTTAAAACGTTTACCGAATTCTGAAATTTAGTGAAAACGTTGTTTCTTAACAGTTATTAGCTCAAAAATATTTTTTCTTTCCCCGAAAAGAGTTATAACCCAGCGTTTATTTTTTACAGCGCTTGATAGCTTGATGACAGTTATTGCCCGACGTTTATTTTTACGTTGGCCGATAAGAGTTATTTCACTCTCTCTGACTTTTATTTTCATCATCTTGATCTTATTCTCCGTATTCACCGCTATCCTAACCTTACAACGTTTATCAGACAACGTAAAAAATAAACGTTGGAAAATAACAGTTACTAAGCAACGTAAAAAGTAAATTTTGCAAAATGACCCTTACCGGCAACGGAAAAAATATTTCTCCGGCATAACAGTTATCGGGCAAACTAAAAAATTAACGTTGGTTTATAACTCTTAACGACGAAATAAAAAATATTTCTCATCTAATAAGTATTACGAAACAACGTTTTTGCGACAAAATTTATAACTGTTATGTCCCTGCTTAAAACCGTTTTAAGATTTTAAAAGATAATTTGAACTATAACAGAGTAAGAATGGGATAAGTAGGCGCACTTTCAACTGAATAAAATGTATAGTGCACGGATCCAGGACTTTGTAGGCGATCTGTTTGAAATAAAACCGAAGCAAATGCAAATGTTTTTAACAGCTAAAGCCGTATCGTGGCATCGCATGAAATAAGCATAAAATTGAGCCGGAACACAAAATCTAGACGGAAATAAGAAAAGTCCTTTACGAGGTCATCAGGAACGGAACGGAAACAAGGTCAATTGACTTTATTTCCCGCCCTGGTGCGAAGTAAAGTCAATTGACATTATTACCTTTTTAAAAACGAAATAAAATCCATTGACATTATTTCTCTGTCAATCATTAAATTTGCTTAGCTTCGCGGCGGCCTGCGTCAGCGCGCCACACCGCGCGACCGGCGCGCACTCCACGTCCGCGGCCGTGCTGTAAAGCAGGTAGAATTATTTTTTGTATACGTTGAAATAAAATTTGTATATATTTTAAACATCGAGGGCTTATATTCAATAATACCCTCTATCTGCACACTTTTCACAAAGATGAGATTCTGATATAAAAAACCACCTAAGCTTAAATGTCATCGGTGATCTAAATGCTACTTTATAAAACGACAGGTAATAAGTCCCAGTTGGTTTCTAAAATCACAAATTAGTTTTTGTGCAAATTGTAGATAGAGGGTATTAATGAATTCAAGCCCTCGATATTTCACATTTTTATATTTGTAAGTTATTGGAAGCAGGGATGCCAATTTGGCTCAAACGATTCAAAATGTGGAACAAAATCCATCTGCACCACTCTTCCTTGAAATTAATCATACTTCAATATGAGATCAAAAAGAAACTTCTCCGATGCCGAAAAATCCAGATCTTAGGGAAAAATGTGTAGGTACCCATTTCAATTAGAGCGGAGTGTATATGATTATCATCACTATTTTTATATTAACAGTAACCAAAAAAATATACATAGATACATAAATAACTTCTAAATATATGTAAATTATTATTTTTTTTTCAAACCAATTTTTCTATAAGAAAAGGCCTCAAGCTCAATAAAATTGTTTGAATGTAACCAAAAATGGTTAAATGACTTTGCTGAAATAAATATCAAAGTAAATTTATTTGCATGTGCGTGTGTAAAGTAGTAGCATACATTCAAATACCACCCAATGCGAGAGGTATTGGGCTGTTACAATAAATCCAATAATAAAAATAAATATGATAAAATTTGTCAGATAGCAATTACTTTAATTAGTTAGAGTGAATGTGTGGATATCTATTGATTTTGTCTGTAACTGTGTGGATGGCACTATTACTCCTATGTATGTATTTACGTAAATATACACTTATGAATATATGTATGTTTTCTTTTTTTTTAAGTGAAACTTCATAATCGAGTTCAGATAGTTGTGTGTTAAATATTGTGGCAAATGCGAGGACAAAAAGCGAACAGCTCTCTTGGCCATTATTGGAAGCGGGGCACTGTTTCCGCAGCCTTAAGCCATCAAATCTAAATCCAAACGTACCAAATCGAGCATATATAACACTCACAAATTTGCTGCGTACTTAAATAAAACTTTTAGAATTTTAATTCTTGTTCAATTTTCATTAGAGGATTAGCGAAATTATATTGGAACTAGGAATGTTTCGAATGTCATATTTTTCACATTCGCGAATGCAAATACGAATTTTCGGAATGCGAATGTTAGGAATTACATTAAAAAAGCTATAATCAACTTAAGCCATCGTTTCTATTACTTAAAAAATTGTGTAAATTATCAGAACATTGAGCGAGTGATTAACCTGTACAGTGTTTTATGGTGATTTCGTTTCTGCCAAAAAATGTTGCCTTTCCTCGGTGCAAAATGTTTTTGTTGTTACACTCAACCCAGGAAAAGGGCGTGTTTTTGCCTTCTTTTCGTTTGCTAGCTCACGCATTTCATAATATTGTCGTTTTTAACAACCATCTAATTTTCAGGGCAACCATCTTCCCTGACAAAGTTTCACAGGGCAGAGAATGCGACTTTTTCGCCTTACAGGACTGTGACATTTTAAGAAACGAACGCAAAATTTTCTCACCCTCTGCCTTTAATTTAGAATCGTTGGAGAAAACAGAAAGGGGCAATCAAAAGGCGACATTTTATGGTAGAAACGAAATCACCATTAATCTAGTAGTCAAAATTCGAAAGGGGCATATTATATTTCAAAAACAGTAATTTTTCTGCCTTTTCTCCCATGAGGCGATTTCTTTGAGGCTCGCATATAAGGCCCCCTGCACTAAACAATTGCCCACTTGGACAGGGCTGTCAGCTATCCTTAGCCATGAGGTGCCATATTGATGATGAAAAAGTGCCAAATGTGCCAAACAGAAAAACAAAAGTGCCAAAAATTGTGTCATTCACATTTTCAAAACAGAAGTGCAATGATAAAATAAGATAACACAGTTGAATAGCCTTTATAAATTAGAAAATTTCAATTGAGAAAAAGAAGTAACTACACGCAAAATTGTATTGAAATGCTATTTTTTTACAAAAGCGCCATTTTGGCACTTTGTCGGGTATTGAAAAATTAAGAGCCATTTGAAATAAAAAGGGGCCGAAAATGGCACGGTTTGAGCCAAATTGGCAACCATGCACTTGGGACGCTGGCCAGGGGCTCTATTCTGTAACTGTGAGTTTTCAAATGTACACTGAAAATTGTGTGCACTCTTCATTTTGCGATTCAGGAAGAGTGAGAATGAGTTTTAGCTGTCAGAATTGTGTACACTTCCTCATTTTGCGATTCAGCATATGTGAGAATGAGTTTTAATTGTCAAAAATGTGTACACTTCTCTTCCGAAAAACTTACTGAATTTTAGTCAGTGAGTTTTTGGTTGTGAGTTTTGCACTCGGTGTATACTACATTTTCTCACAGTTACCGAATAGAGCCCCAGATCTCTCAATTCGTCATATTTTAGTTTAGTTTTCCACCAATCGAGAGGATGCTCACTGAGAGTAGCTCGTTTTTCTTTAAGATACCCCTTCAATTGAGCTTTAATTTCACATTTTTTGATGTCGTCTCCAGATTCTATAACCGAGCCTTCGCTTTTGCTGGAGGAATATAAAATTATTTCTATAAGACTTTTAGCAGTACTTGTTGAAGGCCCATCAATGTTCCTTGATATACTACTTAACCGTTTAGCGCCTGAAGCTAAAAGCCGGTTTTGTCCGCAGCCTTGTTAGACAGACTTAGACCCATTTCAACAATATTAGAGTGGAATCTTTGCCCATGTACACATTCGTATTCGCAAAACATTCGTATCATTTGATGCGAATGCGAATGTGTAAAATGATGCAAATCATTCGCATGACGAATGCGAATGCAAATATTCGTAACATTCATGATTGGAAGTAGGCTTACCTCGCGTATGTCGGTATTTTTGAAAAATTTAAAAATAGCTGTAAATACATACATACACATGTACATCTGCATGCATGGGCGTAAGTCTTCTTCTTCTTATTTGGCGCTGCAACCGCCTAGGCGATTTTGGCCGAGTTCAACAACGCACGCCAGTCGTTTCTTTTCTGTGCCGACTGGCGCCAATTGGAAATGCCAAGTGAAGCCAAGTCCTTCTCCACCTGGTCTTTCCATCTCAGTAGGGGGCCTTCCTCTGCCAGCACCAGCGGGTTCCGAGTGGAATACTTTCAGAGCTGGAACATCGGTATCCATTCGAACGACATGACCAAGCCAACGGAGCCCCTGTATTTTAATTCGCTGCACTATGTCCATGTCGTTGTAAAGATCATACAGCTCATGTCTGCGGTACTCGCCGTCGCCAACGCTTAAAGGCCCGTAAATCTTCCGCAAAATCTTTCTCTCGAATACTCCAAGAGCCGCCTCATCGTATGTTGTTATTGTCCATGCTTCTGCGTCATATGGCAGCACGGGCATGATTATTGATTTATAGAGTGTGGTTTTCGTACGTCGAGGGAGGACTTTACTCCTGAATTGCCTACTCAGTCCAAAGGTTCACTTGTTGGCAAGAGTGATTCTGCGTTGAATTTCCATGCTGACATTATTATCGGTGTTAATGCCGGTTACCAAGTAAACGAAATTCTCTACTCTCTCGAAATTTTAACTGTCAACAGTGACGTGGGCGCCAAGGCGTGAATGTGCTGACTGTTGGTTTTTTGACAGTAGATACTTCGTCTTGTCCTCGTTTATCGCCAGGCCCATTCACTTTGCTTCCTTATCCAACTTGGAAAAGACACAACAGACTTCGCGGTTTTTGTTACCGATGATATCAATGTCATCGACATAAGCCACCAATTGTATGCTCTTGTAGTAAATTGTTCCTGAGCGATTCATTTCTACAGCTCTTATTATCTTCTCCAAAATCAGAATAAAGAAGTCACCCTGTCTGAAGTCCCGTTTGGTGGCGAATGGCTGGAAGAGGTCTTTCCCAATTCTGACGGAGTTGGTGGTATTGCTCAACATCATTTTACATAGCCGTATCAGTTTGGCGGGTATGCCAAATTCGGACATAGCGGCGTATAGGCAACTCCGTAAGTATAAAGCGATAACACTGGCAATATTTTTTATTTTTTAATAATATATAACACTAATAATTCTGAGTATATTTTGTAAAGCAAATCTATTGTATATTAATGTAATGTCCTTTAAAGTACCAAACCGCGTATCGTCATTCTGCAAGGCCGCGTAACCTATATACTTAAATACTTACTCTTATTAAATTGCTCAAAACTTTACCAGACGTTGGCTTGGCGTCGAAAACGAAGTGAGAACTGATAGTGTCAAATATAATCATCACGTGAATAGAGTGGCTATGTATGCATGGCTGCAATTTCTTTAATATCCAATCGGTTGCATGAGAAATTTTTATTACAAGTTTTAATTTTATTCTCAAAAGGAATGTTCTAAGAAAAATGATTTGTAAATATATTGAATTCGCCCGAAATTTAAAGCCATTCCTCGACTCCCCCGAGAAATTCAAATTTCAACAAAATCGTCGAGTTCTCCCCCGGTTGGCATCACTGGCCTCGGGTCAGTTTTGGAGACGTTGAGGCTTATTTTTCCGAAGCCATAGTTCCGATCCAGGCTTTCGTTATTTACGAGTAGGACAACCTGCATCGTTGCTCGCTCTGTGGGCTCTCGCTCTGAAGCGCGATCGAATGTGGCTAAGGCTTCCACCAATTTTAGGCGGGCTCCCAGGCACACCTCGCCTACTCTGCCGATCGTCGCCTTGTATATGGAGGGAGGGTCGCCGCTCGAATTAGCCGCCAGGGTGTTTCCAAGTGTCACCACGAGAACTACAGGGTGATAATCACAACGATTGAATACCTACGACTCGACATTTGGGGTTCTCGCGTGTGTGCAAGTTGATCACACCTAATAAAGCCACTATTCAGTTAGCGTTACAACCCACTATTAGGCCTATACAAGGAAGGCGA
>NW_023458555.1:48119595-48120874 GCF_013731165.1 Rhagoletis pomonella
AATAAAAATCTTTCATGCAAGATACAAGTCGATGTGGTGGTGTTAAGACGTGTTTTTTACTCGCTCTGATATGCCTATTGTTTATTATTGTTTATTTTTGCTCTATTTACAATGGTGCAAACATAAAAATTAGTGAGACAGTGACTCGGATTGTGTTGGTATTCTGCCGAGCCCGAGCCCGCAGTAGTGGGTTGTAACGCTAACTGAAGAGTGGCTTTATTAGGTGTGATCAACTTGCACACACGCGAGAACCCCAAACGTCGAGTCGTAGGTATTCAATCGTTGTGATTATCACCCTGTAGTTCCCGTGGTGACACTTGGAAACACCATGGCGACTAATACGAGCAGCAACCATCCCTCCATATTACCATTACTCATGTTTCCCTTCAGACCTGCATCCCGGAAATCTTTCCCCACCCTCTTTCTTTTCTTTGAGAAATTACGAAAATTATTCCGGACTTCGACATAGGTTAGTACGGCACCGGCCCCGAAAAGGAGCAACACAAGGTGTCTGGGCTTGATATCCCACTGGATAGCCAAGGACCGAAAAGTTATTGGCATAATAGGTGAAAGTTATTAAGAGGGCAGGATCACCAGGAACCCATGGAGATGGATAATTGGTGAACTGGCGATGCAAATTAAAGAGGAAAATTCTGGACAGCCGCCGTCGTGTATAGATGCAGTTTGGTTACAGGGGGGCTGTACAAGACGGCGATCGGCAGAGTAGGCGAGGTGTGCCCGGAAGCGCGCCTAAAATTGGGGGAAGCCTTAGACACATTCCATCGCGCTACAGATCGAGCAAAGGTGCAGGTTGTCCTGCTCTCAAATAACGAAAGCCTGGAGCGGAACTATGGCTTCGGAAAGATAAGCCTCAACGTCTCCAAAACTGACACGAGGCTAGTGATGCCCACCGAGGGAGAATTCGCAGATTTTGGTGAAATTTGAATTTCTCGGGGGAGTCGGGGAATGGCTTTAAATTTGGGGTAGATCAATACACAAACGAGTTTTATTAAAACATTTCTTTTTGAGAATAAAATTAAAACTAGTAATAAAAATCTTTCATGCAAGGTACAAGTCGACGTGGTGTTGTTAAGACGGGTTTTTTACTGGCTCTGATATTTCTATTGTTTATTATTGTTTATTTTTGCTGTCTTTACAATGGTGCAAGCATAAAAATTAGTGAGATAGTGACTCGGATTGTGTTGGTATTCTGCCGTCAGACGTAAAAGTGCAAAGTGTGTGCTACTGCTCCTCGGAATTCAATCCGCTCGCCGCCCCC
>NW_023458555.1:48120974-48126004 GCF_013731165.1 Rhagoletis pomonella
TTGAATTCCGTGTCTGGTAATGCAGTGAAGTCAAAATCTGTTGCTCTGACGAAGCCGACAGTTACTTTAAATCAGCCGTGTCCAGCGCAGGGCACTTGCCTATAGAATTCTACCAACGCAGGACACTAGCTTATGGAGTTCTGCCGGCGCTGGGCATGCCTGCTTTAAATGACAAGGGAAATAAACAACAATTATCTTTGTCGTCTACATATTTGCAATTCAATTGATTCACTCTGTGCGGAGAATTCACGCTTGATGAACTTAATCTCCAATTTGTATGGTGATAAAAAGAAAATGCAGAAAAAATTGGATAGCATGCAGCAAAGTCTAATCAAAAAAGACGATGCTCTACTGAGATTAGAGGTCGAAGATTTGCAAAAAGAATTGTGATAATGCACCCACTTATAAAGTAAGCGCAACTAATACTACTTGTTCGTCATCATCGCATATCACCCCACCTACGTATTCATCGGTTGCTGCTTCCGGCGCCGCGGATGCTGTGTTGACTGGCGTCAGCAGCTGTGATCGGACTTCTACCACGTTGTGGTAGATCTGCCACTTTTTTGAGCGAGTACCACTCAAGGTCTGAAATCTACCACATATTCGCGTTGAGTAGTTTTTTTTGCTTGACATAATTTTCTTAACTTTAAGAGCATAAATTGTCCAACACTAAAAACTATATGGTAACAAGAATGATATAATACAAGATTCCGCATTCCCGACGACGATGAAATTTCTCAAGTAAAAGTAAACAAAGCCGAATGGGAGGATAAAATAAACTGTAAAATTGTAAATTTTTTCAGTAATCAATTTTTTGACAGGGAATGCAGTTTTATTGTGTTAAATTCTAAAATATATGATTTATAAAAAGAATTAATAGCGAAAATATTAAATAACGGCGATTTTTGTGAAAGTATTAGCAAATTTAAGTGCGTCTAAAGTTTCTGAGGCGTTGGTTACTTTTACTTGAGAATTGTCAAAATCGGAAAATCCCAATTAGATGTTTCTGGAACGTGCCACATTTGTTCGCTACTTCGTGATGTGATAAAAAGAAAAGCTGGCAGCACTCCGCAAGGTTGCCGAAATCTCTTAAAATATGTTCGAAAAATATCTTTATATGGAAGGAACTGCTTTACACTGTCAGGGCAAGAAACTACCAAAAACCAACGCAATTTTTAGCAACTTCAATCCTGCACTTTATTATACTAAAATTACATTTTTTTTTTCCAAAAAAACTTCAAAATAATATTTTAAAGCTAAAAAAAATATTTTTGATCTCAAAAAAATCTTCATTTAAAAATACCGAAAAAGAAACACAAAATTTGATATTGGCTTTACGGCTGTAATTGGCCCTTATTATGTTGGTTGAAAGAATTACCAATTTCAAGTTATAAAGTCCTTTTTATAACAACTTAAACTTAAAATGAATATTGCCTCGCGTCATCAGAAAATTTGTAGCACAGTTTACATTTGTATATGTACTGTGGCGAAAATATAAATAGGGACGCGACATTTTACAAGTTTTGACCGACTTCAAAAAAGGAGGAGTTTATCAATTCGTGCGAATATTTGTTTAATGTATATATATTACCGCATAACTTTCGACTACTGGAACCGATTTCGATAATTCCTTTTTATCGGAAAGGTGGTACCTCAAGGGTGGTCCCATACTAATTTGGTTTAGATACGGTCATTGGATCATGAAGAAATTGACGATCAATTTTTATATGAGAATTGAAGTCGCTTGTCTTTTTTGTTTAAAAATTACTTGTTATTTTGTATGAAAGAATAGCTCGTTACTAAGTCCAAACCTCAATCTTTGTAAAAAAGTTCAGAAAATTCGACAAAGTTCCATAATAATTTTGAGCTTTTTAATTAGATTTTTTATTGACATTTTTACATGGACGTTGTTTTATAAAGCTTACCGCTCCGTTTTTTTCTCGTTATACATTTATCCATGTAGACCCATCAGAAAATGTTTCTTAAATGGCAGTTTACTTGAAATTTTCCATTATTGTTATTTAAACTAGAGACGATACAAAAGACCGTTAGTTCTTTTCCTCCACTCTCTAGCTCTGCACTAGAGTATATGTTTTACTGGGCGAGAGAAGAAGGCAGATAATATTGTAAGGGATTTCATTTTTCTTCTTCCTTCATTTGCTGCTTACAATGATGTAGCAAGGATAATATAAATAAGTTGAAAATTTTAACTTCAACTTTAAAAATCTTACATCATACACAAAAATCTTCATTCTGAAGATATTTTCAGTGTAAAATTTAGTTTTTTTAAAAATCTTTCTTCAAAGATTTTTAATACAAAACAGCCCAAAAAATCTTCATTTTCAAGATAAATCTTGACTTACGGCAACGCTACTTGCCAATAAAACAACGCTCGAAATAAATTTAATAGTGCCGTCCGCATCAACTAATGTGCCTATGTTGTCGGCGGTGCGCAATTATGGGTAAATTCGATATTAACGCAGCAGTATAATAGCGTTTTCTTTTCTCGAAAAAAGGCTGCACTTATTCTGCCTTGAGTTAGCGCTGTCAAATTTTCATGTTCTTTTCTCAGCCCTTTCACATGGCGTCGTGTTCTTTTCGCAGCAGGTTGCGCTCAATTTTTTTATATTCAAAATGGCGGATCCAATGTGGCGATCAAATTAAAAAAAAAATACTAAAACGAAAACGTGGATACTTAACGCTTTAAGCATTTTCATGGGTTGAAACTCGTTTCCAGTGGGTTTCTGGGGTTGATGATTACGAATCTGTTGTCAGATTTTCAAAATCCAAAATGGTGGATCCAAAACGACGACCTACTCAAAAAAAAAAAGATTGGATTTGTTTGAAACTCTTAACCGCCATTTTGAATTTTGAAAATCTGACAACAGATTCGTAATCAGCAACCCCAGAAACCCGCTGGAAACGAGTTTCAACCCTTGACAATGTTTAAAATGTCCAGTATCAACATTTTCATTTTGGTATTTTTTTTTTTAGTTTGATCGCCATATTAGATCCGCCATTTTGAACTTAAAAAAATTTACTACAGATACGTAATTGGTGACCCCAAACACTCTCGAGAGCCGGTTTTCGAACAAATCCAATCAATAAAAAATGGATCGCCATTTTGAGTGTTGATAAACTGACTTCAGATTCCTAATTAGCTCCCAGAAAGGGTTCCAATCCATGACAACGCGTAAATCGTTCAGTATCAACGTTTTAATTTTACGAGTCTCTTTTCGAGAGCATATTTTAGGGCAATAGGCCCATTCTAATTACTAGGGATGGGTAGTGGGGGGTTGAAATTCGATTTTTTCTGAAATTCGAACATTGCCCAACCATTCGATTATTCGATTCGAAATTTGGTGGTGCAAATTCGATTTAATTCGAATTTTTTCGAATTTTCCAAAAAATTTTTAAATTGAAACTTATTAATCGAGTTCGGAGATGTTTGCGTTAAATATTTAACACCATGTTATAAAATCTGTATCGCTCGTTCAATTAAAAAAAAAATGAGGTGTCAAATTAAAACTTGTGCTTTGGGTCTTCAACATAGTTTTAGTTCTATGAAAAGGGTTGCCACAGGTTAGAAAATCAAATTCAAATAATCGCTTTCGCAGATGTTTGCGTTAAATATTTAACACCAAGTCATAAAATCTGTATCTTTCCTTCGATTTTCATAAAGGTGTCAAATGAAAGGGCTTGCCCTGTAGATGTGTAATATGGTTTTAGTTTTGTGCCATATGTAAGAAAATCAAAATCAAATTATTTCATAAGTTAAATAAATTACCCCAATATGGGTATCAATCGAAATGGTTTTGAATAAAATTTATTTTTTAATTACATTTAGGAGGGGTGCCACCTGTTTGAAAAGTCAAATTCAGTTAAAGAAGTGTTGTGCTTAAAATACTATGCAACAATTAAAATATTTTTGAGGTGCTTGAAGAGAGTGGCCACCTGTCTAAAAAGTTAAACTCAAATTATACTGTGGGACAGCCGAAACCAGCCCGGACTTTTTTAACATTTTCTGAAAGTATACCAATCCAGTAATAAAACGCTCGGTGGGTTTGCAAAAGTTAGCTCGTATTTTTATTTAATGGCCTAATAAAGTTTTCGTGTCTCGGCCTAAGTAGTTTTCAAAAAAGTGAAAAAAAGAGTTAAAATAAATGTCTGAGCGAAATTAAAGGTTAAGACATATATGATAAAATCTCATGGGAAATATTTTCGTACAAATTTTAACCTATTATTCCCCGCCTAAAAGAATCATTTTGACCCTTACTTCAAGAAATCCAGCAAAAAACGAATTTGGAAAGTCGTGAGAGGATTGATAGATTTACTAGGGGTCTTCTCAGGCAAAGGCTTTATGCCACCAACGCAAAAGCCTCTAAACATTTAAGATAAAATAAATTAACAAAAGAAAACAGTTTTTTGCAAAAAATTTCTTAAATTTGAGCTCGGAATAACAGTTCCTTCTTGGCACAGATTTTTTGTCCCGGTGCATCAGATGGAAAAAAATGTATTTTTTTTACTTGCATCCCTAAGACAAATTTAGTCAGAAAGATGAAAGTTGAAGAGTGGATTTTTTTTGGAAATAAAGATGAGATTCGGTTTTTTCTAGAAAAATTCGATTTTATCCGAATTTAAGCAACACAAAGTTCGATTCCAAAAATTCGCCATTTTGGAGCTATCATTCGATTAAAATTCGAATATCGAAGCTTCGAATATCGAATTTACCCATCCCTACTAACTACCCAAGACAGGTATGTAATTAAGGTAATGTTCCCCAATAATACCAGAACCAAAACCACATTTTTAACATGTCACGAAAATAAAAAAATTGGGAACATCAAAAAAAATTTTTTTTTTTTTATAAAAAAAAAACACGTTTCTCTTTTTTTTTATCAAAAACAACAATAATTTGAGGTAGCGCTTATGAATTTCCAAAAAAATATTTTTTTTTTGAATCACTATAATATATATATATATATTGTTGATTTTAGCTTAAAAATTACTTGTTTATGCATCAGCCACGC
>NW_023458555.1:48126104-48129369 GCF_013731165.1 Rhagoletis pomonella
GGCTGGAAAGTTCACCGGCTTAGAAAGCGTTATTTATCAGAACAAACAGCGTGGCATTGTGGCCATAATGATTTTAAACATCAAAGCATCGGAGCTGATGCATAAACAAGTAATTTTTAAGCTAAAAACAACAATATATAGTGATTCAAAAAAAATTATTTTTTTGGAAATTCATAAACGCTACCTCAAATTATTGTTGTTTTTGATAAAAAAAAGAGAAACGAGTTTTTTTATAAAAAAAAAAGTTTTTTTGGAGGTCGCGCTAGTCGGTTTTTTATAAAAACGCTGATGTTCCCAATTTTTTTATTTTCGTGACATGTTAAAAATGTGGTTTTAACATATAATTACTCTGGTATTATTGGGGAACATTCCTTTAGTTACATACCTGTCTTGCGTAGTTAGTAGGGATGGGTAAATTCGATATTCGAAGCTTCGATATTCGAATTTTATTCGAATTATAGCTCCAAAATGGCGAATTTTTGGAATCGAACTTTGTGTTGCTTAAATTCGGATAAAATCGAATTTTTCTAAAAAAAATCGAATCTCATGTTTATTTCCAAAAAAATCCACTCTTCAACTTTCATCTTTCTGACTAAATTTGTCTTAGGGACGCAAGTAAAAAAAATACATATTTTTCGATCTGATGCATCGGGACAAAAAATTTGTGCCAAGAAGGAACTGTTATTCCGAGCTCAAATTTAAGAAATTTTTTGCAAAAAACTGTTTTTTTTTGTTGATTTTTTTATTTTAAATGTTTAGAGGCTTTTGCGTTGGTGGCATAAAGTCTTTGCCTGAAAAGACCCCTAGTAAATATATCAATCCTCTAACGACTTTCCAAATTCGCTTTTTGCTGGATTTCTTGAAGTAAGGGTCAAAATGATCCTTTTAGGCGGGGACTAATGGGTTAAAATTTGTACGAAAATATTTACCATGAAATTTTATCATCTTAACCTTTTTATGTCTTAACCTTTAATTTCGCTCAGACATTTATTTTAACTATTTATTCCACTTTAAACTTTAAACTCTATTAGGCCATAAAATAAAAATACGAGCTAACTTTTGCAAATCCACCGAGTGTTTTATTACTGGATTGGTATACTTTCAGAAAATGTTAACAAAGTCCGGGCTGGTTTCGGCTGTCCCACAGTGTAATTTGAGTTTAACTTTTTAGACAGGTGGCCACTCTCTTCAAGCACCTCAAAAATATTTTAATTGTTGCATAGTATTTTAAGCACAACACTTCTTTAACTGAATTCGACTTTTCAAACAGGTGGCACCCCTCCTAAATGTAATTAAAAAATAAATTTTATTCAAAACCATTTCGATTGATACCCATATTGGGGTAATTTATTTAACTTATGAAATAATTTGATTTTGATTTTCTTTCATAAGACACAAAACTAAAACCATATTACACATCTACAGCACTTCCATTTGACACCTACCTACTAAAACCCTGTTTACAACATTAGTTAGGCCGATTCTGGAATACGGCTCGGTGGTTTGGAATCCAAGGTATCAAATTTACTCAGACAAGATAGAATCAATTCAAAAACAATTCCTACTTTTTGCTTTAAAAAATTTCCGTTGGGATTCTCAATATAACCTTCCACCTTATACGAGCCGATTAAAACTTATTAATCTTCCCACACTTTCCAGCCGCAGGCAAATGCTTGGTACAATTTTTATACCCGAGCGCACTTGTGCACAAGGGTATATTAATTTTGTTCACATAACGGTTGTTTGTAATAGCCAAAACGGATCGAGATGGATATAGACAAATGTATACATAAATGATCAGGATGAAAAAAGAAATCGATTAAGCTATGTCTGTCTGTCCGTCCGTCTGTCCGTCTGTCCGTGTACACGATAACTCGAGCAAAAATTGAGATATCTCAACGAAGTATGGTATGTAGGTTTCCCTTAATCCAAGGTAGGTTGGTATTGAAAATGGGCGAAATCGGACCTTAACCACGCCCACTTCCCATATAACGGCAATTTCCAGAAATACGAAAACTGCGATATTTTAGTAACTAATGAAGATAATTCACTCAAAATTGATATTTATAATAAGTTTTAGACGAAAAATAAGAATATTATAAATTTTTGAAAAATGGGCGTAGCCACGCCCACTTATGGTTACATGTGTATATCTTGGTAACCACTCCACCAATTTCCTCCAAACTTGGCACAATTGTTGGCCTTCGCACAACATACGAAATGGCCGAAAATTTTTAAAATCACTCAATAACCACGCCTACTTCCCATATAACGGTAATTTTCAGAAATACGAAAACTGCGATATTTTAGTAACTACTGGAGATTATTCACTCAAAATTGATATTTACAATAATTTTTAGACGAAAAATAAGAATATTATAAATTTTTGGAAAATGGGCGTAGCCACGCCCACTTATGGTTACATGTGTATATCTTGGTAACCGCTGCACCAATTTCTTCCAAACTTGGCACAGTTGTTGGCCTTGGTACAGCATAAAAAATCGCCGAAACTTTTTAAAATCGGACAATAACCACGCCCACATCCCATATAACGGTAATTTAGAGAAATACAAAATCTTCGATAAATCAGTAAATATTGAAGCTAATTTATTCAAAATTGATGCTTGCAACAATTCTTTACCAAGAAATACGTTTATGGTAAAATTTTGGAAAATGGGCGTGGCACCGCCCACTTATGATCACATATAAGTACATCGGTAACCGTTCTGCCAATTTGTACCAAACTCGGTGTGGTTATTGTGCTTGCCACTTATAAGAAAAACGTTGAAAATTATTGAAATCGGACTAAAATAACGGCCGCTTCTCATGTAACGGTAAATTTCAGAAATGCTTGAAATTTCAATATTTCGAAATTGAAGGACGCTAATTTACTCAAAATTGATACACCCCGGCTTACCATCTAGCGGAAGGTTTCGGAAAGGTGAAAAAACATATATTTAATACTTGCGCCGGGTATTTAATGTTCGGCTCCGCCCGAACTTAGACTTTCTTACTTGTTATAGTTAAATTACTAACAGGCCCAATTTCAAGTCCGCTTCTTCTTGGCGAAGTTAGCCTTAATGTTCCCTTCCGGGTATCAAGACACTTTTTCCCCCTATTTCTGAAAGCTTGTAAAACTAATCTTGAATTGCACGACCCACACCGTTGCTTATGCCAGGATTTTAACTCTCATTCTAGCACGTTTGATATATCAGATTCGCTTTTCAGCATTAAGAAATCGATACTGTCCTCTCTCAATAAATGA
>NW_023458555.1:48129469-48136409 GCF_013731165.1 Rhagoletis pomonella
TTTATACATTATAACACATATTTGAGAAGCTCTATCAACGAAGGAAAACCTTCCACTTAGGCTTAAACTAAAGCTAGAACTCTCGAATACTGTCTCTGAAAATACGATCCCTGCATCTTGACCCAAAGGTCACTTATAATCAAGGCCGAAGAAAATAAGCAAGAAAAAATTCATTTTAAGCACTTAGGTAAGCACTAAAACATTGCTTGCAAATATGCTCGCAAAACAACAAAATTTAAGTACAGTTTAATGCTTTTCAGAGATTTGCTCTGGTTGTTTTAATATTTTTATACCCGAGCGCACTTGTGCACAAGGGTATTATAACTTTGTTCACATAACGGTTGTTTGTAACAGCCAAAACGAATCGAGATAGATATAGACAAATGTATACATAAATGATCAGAATGAAAAGAATAATCGATTAAGCGGTGACTGTCTGTCCGTCCGTCCGTCCGTCCGTCCGTCTGTGCACACGATAACTCGAGTAAACATTGAGATATCTTAACGAAACTTGGTACGTGAACTTCTTTTGGGCGTGGGACGGATGGTATTGAAAATGGGCGAAATCGGATAATAACCACGCCTACCTCCCATATAACGGTAATTTTAAGAAATACGAAAACTGCGATATTTTAGTAACTACTGAAGATAATTCACTCAAAATTGATACTTACAATGAGTTTCAGACGGAAAACATGAATATTATAAATTTTTGGAAAATGGGCGTAACCACGCCCACTTATGGTTACATGTGTATATCTTGGTAACCGCGACACTAATTTCTTCCAAACTTGGCACAGTTGTTGGCCTTAGTACAGCATACTAAATGGCTAAAAATTTTAAAAATCGGACAATAACCACGCCTACCTCCCATATAACGGTAATTTTCAGAAAAACTAAAACTGCGATATTTTAGTAACTACTGAAGATAATTCACTCAAAATTGATACTTGCAATGAGTTTTAGACGAAAAATAAGAATATTATAAAATTTTGACAAATGGGCGTAGCCACGCCCACTTATGGTTACATGTGTATATCTTGGTAACCGCTACACCAATTTCTTCCAAACTTGGCACAGTTGTTGGTCCTGGTACAGCATACCAACTGGCCGAAAATTTCTAAAATCGGACAATAACCACGCCCACATCCCATATAACGGTAATTTCGAGAAATACAAAATCTTCGATAAATCAGTAAATATTGAAGCTAATTTATTCAAAATTGATGATTGCAACAATTCTTTACCAAGAAATACGTTTATGATAAAATTTTGGAAAATGGGCGTGGCCCCGCCCACTTATGATCACATATATGTATCTCGCTAACCGTTCTAGCAATTTGTACCAAGCTCGGTATGGTTATTGGGCTTGCCACATAAAAGCAAACCGTTGAAAATTGTTGAAATCGGACTAAAATTGAGGCCGCTTTTCATATAACGGTAAATTTCAGATATGCTTTAAATTTCAATATTTCGAAATTTAAGGACGCTAATTTACTTAAAATGTATACACCCCGGCTTATCATGTAGCGGTAGCTTTCGGAAAGGTGGAAAACATATATTTAATACTTGCGCCGGGTATTTAATGTTCGGCTCCGCCCGAACTTAGACTTTCTTACTTGTTTTTCTCCGTTTGAGATAAATTGTATTTAATCTTTTTAATAACACCAATGCCTTCCCGTAGAGACAAACCATTGGTTTTAAATTTTTGTATCCAAGCAGAAATGCAGTTGAAGTTACGAGTTAACAAAAAGCAAACCAGTTTTTGTGTTATTCTTTGCAAACATTTCCTTAGTTCGATGAATAAAAAAACCGCCCAACTTTATTGAGCCAAATTTTCTTAAGCAGAACGAAACTGCTAAGAAACTTGGTACGCTTTCTACTGTGGTTTGCTAAAATTTGTTGGTGAAGAGTACAAGGCACCCTTGTTTTAACAGAAATTGCCATTATTAAGGAAGGAAAAAATGAGACAGCAAGTTGTACAATATCAGATGTCAAACCTCCTCGGACACCTTCACCATTTTCTTGAAAGGTCCGTACTTGGATTTATAAATAAAAATAAGCAAAACAAGCATGATCGTTAAAATTAAGCTTGGAAAAGCTGAATAAACAAAATAAGCAATTCCAATCAAAAGCTTAGACTTTTCGGCCCTGCTTATAATCATTTATTGAACAGCAAAACTTTAGCAAATTTTTTTCCCGATATTTTTTTGTTGTTCAATAATTGACTTCAAGTGACCATCAGGTTAAGGTAAAGGGATGGTATTTTCAGGGACAGTAGTCGAAAGTTCTAGCTTTAAATCAGATTTAAGTTTTCATTCTTTGTTAGAGCTTTTCAAATAGTGAAAAAACACGATTTTTTTACACTTTGATCTCGCTTTTCTCACAATCTGAACCTGATGGAAACCTTATATTTACGGATTCGTAAACAGCACAAAAAATCAAAACTATCAAAAACAGCTTTAATATTTGCCGCACCAAAAGCATTCTTGCCCTGTGTACACTCAGAAAAACCATTCCTTGATGCTAGGAAGAAAGTTTATTATTCTAAAGAAATATTGCCATCAAATGGCTCCAAAGACATGTCTGCCTTAATATGAGTAAACGATTTGACTCAGTTTAAGGAAAACACAACTCCTTAGTTTTCAGAACTATTTTCTTTCTTGTTAGGAAAAATTTACTTGGCGTGAAAGGCATAAGTATGTCATTTTGCTCGCGGTGCTCAAACAGTCGCAATGGCCGACAGAGCAAAGCTCTGAAGTGCCAGTCGAGAGATGCAAGTGCAAGTTCGAGTCCCAGAGCAGGAATTTTTTTTAATGTTTTTTTTAATTTTTTATTGTAATTGTATAATCCACATACAGTGTGGCCAGACATACTTTTTTAGTTGAAGCGATTGTAATTTCAGTTATGACTTTATTACTCATTTGTACAATTTTTATTGCACCCCACAGCAATGGACCTTGCTCTTGACAAATTACAATTTGACATTTTCAATTTTTGGAATATAGGCCAGCTTTTTCGTCATTTCTCCCACTGTGCGATGTAAGGATTATCCAGTACTGAACATTAAAATAATTTTTAGAGGTGAGCATTTTTTACACATACTCAAACAAAAAAAATTACACCAGGGCATGCATATACAATTTGCTTGCCTTTGATTGGTTTTGCTCAAAGAAAAATCAATATTGAGTAAAAAGTTACGCACTGGTTACATGTTTACTCAAAACCATTTTTTAGAGATTTTAAGTGGCACGTCATCCTATAACTTAGGATTCTGCTTTCGAAGAACTAAAGAAGTAGTTTTCGCGACTTATTTGAAAATATCTCCATCAACCTCAATATTTGCATTGCGTTGATAAAAATGTTCAAATATTTTTATGCATACATTTTAAGCTTAAACTTTTCTATCATCTGACGACATTTTTAGGAAAAAATATTTTCAAACACTAATTTTATTTATAAACACTCAATTTTAGGAAGACTTTTTAGAACAGTCCAGCGCACGTAAATCTTAATATTTTTCGAAATATTTTGGCATAAGCCTTTAAACATAATAAATGTACATTAGACGGCAATACCAAAAAAAAAGATTCGGTTTTGCCGTCGGGAATACAAATCTGGTTATATATGAAGACGTCCAACAAAATATTTCGGAAAAACCGATTGGAAAATACCTCCTAAAATATAGTTTTCTTGTGAATAAAAATAGTTTCTTAAAGCCCTTTGAAAAAAAATCCCCTCAGATCTCAAAACAGTTTAAGCTTAAAAAATCTGCATAAAAATATTAAAAAATTTCTTTCAACGAAATTGTAATAATGAGATTTTTTATTTTGTTTTTAACTTTTTTCAGCGAATGGTTTAAGATAAACTTGATTAACTTGGTCAAAACTATAGTGATTTAGACTTACGATGTACCTATCAATTTGTCACTCTTTTTATTTCTTTGCAAAAGAACTCATTCACGGCCAACTTTTCTTTTTTTTCAAATATTAACACATCTCAGTTCAACTTGGAATGACGCTTGTTCATCCTAGGTTTCTCTTGTATACTTTGAATGAGTCTATTTGCAAAGAAATAAAAAGGGTAAGAAAATACCTTTTCAATGCTACCTCATAGCTCGATAAAGCCTGGGCTGAGTTATTAAAGTTTTCCTTAAACCAATCTTTGAAAAAGGTTAAAAAACGGCATCATAAATCTCATTATGATTCCGTAGAAAAATTGTTTCATTATTTTTATGCATTTTTTGGATTCAACTGTTTTGTCATCTGAGATGATTTTCTTCAACAAATACTTAAAGAAAAAGAACTATTTTTAGTAATAAAAAATAATTTTTTTGCAGGTATTTTCAAATCGGTCCAGCTTACGCAAATCTTAAAATTTTTTCAACAAATTTATTTGCAAGTCTTATATATTTATATATATTATAATTTTATAATTTCAATGGAAAAACGGGACCGATGTTTTTTTTTTGTATGGGGAGTGATACAGTCTAATGTACATACATGCATTCATATAGGCAAACGAAAAAGTAGACAGCGTATTTCCAAAAGCAGAACATTTAATTACAGCGCTTGTTTTGGCATAGGCTACGCAACACTAATTAGATATTGTCTCAGCTATTAAGAAATGCCACATCATGGATATGGTGGCCCACAAAGGCCGCTGACAGTACTAAAATTTGGTTAGATTGTAGGAAACGATTATGAAGGCATATAAAAGCAAACAGAATCAAACCTAATCAAACCAATTTGAAGTAACTGCGGAGCCATGTATCTTCGGACTTTGCTCTTTTTAATATTCTTGAGTTCAGGTTTATCGGCGGCTAGTCCAAAAAGCGATTATGATCGCTTCTTCGCTATGCAGCCAAATACTTCCGATTTCACCAGAGGATTGAGGAACCTGTTTCGGCGTGTGCAAACGGAGAGTCCATTTGTTGGATACTTTTTGTTGAGGAATCATCCAGCCGATTGTGTAGATGAGCAGTTGCCATCGAATTTCGAGCTGCCATTTCTGCTGTTGGATAGGAACCATCCGGGTTATGTGCGTGGAACAGGCAATAGCTACATCTTGGCTATAATGTGCATGAAGGATCTCACCGATAAGGATTTTTTGCTGAAATTTGCTGAGGATCTACTGCATATTCGCACCAGACGCATTTTGGCTATGCACAACCGGGATCTCGCATCTTCTGTCAAATCGGATATTGTGAAATTTTTCCAAAACTGCGAGCAATTGAAATTTCTTAATGTTGCGCTGATACATCGCGATTTCGCTGCCACACACATCTATCATTCCTTCAACCAATTTCCGGTGTTCGAATTGGAAACTCGTGATATGCGCTTCGACACACCCATCTATCCGAATCGGTTGGCTAATGCAGGCGGAAAGGCATTACGAACCCTGCTGGATCAAATTCCACCAACTTCAATGACGCGTAAAGACAAGAAAGGTGCTGTTCGCATAGCCGGATACGTTGCTTGTTTTATAGCAACATTCGCTGAAAAATATAACTTCACTCTTCAAATGGAAACTATTTTTAATGAGTCTGCTCAAGAAAGTGTAAAGAGAGCAAGTATTCGTCAAGCATTGCTCGACGGTACTATCGATGTGGGTTCAACTTTATTGACCCCGCAATTGGAACAGACTTTACATGAGTGCATATACCCAGTTGAGTTTATTCAATGGGTGACTATGTTGCCGGTGGAACCACCGCTCGAAACATATCAATTCTTCATCAAGTTTTTCCGTCCCACCTTTATAACTGCACTCTTCGGAATTTTTTGGTTGCTTTGCTTTTTATATACCCTACAAGAAAAAATGGAGCGCAGGGCTCTACGTTGTGATCGCTCCCTTTTGTTGTTGGTGATAACTCCTTGGAACCTGGACCTGATGCGTGGTTTATTCTGCCAACCTCTGACAATCTTTCGAACCAAATTCTGGAGTCGGCGCATAATTTTCGTACTAGTCATCGTGTTAGGAGGTTACATGGCCAATTTATTTTCCACAAATATGGTGAAATGGCTAACAGTACCACCAAATGATAGTCCTATTGAGACATTTTCACAAGTTATTGAGCGTGGTCTACAGATACAAATTGGAAGTGGATATGTTGATTATGTAAAATTCTTTCGTGGTGAGGAATTTTGGAATAAATACAACAAGGCATTTAAAGTACAAAAGACTGCCGAAGAATATATGGAAGATTTGCGTAAAATGAATGCACGTTATGCCTACGTTATGACCACAAAAGCATGGCCGATATATAAGCAGCGTCAAGAGTATTTCACACGTCCATTATTTCGCCTGTCCGAAGATCTATATTACACAAAAGGCTCCATAGCGAGTGTACCTGTCAGTGAAAATTCCATCTATATTTATCCACTGAGTATTTTTTATCTCCGATTACGCGAAGCTGGTATAATATCCCACTGGTATGATATGACATTTCAAGCAATGGTTGAATTTAAAATTCTCGATCTAAAAGATCTTAGTAGGACGCGGAAGCACGACATACTTACGCTGCATGAGTTCGCATGTCTTTTGATGGCATACGGTGTGGGCATGGGATTGAGTGTCATAATATTCTTATTCGAGTTATATTGGAGTAGATTGTGCGGTAAAGCTAAAGCATTTTGGCGGCAATATAAAGCCCGGCGTTAGGGAGAGTAAATTTCTGAACCATTTGCAATTTCAATTCTAATTAAAAAATGTATGTATGTTGGTCATACTTATTACTTATTGCAACCCTGATTCATGCTTACTACATAATTTTCCCATTGATATTTGACTTCGCTAGTTCCAGTTTGTATACTTTGTACTTTAAGCTTTGTTTATGACTTTATTTTAATAAATCTATTAAATCTATTAACTTTGCGTTTTTCTTCGAATCGGATAATAAGCATTATGGGTGCAGTGTCATTGCTAAATTTGTGATTTCGTA
>NW_023458555.1:48136509-48138068 GCF_013731165.1 Rhagoletis pomonella
AAAAAATGTGTAAGGTATCGTTAGTGTAAGATTATTGGTTTATGGTTTTAATTATGCTCCCTATTCATCTAATCTCGATATTAAAATACATATTCACATATTTATGATCATTTATTCAAAATTAAGTATGTACATTGATAGAATATAACAGTTCTAATCTAAATATAAGAATTGTTGCGGAATATGTCTTTGACTGCACTAAGAGGTGAGTAAAGAAGCTACTGCTTATTTATACTTATTGATCCAGCAACGGCCCTAATATACATCTTAGTCAATAAGAAACTGCCAATTCATGTCAATATTTGCTTTGGAGGGACTGCACGGGTGCGCTATGGAAACCTGCTATTAACCGGAAAGTTGACAAAGTATATAGTTTCAACAGGCTTTGACAATGGGCCGTAGTTGTTGGCAAAATAAGGTCGACTCTAAATTCAATTGCAGCTTTGTGACATAACTTTCGATGCGACATCTGTCAAAAAAGCTGCAACTAGTGCGTGCAGAAAACAGCACTCAAATGTACTTTGATCGTGTTTCTTTTAGTCTGTTTTAAATCTACTTGATTTACGAATAAACTGAAGCAATTTGTTAGGTATTGAAGAGCCCGGTACTCATCTCCCAACACATCTCTGCCAAAAACCTCACACCTTATCTTTGCAAAGGCGGGGCAGAGCCACAGAAAGTCTTCCGACTTCTCATCCTATTCAAAGCAGGAAGAGCAAATGGCGTTGTCATGGATGCCGTTCACAGTCAGGTGTTTGTGCCACGTAAAGTGTCCAGTCAACAGTCCTACAAGTTATTATATATTTCTGGAAAATGGGCGTAGCCACGCCCCTTATGATAACATGTGTATAGCTTGGTAACCGCTGCACCGATTTCTCTCAAACTTGCCCCAGTTGTTGACCTTGATAAGATATACCACACGGCACACAAATTCTTAAAATCGGACAATAACCACGCCAACATCTCATATAACAGTAATTTAGAGAAATACAAAATCTTCAATAAATCAGTAACTACAAAAGTTAATTTACTCAAAATTGATGTTTGCAATAATTCTGTAGAAAAAAATATGGTTATAATACAATTTTTGAGAGCAGGCGTGGCACAGCCAACTTTTGACCATATATAGTGTGATTATTGTGCTTGCCATAAAAAAGCAAAACTTTGAAACAGGACTTAAGTTACGCCTACTTTTCATACAACGGTAAATTTCAGAAATGCTTGGAACTTCGATATTTCGCAATTTAAGCACGCTAATTTACTCAAAATTGATACTAACAATAATCCTTGAAAAGATGTAACATTATTATATAATTTTGCAAAATAGGTGTGATGCCGCACACATCCAACTATATAAATAAATATCATGCATATTCAGGCATGGGCAGAGTCCGAACACACAATGGGCCAGCTTTTCTCAATACTCATCGCAATCTGGATGTTAATGTTGACTCGGTATTAAAATAATTTGTATCTATACTTTCGTTAATTGTATGTGAATTTTCTTTGAGATGTGCTGGCTTAGATCCACAATTAAATACAATATGCTGAATACTCTA
>NW_023458555.1:48138168-48168047 GCF_013731165.1 Rhagoletis pomonella
TGCTGAACTCGGCCAAAATCGCTTAGGCGGTTACAGCGCCAAAAAAAAAGAAGAAGAGAAGAAGCCAGCACAACTCAAAGAAAATTCACATACAATTAACCAAGCTATAGATACAAATTCTTTTAATACCGAGTCAACATTAACATCCAGATTGCGATGAGTATTGAGAAAAGCTGGCCCATTGTGTGCTCGGTCTCTGCCCATGCCTGATCATGCATGATATTTATTTATATAGTTGGATGTGTGCGGTATCACACCTATTTTGCAAAATTATATAATAATGTTACTTCTTTTCAAGGATTATTGTATCAATTTTAAGTAAATTAGCGTGCTTAAATTTCGAAATATCGAAGTCCCAAGCATTTCTGAAATTTACCGGTGTATGAAAAGTAGGCGTAACTTAAGTCCGGTTTCAAAGTTTTGCTTTTGTGTGGCAAACACAATAATAATACCGAGTTTGGTATAAATTGATCGAACGCTTACCGAGATACACATATATGGGCAAAAGTTGGCCGTGCCACGCCTGCTCTCAAAAATTTAATTATAACCATATTTTTTTCTAAAGAATTATTGCAAACATCAATTTTGAGTAAATTAACTTTTGTAGTTACTGATTTATTGAAGATTTTGTAATTCTCTAAATTACTGTTATATGAGATGTTGGCGTGGTTATTGTCCGATTTTAAGAATTTGTGTGCCGTGTGGTATATCTTACCAAGGTCAACAACTGGGGCAAGTTTGAGAGAAATCGGTGTAGCGGTTACAAAGCTATACACATGTTATCATAAGGGGCGTGGCTACGCCCATTTTCCAGAAATGTATAATAACTTGTAGGACTGTTGACTGGACACTTTTCGTGGCACAAACACTTGACTGTGAACGGCATCCATGACAACGCCATTTGCTCTTCCTGCTTTGAATAGGATGAGAAGTCGGAAGACTTTCTGTGGCTCTGCCCCGCCTTTGCAAAGATAATGTGTGAGGTTTTTGGCAGAGATGAGTTGTGAGATGAGTACCGGGCTCTTCAATACCTAACAAATTGCTTCAGTTTATTCGTAAATCAAGTAGATTTAAAACAGACTAAAAGAAACACGAACAAAGTACATTTGAGTGCTGTTTTCTGCACGCATTAGTTGCAGCTTTTTTGACAGATGTCGCAACAACTACGGCCCATTGTCAAAGCCTATTGATACTATATACTTTGTCAACTTTTCGGTTAATAGCAGGTTTCCATAACGCACCCGTGCAGTCCCTCCAAAGCAAATATTGACATGAATTGGCAGTTTCTTATTGACTAAGATGTATATTAGGGCCGTTGCTGGATCAATAAGTATAAATAAGCAGTAGCTTCTTTACTCACCTCTTAGTGCAGTCAAAGACATATTCCGCAACAATTCTTATATTTAGATTAGAACTATTATATTCTATCGATGTACATACTTAATTTTGAATAAATGATCATAAACATGTGAATATGTATTTTAATATCGAGATTAGATGAATAGGGAGCATAGTTAAAACCATAAACCAATAACCTTACACTAACGATACCTTACACATTTTTTCCAAAGTTTTTTTGCACCTCGAGCCAAACAAATCCAGTATAAATCCAACAAGAATGCCAAGAGACTCAATCCCATACCTACACCATATGCCATCCAAACCCACGCAAACTCTAAATAAAAATAATTTCCCGTTTGAATGCTTCCACTTTTTTGGAAAATACTTAAAGTTAATTTCAAATGTATGCAATTTTTTTCAAAAAATATTCATAAACATTTTTCCATAGGATACATTTAATTTAAAAATGTATTCCATTCGTTATCTATACTCCCGTTTCCCGGCACCGGGAAACACAAGCCTGAAGTTATACTTTTCAGCAAATCCTTCAACAAGGTAAGACAAATATTCGTATTTATAAATTACATAGTCTTCACCAACACGCAGCATTGAAGTTGGCTTAATTTGGTCCAGCAGAATGCGTAATTCCTTTCCGCCCACATTTGCCAACCGATTCGGATATATAGACCGGAGGAGCATAAGTCATGAATTTCCAATTAATTGAAGGAATGATAAACGTGTGTGGCATCGGAATCGCGAGGTAACAGCGCAACATTAAGAAATTTCAATTGCTCGCAGAGTTTAAAAAATGTTACAATATCCGATTTGGTAGTGGATGAAAGATCAGCTGGATGATTCCTCATCAAAAAGTAAGCAGCAAATGGATGCTCCTTTTCCGCTCGAAGCATCAGGTGTCTGAATCCTCTCGGGAAATCTTAAGTATTTGGCTGCACAGCGAAGCAGCGATCATAATTGATTTTTACATTAGCCGTGTACACCTCCGTTATCCATGAGCATAACAAAATAGTGAGGGGTTGAGCAAGCATTGGTCTGTAATTGCTAAAGAAATGATTTAAGCTTGTTTATCACTGATTTGTTATCAATTTGTGGGGGTTTTAGCAAATGTTATTACTGGCAGTGGCCCTTGTTATGCTACGATAGTCATGACGTGGCATTCATAAATGCTTGGACAGCAATTAGTATTATGTACTTGGTCTGTGTCTGTCATAGCCCAGGCTGTTAAATTATAACTTCTGCTATGCATAATACTACCATACCACTTTTATTGTTTGAACAGCTGATTGCCTCGTAATTTCCCCACTAACTGATGCCTCAGTCATACATAACGGTACTTAAATACATTCTCAAAGTAATATGAAATTTCATTTGCTTATTTCATCGACTATGACCCTTGTACGAACTCCGCCTTTAATATGGAAACATGCGGCGAACAGCCATTGTTTCAATTAGCTGAGTTAAAAAACTATATTTTGCGTTTCCATCGAAAGGCAAATTGTTTTCCTAAGCCAACTACATATTTTGTATAAAAAAAGTAGAGAATTATTAAAAACAAAAACCCCACGGCTAGAGAAGGAGAGATTATAATTGAAAATTCATTCTCAGGTGACACGTAGCTAATTATCTCGACATGGAGTGGAGGTTATGCTTGTAAGCACAAAAGTTTAAGTGCTGCCAGATTAAGACATTAATGGCCAAAGCGCGTGTTTTTTTTTCTTCTAGAGGTGGCACAAAGCTTTGAAAGCCGAAAAATGAGGAACTAACCTTTCGACTTACCGCACTAAAAACCCACCCCTTCTCTCCACATCCCTCGCTCCGTGGAACTACTGTTAGGTATTACTTCGCGGAAGGGGAGCGACCTATTGTCTTTCTATCAAAACCTGCGGATTTATTCCGCGCGACGCAGTTTAGTTAAAATTCTCTTTGCCATATTGCAAACAACGGACCAGTATTCTTCTGACTCGAGCATAGTATCCACTAGGTTTTCAACAGGAAGTGGCCTCCCCATCTTCATGCTCAACGAAAAAAACAGTGTCCAGCGTCTTCAATAACGTCGCTTACACAGAACAAGTAAGATTTAAAACAACCATGTCCCGTGAGTATTTGGGTTAAGGGGAAGTAAACTTCACCGCTTCGTAAAGAAATTCGGCGATATGTCGAGCGTCCCTTACCTGAAGTGCTCCATTGACTCTGCCACCTCTGCAAACAATTTTGCTTCTTCGCGTCATTACCCGTCGTAATCACTGCGGTTTCAGCCACCTCTCTTGCAAAATTTTAATTGGGCAGAGCCCAGGTATTACAAGCGCTGCTTCCACCGACGTCGTTCGGAACGCGCTACACACTCTAACGGTGCAGAGACGGTACATCGATCTTGCCTCTCGTGCGTATGAAGCTTTCTAGAGCGCAACTGACCAGATAGGTACGCTGTAGAGGAGGCTACTTCGCACCACTTGTGCATACGGCTGTCTGCTTTGTTTCCTAGGTCCTCCCGTGGTCACCATAAGTCTTGATAGAGCCGCTGCCACATTTTCTGCTTTCTCTACTGCATATTCTACGTGTGTTTTAAATTTCAGTATAGCATCGAACATAATTCCCAGGTATTTAAGGGCAGCTTTTGAGACGATTTCATGTTTTTTGTTGCGCTAACTTCAGGCCCGCCTCGGCTAGCCATGTCTGGGTTTTCGAAATCGTGGAGTTTGCCTTATGCTTCACCTCCATTATATGCTTGGCTACGAATTTTCACACCCAAGGATATTTCCAGTCGCAGAATGACATCGTACAATACGTTCCAAAGTAACAGAACAGATCCTTGAGGCACTCCACCAGTAACTTCGTATGCCTTGACCCCTTCATTCGCATCGTAGATAAGTACCTTATCTGTCAGGTAACTGTTTACTTTTCTCCGCAGATATGTTGGGATTTCAAAACCACGACGAGCGTCAGCGATTTTCTTCCAATTTGCGGTATTGACCGCGTTTAACGTCTAGCGTAATTAGCAAGCAGTATTCTTTTGTTTCCCCCTTTCCATCTCACTCCACTGATCGACTCTTCTGCCAACTGCGTCACTAGCATGGCCGCATCCATTGTAGACCGTCTCTTTCTAAAACCAAACTGCGCCTCGATTTTTGTTATCAGCCTGTTGCCTATTATTCGCTTATTAGGTTTTACGAAAAGCTGCTTCCCTTTTTCTTCTTCTGATCATTCATTAAGGTATACGATTTTTTCGTTATAGCCACTGCATTGGTTCAACTACGAACGTAAACTTTCGCACTAAAGTGCAAATGAGTAAGAACGGGCATCTGTAGATTTCAATGCCCTTACAACTGATTTTTAGTGTAGGGTTTTAGTTTAAAATTCATTTATTTCGACAAACAGAACCATGCAATTTTGTGAGCTAAACAGTATTTACAAATTAATCACGCAAGGTCTACGGAGAAAGTGCTTACGATCGGTGCTATATAAAGTATATCTCCCATACCACAGATTTCTCAGATATATGTTTGTGTTATATACCTCCTCCATCAAATAATTGCTTCTCCTAATTGCTTATTGTAAATAAAAAGTGCACAGACAAAATTAATTTAGTAAAATGTTCCCAAACAACTAATTAAAAAGCAGGTATAGATCGGAGTTAAATTCCTTGATATTGATGACATGAATGAAGCTTTCGGCATAGCCGAAAATACCACTGCTCTCACTTGTTTTCTTTAAATTTTTCTTTAACTTAGCTCTTGGTATGGGTAAAATTTGCGTTATTCTAGCAGAAAATCTGTATTTCTTCTTGTGTAAATCACCATATTCTATTTCAGGACCATTTCGGGTCTAGTTTGGGATTATTTCAGGAGCGTTTTGGGACTAGCTCTGGACTATTGCGGGACTTATTGGGGTTTTTTCGGGATTAGTTCGAGATCATTTAAGGAACGTTTTAGACCTGTTCAGAACTATTTAGGGACTAGCCTGGAAGCCATATACAGATGTTTTCAAATCAAATTTTATAAGTATCTGGTAATCACACCTTTTTTAATTTTGGTAGCCGTTTTTTACGTAATCATTTGAATTCATGTCTGGCCATTCAGGTCATATGCTTGCCTGTATAACGTCCAGCTACTTGAAGCCACTTGCCACTATTCGGCATTTTTCTTTCATTGCCTACACAACCAGCTGTCTAATCATTGATTACGTCGTCCTACATCTAATTGCATAATTCCACCATTAAAAGCGCGATACTCATTTTATCAGCATCAGCCACCGGTGGTCACATGGGTTTAACGTGGGTACCTGCCAAGGATGACTCAATCCCACGGTGCTCGGAAGCACAGCGTATCAATGCGTTGATTAGTGCCCCAAAATGCTAGCATATTCGGTACCTATCGGCGGTATGGGGCGGACGCACAAACCACCTCTAGTCTGGTTCTGGCGCCTCTACCGTAGTCTCGGTCTGGCGACCGATTGCGATGCAACTCCACATCGAGCCCATATAGCGAAACTCTACCCGCATTTGGGTATTGAAACACAGCCATCGAGATACTCTCCGAAGTTTGGAGTATGATCCAAGGGCTCCTGATTCACGAGGTGCCAGAATTAAGCGACTGGTCTGACCTCATAACCAAGGCTACCATCAGTTAAGATTCCACGCAGCTCCCAAACTGGCGGTCGGATACCAAGGGTCCGTGGGGTTATTGGGTCCGTCATTCCATTTCAGCAATGTTCTTGCCGGGACCGTTGTTGTAAACAGACGTTTGCAATTTTTATGTCACCTACCAAAGGCAATTATCCTACCTACAACATCAAATTACAGCATATGCCAGGTATTGTAGAAGGTTTTGTAGCAGTAGCTCGTTTTTTTTGTTGTTTTTTTTTTTTTTGTAGGACACAGTCATTGCTGGTTGTGTTGTAACTGGGTCAGGGGTCGTAATTGAGGCTGAGTTGATAATCACAGAAAACTACCAACAACAAATACTACAACAATGGTGGTAATGATTATTACGTTAGAAGCGGCGCGTGCGCGTATACGCGAGCCTATCCGGCTGACTATTCACACTTACTCCTGAGGCAGATAATGCCACTTTGTGCTTTAGTGTTGTTTCATTTAAAATTTTAATTAACTTTTTAAAACTTATTCTTTTTTGTGCATCAAACTTCTCATTCTAAGCTTAATTATACATAAAGAGGTATTCACTGATGTAAGTCTTGCTGCGAAAAAAAATTTTCATTACTCATAAAGTGATTTTTTGTACTTTTACGAACTTTGTTTAAAATTTCCATTTTTTCGCTTGACACATTTTCCACTTCGTTGCGTGCCATTTTTTTTCTTCTTCCATACAATTCATTAATTTTGCTTTCTTTTTAGTGTTCTTGCTTAGGCAGCGAAGTGTATTTAATTCATTTTTTGTTATTTTTTGAAATTTTGAATTATTTGAGAAAGATACATATGAATATTTGGAAAGATGAGCGACGACGAGCTATACCACACATTGAAAAGACTTACGTAAGTATATAGACGCACGCTTCAAAAAATCCACCAAGTAAATAATAAAAAATGGAAAGCAATATCTTATTTAAACCGAAAAATATCTGCTAATTTTGTTATCGATTGAAATGGTCGTTTAATTGGCTACTTGAAAAAATGTATACATATCCTATACATACATATTTAGCTATTCAAAAAAAAGTTTACTTAATCTATTTCCCTAGCCTTTTTATCACTGCCTCTAACTTTGCCTAACCTTTTTTGAAGTCAGCTATTTAAGCTTCATTTTTTCTCATCAAGTCTTTTAAATTATTAGTTTTTCGGACAAAACTGTATATTAGTGAGAAAACAATCCGTTTCGCAGTATCTCCATTAAAAAAAAAAAAAAAAAAACATTTTTTGGCGGTTCCAGTATTAGTCTAACTGTCTAGCAAAAGGCATGTAAACCCAAATTTCTAACCTTGTGCAAAAATTAGAACAATTTAACTAAGCTGCATAGCGACAATTCTTCAGTTTAAAGTGTCGACAAAATACCGATTATCACTGATAATCTTTTGCTGTCGGTTCTTGTACAATAGTAACGGACACAGCCTAGTTTATTTACATATCGTCGCTTGGCGCGCAATACCTCGTATCTGCCAAATGCAATACCACATATGAGATGGCATAGAAAAAATTTACTTTGGTTACCCTGTCTCAATGCTTGCCTACTTCACAAATTTAGTAGTGCATAATTATAGTAGAAGCTCATATTTAGTAAGTTTAGTTAGCAAACCATTCACACGTTTTGAAGAAAATAAATTTCTTCGCTCTTTTAGAAATTTTCGGACTATCTTATACGTCGTACTGCATTTGGCGGTTACGAGGCATGGCGCGCCAAGCGACGATATACATACATATATGTGTAGAAAACAAATGCAGGACCTTTTTTTCTATGCCTCAAATCCGGGTACCACCAACTGCGCTGTAATGCTAACATACATACAGATTTCCATCTCCGCATGCCGTACTATGTAGTATGTATGTAACTATGTCAACCACCTAAACATAACAGCAATAGACGCATCCTGCTGCCGAATGCCGTGTTAAATTACTGAAATTCATAGACGCTGGTATGAAAACCGGTAGCAAAAACAGTCAACTGAATCCAGCTATTTCGGCCATGGCGACGCGTAGACCACAAGCGGTTGTTAACTATGTGTAAAAGCTAGTGGTGCTCCTACAATTCCAACTGCAATTGCCAGCACAACTTTTCACAATTTTATTCTACTATTATTATGTACATTTGCGTGTATTTATGTCTGTGAATCTGGCATGTTGTAGTGGAGCAGGAGGTTCTATATCATCGAGGCGAACTAACCATCCCAACAGTGATGGCAACCGGGGCATTGGTGGAATTTGAATTTCACGGGGGAATCAGGGAATAGCTTGAAATTTTTGGGGGAATTCAATATACAAACGATTTATATTGGCACTTTCCTACTGAGAATCGAATTACAACTTGTAACAATTATTTCTTATTACGGTGTTACGGAGTTAAAACATAACGTAATTACAAAAATTTCATCAAGAAACCGTCACTACACACGAATAAAGGCGCGCTAGTGTTTTGACGACGCACATAAAAAATTTCTTACGCTTAAGAAAGGCTTCGGCGAAGAAAGACGCGTAAACATGAAGTTATAGACGGCCAAGGACCCTCTCTTCAGCATTATTCCCCAAGAACTCGTTGGGGAATTTACATACTGTTACAACCAAAAACATTCTTTCTTCGCTGAAGTTTTTTTTATGCGTCTTTATTCGCGGTGAAACTTTGAACTCGCGCTTTTTTTCTTGTCTACTGACGAAATATATATGTATATGATTCTAATGAATAATCAATGTATGCCCGCCATACATTTATGCTTTACAACATGTACTCAGAAAAAAAATATTTGTATATATTACTAGCAGACCCGGCGAACTTCGCCGCGCCCAAATTTAATTTTTTGTATTGAAACATTTTGGTCCAACAGTTCACGTTCATGATTTTCAGTGACGAACTTATCTTCTAATATTGCGATTTGGTGGTTGTCAGAAGGCATATTTCCATTGCCGTCTTAAATAACCTAGCAAAAGTGTATATGCATACAAAGATACGTAATAGTTTCAATGCATTTGAAAGGTGCCACGCTCCTTTTAAAATAGCCCAAATTTTCTCTAAGAGGTATGGTATTGATTTCATATACCTCCATACCATGTTCGAGCCCCCAACCATGAACACTTCCAGAGATTTGTATGGCATGTGCCACGCCCCTTTTTCCAATAGCCCCAATTTTTCTTCATGACTATGCGAATGATTTTATATATCTTTTACATACCAAGTTCCAGTACTCTACCATGAACATTTTGTTTGTATGGGAGGTGCCACGCCCCATTTTTCTAACACGTATCCCTAATTTTTCTTCACGACGATGTGACTGATTTCATATATCTCCATACCATGTTCGAATACTCTACCATGAACATTTCCAGAGATATGCTATATGAAAAATTCGGGAGGTGCCACGTCCCTGCGCCTAGTGCTATGAAATATACTTTACATCCGATTCTCATACCTACCATGCATACACAAAAAATTTCATAAATATCGGTGGAGCCGTTTAGGAGGAGTTCGACCACAAATAACGTGACATGAGGTTTTTATATATTTGATTAAAAAAATAATATTATCTTATTAAAATAAATAAATCAGATTTGTGGCGTGCCGGTTGATGTAGTTACACAAACAGGAGGAACCTACTGCGTTACGCCGACTCCGAACTGCGATTGTATTTTTATGCGAAGCTCTTTTTCATGGCAGAAACACACCCGGAGATTTGTCATTGTCTACCGAGGGGTAACCGCTGTTAAGAAAAGACGTTTTTTCTATATTTATATTTTTTTTTTGGAGATATTGCTTTGACCAGGGCTCGAACCAGGCCCTGCGGAGTGGTATTGCGTACTGCAAACCACTACACTACAGCGGCCGCCTTAAATAGTAAACCTTATTTTGGGGGAATACCATAGAAAATAGAGGCATTTTTTCAGGAATTTAGGGCAATTGGCCTTAAAGGAGCTGGCATCCCTGCACCTCTGTGTCAAAAGGCGCAGTGACGAACTGGTTAGTTGCCGATTCCTTGCTTAGTTGCGCTAGTCGTATTTAGGTGGTACTCGTATATATATGCACATTAGACCACGGTAAAAAATTTAAATAAAAATTCGGCAATGCAATTGGCCTTAAAGGAGCTGGCATCCCTGCACCTCTGTGTCAAAAGGCGCAGTGACGAACTGGTTAGTTGCCAATTCCTTGCTTAGTTGCGCTAGTCGTATTTAGGTGGTACTCGTATATATATGCACATTAGACCACGGTAAAAAATTAAAATAAAAATTCTGCAATGCGACGGGAATGCGACTCAAATTTTAGTATTAGGTATAGTAATGATCCTCTATTAATCCCCCACTCCACGTCAATTCTAAGAGGTCGCGCATCGAGCCTTTATTTTTCCCATAGGAGTAATGGGTAAAAAAATTAGTTCTTCTATTTTAAGGTCAATATAATCTAGGATCAATCAAAACGTTAGGCGTTATGTATTTAAGCTCAGATTCTTTAAATTCCAAAAATTTTTTTTTGTATTTGCTAGATTTGACCCAAACAAGGCAAGCGGTCAAAAACGATGGAAGGAAAAGAATATTTTTTGATTTCAAAATAAAAAAATTGTATATTTTTTCGTTAGAGTACAATCCTAGGGGGTGAGAGCATAAAAATTCTGACTTTACTTTTTAACATGCATTTTTGGACCACCCTAATGTACATAGTATGTATGTATGTATGTATGTACATAGGCGCACTTTTTTCAATTTTCATGCCACAAACAGTTGACAAAACGACAGACGCCAACCGTCAGAGTGCTTAATTACTATTTGACAAGACATATTTTTTTGAGCGCACTTTTTTCTTTGTTTTCGGACTTTTCATTGGTTATTATGTATGTATGTATGTATGTACATGTGTATGCACATTTAATAGTATGTACTTTTCTTTATATGACCGACCACTTGTTTCATTTTGTATGTCTTTCTTCCATTGTTTTTTATTACACTGTTATTAGTGACTTTAGCTTACTTGCTTTGTCGCATTGTTATTATTGTATTTCAAGACACTTCAAAGTAAGAAATAATTTTTTAGGCCAACCAGAATGTTGTGATCTAGAAATTTTTAATGAGTTTGACCTATGTGCCGCAAACTCAGAGGGCCATTGAATTTGACCGAAAACGGATTTATCATAGAGCTAATTCTAATTCATAGTTTTTATGAGTAGAGTAATGTTTTGGAGGAATCAAAATAGATTTCTTGGGAGTATATTTGAGCGAACGTTAAACAGATTCTCTAGTAAAAGGACAGATGGGTTCAAACTTTGTATTGAACAATTTTCATTGAGCTTGAGGCCGTTAATAATAAAAATTGTTTGTGGAAAACATTTTGGTAGAAGTTATAGCTGATATTTCGGATATCAGCACATCACCTCATTAGACTTCATCGACAGACATTATCATTACCCTTACGTTTACGATTACCATTATCATTACTTTAAACATTACCATTTTCATTAACATTGCCTTCATCACTACCATCACCATTGCCATTACCAAAACAGTTACCATAGCATTTTCATTACTAATATTATTACCATTACTATAAATATTATCACTACCATTACAAATTACTTTGTATGCACTACCGTTACCATTGCCAATGCCGTTGCCATCACCATGACTATTACCACAAAATGTTATTTTTAATTTACCTGCCACATTCGTACATATGTATGTTACTTCGAACAATCTTGTGTTAAATATTTATTTAAAATTAGCAAACACCAGGCGTTCAAACTCAAAAATATTTTCGGCAGTAAACTTTCCTAAATCTCTTCAGTTTGATACCCATATTGCAATATTCAATTTATCTTATTAATTCAATTAAATTAAAATATTTAAACAGATGGCAAGCTTTCACAAAAGTCTTCTTAAACCTCGTTCTTTTGAGAGCCATATTGCAATATTTACTTTAACTTATCAATTAACCCATCTTTTTGTTTCTTTATTATGAGTTACACCTATAGCAATATACCGGTGGAAACTGCATTCTATTTCACACTCAGAGAAAACATTTCTTGATGCTAAGAAAAAAATATCTTATTCTAAGGAAATATTACCCTGAAATGGCTCCAAAGTTGGCAGCCATATCTTAATATGAGTAAATGATTTGACACAGTTTAGGGAAAACCCAATTCCTTAGTTTTAGTACTATTTTCTTCCTTCTTAAGAAAAATTAGCTTTAAAGGAGGAATTGTTTATTATTTAATAAATTATTTAATCCCCCGTGAAAGGAATAGTATGTCATTTTGCTGGCAGCGCTCAAACAGCCGAGAGATTCGAGGTTCGAGTTCTAGAGCAAGGGATTTTTTTTTTAATATTTTTTAATTATTTTTTTAATTTCATTTATTGCAATTTTGAAATCGTATTGTGACTTGCTTTACCTTAAGCGGCCTCGAAACCGCGAGCTCAGAGCCATATTTTAAAATTTGTAATTTAAAGTTAATATCTAAATTGAAATAATTGACTTACCTTACTCTAACCACCTCCAACCGGACTCGAACCTGCGATCCCAGATCTAGAAGCAGTAGTCTTGGCGCGACGCCACAGCCGAGATTTTCCAGGAAAGCAATTAACTTTGTCTTAACGTTACTGACAAAACTGACAATTATTTGAGGAAATTATTATTGAGTAAATTTTCTTCCTCAAATTAATGACGCACTGTTTTGAGCATAAACCTGAATTAAGGAAAAACTGTTCAAATTGAGTAAATTTTTCGTCATATTAAAGAAAAAACAGTAGCTCTAAAATAAGGAAACTGGTTTCTTGTTTTAAGGAAATGCTTTTTTCTGAATGCATGCAAAAGTTTTCGAGTGATGCGCGTACAAACATACAGACAGACAGTCAAAAATTCTAAAAATTGTTGATTTGGCTCTAATAAAGACCCACCGCATTTTATATTTTCTTTAACATCTATAATGTACAGACATGGGCCTGTTATAATTGTTTTATATGTATAGATTTTGTGCTTAAATAATAAGTGTGATTTACATCCAAATGGATTCAAATTAGAATTTGCATAAATAAAATTATATGAAAGGGTAATTAAATGCACTGATCATTCTTCCGTTTGGTAAACAAGATTTAAATAGGTCAATTTATTTTCAACTACTGATTTTAAAATTACATACATGCTAAGAGCAACCGAATGGCAATCAACCCTGCAAACGTTCTGCTAATCAATCAAATATTCACATTTTTTGCATTTTGTAATCAAAATCTGTGTGGTTCTTTTTTTTTAGCTTCTATTCATATTTCTCTTTTGCGTAAGTTTGTATGTGTATTTCTTTTTCGATAATATAGGAACGTATGCCGGATTATAACGAACTGCGAAAGTAATTGGCTTATAAGTCATTTATCATTATTTGGAGCTTTGTTTAATGGATTTCTTCTTCTCCTTTATTGGTGCTGTAACCGCCTAAGCAATTTTGGCCGAGTCCAAAACAGCACGCCAGTCGTTTCTCTTCTGTACCAACTGACGCCAATTGGAAATGCCAAGTGAAGTCAAGTCCTTCTCCACTTGGTCTTTCCTCCTCTGTTACCTGAATTGCGACCCGCGTTGAATACTTTCAGAGCTGAAGCATTTCTATCCATGCGAACGACATGATCTAGCCAGCAGAGCCGCTGAATTTTAATTCTCTGCACTACGTCTATGTCGTTGTAAAGCTCATACAACTCATCGTTAAATCCTCTGCGGTATTCCCATCGCTAACGCGCAAAGGCCCGTAAATCTTGCGCAGAGTCTTTCTCTCGAAAACTCCAAGAGCCGCTTCATCAGATGTTTTCATTGTCGTCCATGCGTCCACGCCATACACCAGCACAGGCATGATGAGTGACTTATAGAGTGTAATTTTTGTACGACGAGAGAGCACTTTACTTCTCAATTACCTACTCAGTCCAAAGTAGTGATTCTCCATTGAATTTCAAGGCCGACATTATTATTGGTGTTAATGTGGGTTTCCAAATAAACGAAGTCATCTACTTTTTCAAACTTGTAACTGTCAACAGTGACGTGGGTGCCAAGAAGCGTATACTCTGACTGTTTGTATTTTGCCCTCGTTTACCGCCACTCATTCACTTTTCTTCTACATCTAATCCCGAAAAAGCAGAACAGACGTAACACGAAAGGGAGTCACCTTGTATGAAACCTCGTTTGGTATCAAACGGCTCGGAGAGGTTCCTCCCAATTCTGACAGAGCTGGTGGTATTGCTTAACGCCATTTTACACAGCCGTATTAGTTTCGCGGGGATACCAAATTCAGACATCGCGGCATAAAGGCAACTTCTCTTCGTGCTGTCGAAAGCGGCTTTGAAATCGACAAATAGATGGTGCGACACTCACTCCCTTTCTCGCGGGTCTTTTGTTAGATATGGCGTATTGTGAATACCTCGTCTGTGATGGATTTTCCAGGTCTAAAGCCACACTGATAAGGTCCAATCAGTTCCTTGATGGTGGGCTTCAGTCTTTCACACAATACACTAGATAAGACATTGCCACCTATGTGTAGAAGGCTGATCCCGCGGTAGTTGGCGCGAATGGCGGGGTCGCCTTTTTTGTGGGTTGGGCAGAGCACACTTAAATTCCAGTCGTCGGGCATGCGTTCATCAGACCATATTCTGCATAAGAGTTGATGCATTCATCTTATCAACTCCTCGCCACCGTTCTTGAATAGCTCAGCCGCGTAATCGCTATTAGCTCCTCGTCATAGTCAGACGGTGGGACATCGACTGGGGGCTCGGGTTCGTCTTCTCCACAACTTTTAGCGCTGCTAACATTCATTAGGTTGGAAAAGTGTTTCCTCCATAATTTAAGTACATTCTGGACATCGGTCATTAGGTCGCCATTGTTGTTCTTGAAGGAGTTCGCCCTGGTCTTGAAACCTTCCGTAAGTCGCCTAACACTCTGGTAAAATTTTCGGGCATTTTTCCTGTCGGCCAGCATCTCAATCTCTTCGCACTCACGTATTTCGGCCTCTCTTTTCTTATTGCGGCAAATACGTCTGGCTTCCTTCTTCAGCTCCCTATAACGGTCCCGTAGGTACTAAGTATATAATAAATTTAAAAAATTTTTTTTTTTTGGGAGCGGGAGCGAAGCGCGGAGCGAAATAAAATACTGTAGCGAAGCGATGAACTTTGCTGCGAAGCCCTGGAAAAAATTGCTTCCCTGCTTGTCTGCTCCAAAGGTTTTTCCTATTTACAATTTACGCAAATATATTTATCTATTCAATTAAGCATTCATTAAGCATATTAAGTTTCAATAAAACATATTTTAAACCTTAAGTAAATTCCTTAAAGAAGTATGATTCTTATGGATTAAAAGAACAACTTTAAAATTTGGGTAGCGATCAGAAGCCCTTCAATTTGTGCCACTCCATACAAAAAGAAAGGAGAAAGGAATGACTTTCAGAAAGGAAGAGATTTTATCTCCGGAAATTGCTACTGGGTAGTATGTTTGACTCATCAGCCATGTACCTATGAACATATGTTAGAAAGAACCAGTACTTATAGATTTTCGATTACGAATAACAGAAAGCTTAACCTTTTTTCGTAGCAAAAATTTGCCAATTACGAAATGCATTGACCTTCATTAAAAACTCAAAACAATTTAAGTGTGGACCAGGACACCACCACAATTTGTCTAAACCAGGACAAATCCTGGAAAACCAGGACGTCTGTCAGCCCTACCGTACATACTTATACCACTATCTTCTCTGTTGAGTCCCCATTTGTACAAACACCCACACCAATGCCATAGAAAGACGAAAAGAAGGCGCTCCGAGGCTTATGGCAGACCTTGATATACCAGCAAGCACACCCATTTTCCAATAGTTGTAATAATGGATGCAAACAATTTCAAATAAATAATTGCACAAACTCTTTCCTTTTGAAGAAAATCAATTTTAAACAAATGAAGTAAAAACAAAATCTTGCTAGGTGAAGCATGCATCGCTTCAAGGTGAAATATTCAAATGAAACAAAAGAAAGTATGACTGTTTACTTGCATTTGTAGATGTCATTTCCGCACAACTAAAGTGTTTAAATACATAACTGAATTGCATATGAATTTCAAGGTGAAATACAGAGCAGCGAAGCCAATGAAGTGTTACAAAATAAATGACACCAGAGTAAGGTCAATTGCATAAGAGAAAAAAGGGTTAAGTTTCCAAACTCGTAAACATAAATTCTTACTACATACATACATAAAAGTATAAGAATATATATACATACATACATACATACATATATAGGCATACATATGTTTAGATGAATATTTAGTGTAACTTTTGGCCTAACATTTCCAGGGCAATGTAGTGGGAGGGGTAGGTATGTACCCTGCAGAAAAAATTTATCAATTGATTAAATAACCAACTTCTAGTTAGCTTTTTTGCGGGAGCTCGATAAGTAACTAACTTTTAATTGGCTACGACAAAACTAACTTTAAGTTAGTTGTAAAGTCGTGCAAGAGTTATGCAGACGTTATCGGGAGTCTGTTTTCTTTACTAGTTTCTATTTAAATATCCTCACAAAAATTACTTTGAATATATTTTTTTCTGCACTTCGCAGATTCTTTTTCATATTCATGACAAATAAAAGGAAGATCGAAATTTTACATTATCATTTTGAAGTTATTTCGCACGATGTTCGAATATGGGACCACCTACAGCCGAATATGTAAACAAATATGAAATCTAATAGAATAAAGGAAATAAATAAGAAAGGAAAAAAAAGATTTTGTTTTTCTTATTGATATTTTATGTCCAAAAGTAGTTAGCTACAATTAGTTGACATCTACTGCAGAGGAAACCAGTTCTCAAAGTTGATGGGTAGTAGTAGTAGTTAGTTACGGCCAAATGAAATAGGAAAGTAGTCCCATTTCCTGCAGGGTATTTACATACATATACTATACCTACCTCTCTACCTTCATGTGTATAGATTTATGTTTAAGTAGCTAATAGAGTGTGTGTGTTCACACATTATTGACAGGTAGGCGCAGCTAAGTGTGCGTTTTCATACAATGTATATTTATGTAAATATTTACGAAAATCAGTGACTATCCCTCAATGTAAACAATTGGCAAGCTAGCGAAGGCAGGTCAACAAATAAATCGTGTCCAAAGTAGTAAGAGAATGAAAAAAAAACAAGAGAAAAATATACGCAAGCGCACTACGTTAGCTTTGTCATCTACTAAATAAGTTTGTACATACATAAAAATATGTACCATTATAACCTCTTCTGCCGTAGTCAAATATTGACTAAACGGTACTAAATGGCTGCCTGCATACAATCTGTACGCTAGATGATTGAAAAATTGAATATTAATTGTTACAAAGTTGCAAACAGTGCGTCGAGTGGACTAACTAATGCCTACTAGGGGGAAAATGAAAACGACTACATACTAGGGATGTTTCTAATGTCATATTTTTCACATTTGCGAATACTATAACTTTTGTAAATTATTAAAACATTGAACGAGTACTTAACCTACACAGTGTTTTAATCTAGTAGTCAAAGTTTAAAAGGGGCATATTATATTTCAAGGTAATTTTGCTACCTTTCCCCCATGAAGAGATTTCTTAGAGGCTTGTATATAAGGCCGGCTGCACTGAAAAATTGCTCACTTGGAACGCTGGCTCAAATATTTGACTTTAGTTTTCCACCAATCGAGAGGATTTTCAACGAGATGATTAGTACATGCTATTACAAAAGGCGAGTTGTTTGAAGTTTGGCTGATTGGATGTACGAAGAAAAGAAAACCTTTTTTCGGTTTTCAACCATGTTGGAAAAAAATTTGGTGATACTGATGTTTGCGAAAGTTCAATAAAACTTTTAGAAGAAAAAACACACCTTTTTTGCAATTAGTTATCAAAGAAAGACGAAAATTATGAAAAGCAACTTAGAAAGGATGCTAAAATATTTCGATCTGAAAACATAGCATTTCTTGCTGATGAAGTTATTTTCGAAATTAAAAAGCCAACTGTGTCGACCAGCAGCCGGCAACCAGCAAACATGTCGGTTCTGTCCTTCCTTTCGCTAAGAATAGCTTAGCCCAAATTTTTGCAACAAAATTAACAGCCTCAATTTGGATTACATTTCATCTCCTGTAGCGTAGCCATGGCTATGTTACAAAGGCACTTGCTCCGATTCGCAAAAACCATTGATGAGCAGCCTTCGCAAAAAGGCAAAAGGCCTTGAGAGAATTTTCTGATTGAAATTCCGAAATTTTTTACTCAAAGTGAATAGAGCTTGCAAAAACTTTGATATTGTTTTCAGGAATTTCCCAGCGATTTTTGGTAAATGTGTCACAAAGCAGCACTTGCATTTCGAATCTAAATAATATCGGTGGAGAATTTGGGATTACTGAAACCTCAAGTGAAAATGAAGTGTTTTATGACGACTAACTGGTTTAGAAATCTCTCCTCAAGGCATATCTGCGAGAAATGTAGTAAATATATTTTTCTTTTTTAATTTAGGAATTTCTAGAAGAAATCATTTATGTACATGTGACCATACTTATTTTATTATGTAGCTCATTTTAAGGCGGAGGTGGTTGAGTACGGTAAGAAAATAACTTGTGTCAAAACCAAGCTAATTGGACAATGCTTTTCAGTACTACTTAAACACATATACCCATCATTTTAACATACAAAAAAGCAGAGGAGTCTGTTTTACGAAAGCCAAGTAACACCTTTAAGTAAGTAAGTAAGTAAGCCAAGTAAGCCTTTACACTATTTTTAACGTTTGCCATCTATTTACATTAAAATAATGTGATATTTTAGCTGCTATTAATTTCGCACAGAAAAATTTATCATTTGACCTAATGTGCTATGTAAATAGTGAATGCATTCGTCTCCTGAAATGACGCGTAACGAATGCCAGTAGCTAAGATGTCAAGCAAAGGTCTACATCAACTGCAAATTTCGCAGATACAAACGCATATTTTTATGCGTATGTGTATGTATTTCTAGCAAAGTCATGCGTGGCACACCTAAAAACATTACAACTACCTTTCTCGTTTTCAAACAAAGGCATGTCCATTTGCTAATTACCTGTGAATGACCTTTGCTGTATGAATATCTCACATCTCCATTCGTATATGCTCATAATCAATTGTTTATGGCTTGTTGCAACCTTTAACCACGGGGCGTGCACTGTTAATAGCCACAATTGCAGCAGCAGCAGCAGCAGCAGAAGTGCCGTCAAAAACGATGTCGGTGGTCACAAAACATTCGGCAAATCGCCTGTACGCTTTGTGACAACAAAAACAGCACTAGAGCACACAATTTTGGGATTTTGTTGCCACATACTGTGCAACAATTTGAGTTTTTCTGCTTAAAATTGCATGCCCTCTTCTATACATTTCTTATTGTCCTGCCGTTGAATTGACACTTTCAGTAGGTAGTTAGACTGTTATATATGTCATTTGTTTATGTAAATATCAAAGCAATTAAGTAAAAATGTATTTCCACGTTTTCATTAAGGTCTACTATATATGACTGGTTGAAGTGTCATGGTATTTCTCATCGGTGTTTCTGGGCATTTCCTCAGGCGTACTTTAGCCACTCAGATGTTTAATAGCATTATGCGATATCTACGTAGATCAACAGTCTATATAATTCACAACGATATCAACCTTACCTAAGGATACCTAGCAGTCCTTTGCATGAGCCACCTAAAGTTTTGGACAATGTAGCGTTCGTAATCTTCTTCCACGTAGTCCCAAAATGACGCCACATTTTGCGATGGTAAAAGTTCTTTCGTTGCCATCAGTCTTTCATGGCCTGCAACTCAACTGTGATGATTCCTAGCTACTTGGTTAGACAACTACGCATGATTCTGTGATAGCCACATAGACCAAACGGTGAAGCTTACGCGTCGTAATGCTGCTGCCTGCTTGCTATGTTCTCAGTTTTATTACCATTTTGAATGATTAGTTAGTCAGATGGAGATGGTTCCCCTAATAAAAAGATCCATGATAATACTACATACATGAAGTTATCAAACTATTGCGAAGCTAAAACCTTCCTTGAGTCCAAACCACTTTGTTAACGCGCTACCATCTTTACAAAACTCTTATTTCCACCTAAGATATATCCACTAAGCATTTAAAGAATGGTTTTTCACGCTTTCGTAATTTGCACCCTCCACCCCTTGTCGGGAAGATAATAAGATAATTAGGAGACGCTCCGTAGATGTGCTTATGAAATTGAAAAATCGCCTCTTGTTTTAAACTCCAGACAAGACTCCAGAAAATAAGGAGAGGTATCCTGGTGATTGTCAGTTTTGCAAATACCTAAATACCGAAATAAGTAGAATACTACAATTGCAGGGCCACCTCATTCGAGGATCGTTGATTTTCACTGAGTGTGAGTCTAAAGATTTCTAGAATAGCCAACACTTCAGTGGCCGGGGATCCCAAATAAATCTTGAGCCTAAGTTCCAGTGAAAAGCCTGATGGCCTGAGGCGCCTGCGATCCATTACCAGACTTCATTTAGTTTTACTGCTGCAAATCATAATTTATGGTAGCTGCAGATAGATTCGCTTGTTGTGTTGCCACATGCTTTTCTAGTGTATTATACTAAATATGTAGTCAATACCTGGACATTTAAAGTAGGAAAATTTGGACACTTTCTTCGCTACATTCCAGCAGATATGTGCGGCAATGTCTAATATAAGGAAGTACTTATCTTGCATTTTAAAGCAAAATCCGAAATTCTCGACTGGCTATAGTCTGACCAGAGTTTCCTTGATATCTTCCAATTCTTTACCTAGTCTAAGAAAATGCAGTTTAATTTAGCTTGGGATTATTCCAAGAGCGCCATCCAGTTCCACCGCTTCAGATTCATCCAAGGCTCCGCCAATTTATTAGATCTCTTATCCCCTACTATGTAAAGTTGCTCATACAAAAAAGAAATCATTGACTGAGACACTGAATGCAATTCCATTTCGCTCTCCGCGATGCTATTTCTAATAGCGCCACCTGGATGCGAGAATATATGTTTGCTGCATCTGAATATATTGCTTAAGATTTTACAGGCCTCAGAGATATTAAGAACTTCCGCTTTGAAAACGTATCCTTTCCCAAACGTAGAGGCAGCATAGCAACAACGAGTTCCTCAGATGCTCTTGGATCCGTTGGTTAATGATAATTTCATAGTCCTTTGCTTTCGGTGAAATTGATAGGGATTCATAGTCAAGCAATAGAGGTTTCAATTAGATCACGCGAGGTTTGGGGAAGTTTATCATGAACCACAGCCCATAAATTATAGCCGGAATGCGCAAATTCATTGTGTTTACCTGTCTTCACGCAGATAAAAGGCGAAGCAGAGCCGCAGAAGATGCCGCTTCACCGTATGACCTTCTTGGCTTGGACCGCTTCATTAGAGCTTCTTGTGAGTCAGATAATGCGCACTCGCTTGGCTTGTTATAGAACTTGCACTAATCGACATACATCTCGCGATAGCTGGGTTGCTCTACAGGTTTATGACGTAAGGTATACCTAAGCTTCGGTATCGATTTCGTAAAACTTGAGAGTTATCTTCCCGAAGCCCGTTTACGGCTAAACGATTGAATATTCGTTAATAATCTCCAATATTTCCATCAAACCTCGGCAAATAAAAAATGCTTTTTTTGGCCTTTTGTATAGTCGTGAGTTGTGGGTTCCCTTTGAGCCTTTTAGGCAGAGTCACCATCCGCTTTTTGCCTATTGGAGATTGGAGAGCTCTTTTCGGTTTTTGTAATAGTTGATCATAAGAAAAATTTTGTAAAATTAATTATCAGTAGCGCAGAGAAATTGAAAGATATATTTGCTACGTATTCTCCCTCTGCCTGGATTTTTTATTTATAACATTTAATCTAAGAATGCAAGCGAAATTGAACTCTTGCCCTTTTTCACTCAGTATCACCTCAAAGAATATATGTAATCAATTTTTCTACGTTTTTCTTTCAATGTAAAATTGTTTACACTTGCGCGTACAAAAATTAGAAAACAAAGAAAAAATGGCTGGTGCTTTGTGGCAACCAACCTGCGGATGAAGAGAAAAAAACAGCAAATGGACGGGGAGAAAGAAATAAAAAGCGAATGGCAAAAAACACCACCGCAGAAGTCGGTCATGAAATCGCAAGTGACCCACTTGTGTGCTACAAAGCCAACAACAGCAACAAAAGAACTCTAATAAGCAAGCAAATAAAACAAACCACACCGCACCAACACCAGCAAATAGAAAAGACCACAAGTGAGCCGGGAGAAATGAAAAAAATTCAAATTACATATTTTGTAGTAGACAAACACTCAAGCTGGGCGGACGTGGCAATAGATAAGGCTGGCTGGCACATAGACCAGACAACCAAGCTGGTCAATAGACAAGCGACCGACCAGCTTAACAAGCAGACTAACGAATAGACATAGACATGGCGATAGTCATGTAAACGCTTAAGCTATAATGTACAATCAACAACCAGCCAGCCGTACGCTCTTCGCAAGAGAATCCGCCTCTGAAGGCATTTCGCGCCGAAGTCGACAAAGGCAACAACAAAAGACTTAAGCAGCAAACTTTTAAGTGGAAATGTGGCGGTGAGTCGCCATATGCGACAGTTGTGAATTTTATTTGTGCTGCTACTGGATTTTCTTTTGCTCTTATTGTCGTTGTTGCTGCTGTGTATGCTTCTGAGGCTGTTGTTGTCCGCTAAAGAGGACACCATAATTGACAAAACCAATACACAGATGCTGGAGTGCGCGCGCGTCCGCAACTGTTGCCATTTCTAGTAATTATTTATTGCCGTTTTTTTTAGTTTTCTTCTTTTTCTAAGTCGCTGTTATTAACCCCTTTATTTAGCTAGCTGTCTGCGGCTATTTCTAGTTTAAGGCGACTTTGGACAGACAAGCATCAGGCTGTCGCCTCAATGGTGGAAAAACTAAGTCAACAACTGTCAACGTAATTGCCTAGCAGTTTTGGATGCGATTTGCCACAAGGAAGTTGAATTGGTAATTTGGAAATAAAACATAAAAATGATTCGACAGACACGGACATATGTTGTACTAGTAGATACATACATATATATATATACATATATGTTGCCTATGCGGATTTACTTATTTCTTATTTGCCATTATTCTTTTTTACAAAATTTAATTTTACTAGCAAATACCGGATGTGTGCTTCGAAAGTGGAATTTACTGTTCATAATACTCCAACTAATAAAGATTATAAAATTTAGAAGCGATCTTTTGAGCCTGATTCTTGAATTGTTATATATTTATCATAAACTAGATCGCCCTCACCCGCTTCGCTGAGTGTATGAAATTTCTACGTGCTACATTGAATAAAATTTAGTTCAAGAAAACTCAATTAGAAAAGAGCAGGTTTAAAATTTGTTTAACCATCTTCAAAATATTTTCAAACTAAAACTTTCTTTGTCATACTTTTTCAATTAAGTTAAGTATTTTTCAAGTAAGTATCCCCTGAACTTAATTCGAGATTTTTTAAACAGATGGAAACCTCTTACATGTAGTATTGAAATGAAGCCCTTTAAAATCCATTTCGATTGATACCCATAATTTAATAACAACCTACGTGATACATATTCAAAACCATTTAGATTCATACCAATCTTCTATACTAATATATATTTTGAAATCCGTTGTATATGTGTTCGCAAAGCTCGAAAACGGCCGAACCGATTTTTTTTTTTGAAATTTCAAACACCTGCCCCGGACGCCCCAAGGATGGTTATAGGCTAATCAAAATTTCTATGTATAAAGGGAGCGAGGCACCTTCCATACAAACCGATCTTTTCATATTGCATATCTCTGGAACCTTTCATGATAGAATACTGGAAATCAATCTTATACTCATGGAGAAAAATGGGCTATTTAATAAGAGGGCGTGGCACCGTACAAACATATATATATATATATAATATTTTTGTGTGTGTGTTTGTGAGTGAAATCCTCCTAAATGCCCGGAACGATTTTAACAAAGTTTTTTGTGTGCTTTTGGGTGGCTCTCTGGATAGTTTAGTTTCACAATTTCACTCGCCAGTTGGCGCTGGAATTAAGTTAATACTAAAATTCTTACTACTGCCAAAAGGGCTGCCAGGTGGCGCTGGAGTCATTACGAAAAAACGGCAAATTATAAAAAGTGCCGTGAATATCAGATTAAATCGACCTGCTGCACCACTGAGTACATCGAACTCTTGTGTGTTATGATTGGACAATGGATATGATTTGCCAGTATTATTATGCGTTAAAGCTTCACTCAGGAACACCAGTGTTGAATTGTGCAGGGGTAAATTTCAAATCACCACCGATAAATCAACCGCCAGAACCATTGCGCGCATTTTACTGTAATACTTAACTTAAAATAATTGAATTTAATTTTTAAAAAGGTGGCAACCCTTGTGAAAGACTAAATATTATGCAAAACTTTCAAACTAAAAGTTTCTTAACAATATTTCGTTAGGCAACCATATTTTAATTCTTCAGATAGCTTGCGTATAATTAATTTAAATTTGACTTTTCAAGCAGGTGGCAACCCTTTTCAAAATATATTCGAACTACAACTTTTTTAAGCCTCTTAACATCCATTTTGTAATATAATTTTGAAATAAATAACTCCCTTAATTGAAGTTGAATTTGATTATTTTTAAAGGGTGGCAGCCCTCATAGATGAGTAAGTAATGATTTTACATATCTCCATACCAAGTTCCAGTAATCTATCAAAAGTATTTCCTAAGTAATGCAGTATGAAAAATTCCGTTTGTATTGGAGGTGCGACGGCCCCTTTTCTAATCGAGATTAAATTTATCCTATATTTTAAGATGGGCTAAATGACAGCAGTGTACAAAATTTCAGGAAGATCGGTTGAGTAGTTAAAGCGTGAAAGCATAGCAAACAAACAAACTCACTTTCGGATTTATAATAAAAAATAATATATATATACATATATATATAAGTAAGGATTTATATCTGCAATGAAATATTTTAGGTAGCAGAGTTCATTCGCTTTCTCAAGTAGACAGATATACATAAGTTAGCTATAGAATACTTGATTTCGACTTTGAATGCGTACCACTCCACTTCGAATATTCGTATGTACGGGTAATATGCGTTATATTTGTTATCCGGATATCCAATGGATTTTAATATCTGGATAACCGGATTATTCAGATTTTTTCACTAAACATCAAAAATTCCAGATAGAGCTCCGGAGCCTACTTTTTAATGTTCCAAGTGTGTATCTCGTTCGAGTCAATCGATTTAATCTAACCTTTAGTCCAGCGCTAAACTGTCTCTCATTCCAACGCGATGCAACTCTTAATGGAATGTTGTTTATGACCCAAAAATGGGATTGTGCATCCCAAAGTATGACGACCCAAATCAAGATCAGTTGGGTGCAGCCGATGCGATATCCAAATAATTTTACGACACTACACTTGTTGCCATCGTCCATACATACCCTGTACTTAGTACATATGTATGTGTGTATGTAAGTATGCACTAGGGATGTTAATTTTTCAGCTTTTTGCGATCCCGCAATTTCCGGGATGTTGTTATCACAATCCCGGGATCCCTGGAATAGTCCCGGGATTTAGATATTCATTACTTTTCAACAAATTAAATCGAAAAAATTGCTTCTTTATTGTTTGAGAAGCTCTCCTACCATAAAATAAATAATAAATAAATGGGTTTGAAACCAACTTTTTTATTTAAAGTGGCGTTTTTAATTTTTCTCTCTGACGTCAGGATTTATTTTAAAGGCCCTTGTAATTTCAAAGATATATTAATTCCAAAAATTATTTTTAAAATTCAATGCAATATAGAATAAAAGCATGGGTGCCAAATGCAAGAGGAAGAATTTAAAAAAAATTAAATTTTTTTGGATTCACAAGGACGAGTATGTATTTTTTAAGCGTATAAAGTTAGAAAGATGAAATTAGAGGCTGTTATTGAGTTTATAAAAGTCCTTCAAATATCTATATATTTTTTTTAACCAACTACTGCGAAATTTCAAGGGTAAAATTTTAAAAGGACATTTTCAATATACCAGTCCTTCTGCACCAAAAACTTCTTGAATCTGTTTAAATTCTACAGGATTCCAATTTTTTAAATCAGTTGAAACTAAAAACGCAATTTTGCTATACTTGGGCCCATGGTTTCACGAATATATTGATATTTGTGTTTAAAATTTACTATCGCGCGGTGTTATATGTATAATGAGCTAGACATTTATAAACAAATATTAATTATTAGATAAAAAAGAAATATAGCCAATACTGGTCAAGAAAAGGAGTTTCTATTATTGCCATCAGTGCAAATTAAAAATCCCGAAAATTTTTGGGATTATTTGTCAAGAATACCGGGATTTTTGGGACCTTAAAAAGGCCGAGATCCCGGGATTGACTTTCCTAGTGTGCACATACCTTCTCTGATTCCTTGGTTCTATACAATTTTATCTTCCATACTGCATGGTGCGTATAAATAAACTCGTATATTTGCTTTCCGGCAACATGATTGCCAAGCAACAACAATAAACAATGCGATACGCATGTTGCTCTAATAAATTGAATTTCAACAGACTCGTATGTCAAAATGTAGTGCGCGTGTTTTGTGGCACTGGGGCGTGCAACAGGTTGTCAGTTACAGCAGAGTAAAGAAAAAAAAGAAAATAAAAACCAAAAGAAGTTATTGATAAAAGTAGTACATAAATTTTGTTGCTCGATTTTATTTGTGACGAACCTGTTACGCATTTAAACGCATTCTTCACTGTTCCACTTTATAAAGCGCAAAGGAGGCGACCTGATGCCACGTCCACCCCGTGCCGGCATTCCCTTATCTCAAGCAGGATGGGACAGGCAATCACTTACTTTCTAAACTTGCAAAAGAGTGAATGCAAAAGTACGTTTCTACAGCCATGCAGAAATACATATATACATACATATGCAAGTATGCATTCATGTTTGCTTGTAGGTACATTAGGGAGCGTCACCAAAAAAGCTCACGGTTTTTTCAGCGAAATTATAAAATGTATTATATTTATAGATGTTCGCCAAAAATTTAAAAAAAAATATTATACGTGGGCTGGGCCGATTTGAAAATAACTCTATAAATCGAGATTATTATAAATAAAATAGTTTTTCCACAAAATCACCTCACATGGTGGAGGATTTAAGCTAACAAAATGTTTGGACATTTTACCAACGAAATTTTGTTAAGTACTTTCAAATCGGTATAGCTCACGTAATTAATATTTTTCGAAATATAATAAATTTTATATTTTCGATGGCAACACAGTTACATTTTTTGTGTATGCAGCATGTGCACCCTAATATACATACGTCCGAATTTGTATCACCCATCAATTTCTTGACTGAAGTGGACATATTCAGAACATGTTGCTGTGCTGTCAATGGCTATCAGCGACAGCAACAGCAAAAATTTGCCCAAGAAAAAACTACTGATTTGTGCGATGCCCATACGCATACTGTTTATGTATTAATGTCTGCACGTTGATAAAGCAACGCGGAAGGATCTACCTTAGCCTGTTGTGGTTAAGAATAAAAATGAATAAATGCATGAGTACATATGTACGGCTGGCTGGCTTACAATCAAATAGCACGCCTTTGGCAGTTGTTGTAAATTTTTTACTGTTAAATTATTTATGCTCACACGCACGTGCATATGTTTGCGTAAATATACTACAACTATGTTGACCCACTTAGCGACAGCTTTGCAATTAAATTTCCATTCACACACGTGTGGCATACACAGCAACCATGGCTAAGAATAGCCAAAAAGGCCTACACCAAAATAATAAAAGAATGTGCGTAAATTTGGCACAAGTTAATATGTTAATATGTATTTATGTTGCGAATATGTATTCACGAATTTTCACTGTGTACTTTTTTGTTTAATTTTTTAATTGTATATTTCTTTGAAGAGTCAATACACATTTTTCAATTGTATGCCAATTCTTTCGTTGGGCGGACATCAATTTAACTATTTAAAAGTTTTTAATTCTACTAGTTTGCCCTCCTCACCCACTTCGCTAAGTGTACGAAATTTCTGCGCGCTACATTAGGACTAATTTATTGAAATAAAACTCAGCATTCTTAAAATCAGCCACATTTTTCACATTTTCTGAAAAGAAATCATTGGGTGCCAAATCAGGACTATGCGGTAGATAAGCCATCAATTCGATGTTTTGAATGCTCAAAAATGTTTTTGTTTGAGCTGGTCTGTGAGAGCTTTACTTTGAGTACGCATTCAGGCAAAAAATTCTTTTTAATTTCAGTTTAATTTCAACGAATTTTATTGAAAGAAAAATACTGATAAAAATAAAATATTTCACACAAACAACAAAAAATATAATCGATGTCGCATGAGGCTATTGCCTGAAAATTTTGAAATGCACAGAATTCAGAACGGCCGAGTAATCAGTTTCAAAATATTATTTTTGCTGTTATTTAGTTTTGGTTAGTTTTGTATAGTTCATCCCTTAAAAGCAGCCGTATAAATATTTACAAGTTTAAAGGCAGCGTCACATGATTGGGTATTTGCCAAAATTTGGTGCAAATCGTATCCCAATTGTGTTAACACCAAACATATTTTTCTTTATTCCAATCACGAAAATTAGTTTGTGGAAAATTTTCCTTAGAACATCGGTGTATTGTACCACTACAAAAAAATGTATCCCATTTTGCTTTTAACCAATAGCCCGATATAAAATTTAGAAATCTTTACAAATGTACCAATCGAGTGACACTGCTTAAAAGTTTAGGCAATTTAAAAAAACATTCAACAAATTTATTCAGTTTTGTAGCCCATTGAATTCTAGTAGAATAAAGTACAAATTTCAAATGGCTAAATATTTTAGAATTTTTAAAATAATTCGACATTTGTACGAAAGTTTGTTGAATTTTTTTTTTTTAATATTGCACTTGCCAGTAGCGTTATGTGACTTTATAATAGTAAGCCATAAATTAAAAAAGCCCTCTGCAACAACAAGTAACATCCAAATTGTATATTTCTCTTTATTATCTGAAAATGTGTATAAACAAGAGCCTAATTGCATTAAAAAACAAAATCGTAGTGTGGTAGTTCTTGCTATTTTGCGCATTTTTGATGCTATTTTTTCAGAATATAGAAAGATTTTGCACTGTATTGTTAGTGGACATGAAACTACTTTAATTACTGGTACGGTACTCACCAAAAACTAAAAATTTACATAGCGCACTTTGCAAGTGGACTACTGAAATTTGGAAACTTGAATTTCCACGGGTTTTGTTAAAGAATAAACTATATTCTTATAAAAAAATAACAAAAGTTCAATAACAACAAAAATATTACGTTAAAACTTGACAAAAAGTGGTACGGCTATAATTTTTTGACCACTATATATATGTATTTTTTTTATATCTTTAGTTAGACCTCCACATTATACAGGAAGTACATAAAAAAAATTAAAAAATATATGTAATTTTTGCCTTTTTATAGCTCATTTTGCTTTTTTCAGGTTTTAGTGCCTTAAAATCCTACATTTCTACATTTCGGGTGGGGTCAGAACACCTACTACCTTAATAATAATAAAATATTCACGCTTAGTGTTTGGCTGAGATTCTCCTCCAATTTGTGGCGTGCGCCTCGATGTTGTCACACAAAGGGCAGAGACCTACAGTTTTACGCCGACTCCGAACGACGACTGTATTTTTATGAGAAGCGGTTTTTCATGCCAGATATACACTCAGAGGTTTGCCATTGCCTGCCAAGAGGCGTCTGCTATTTAGAGTCCGACCGAACGTTCAGTTTCGGCTTCGGTTTGCCGATTAATCGGCAATATTTTCATATTCGGCCCAATGCTCGGCTTCGGCAAAAAAAAA
>NW_023458555.1:48168447-48230373 GCF_013731165.1 Rhagoletis pomonella
CAAAAACTATTAAATCACTGACCCAAATTTCTTGCGCTGCTTCTCGCATATACTATACATATGTAGGTATATACGTATTCACTTACGAAATATTATGAAATCAGCTCGTTACCGGCCATACTGCTTACTTACCAAAAAAAAAAAAACTTCTTACACCCACCGCAAACGGTAAATTAAGAATACGACTGCTTATTTAGGTCTGCGGCGAAGCGAGCAGAAGCAGCAAAAGAAAAAATGCATGAATACTTTTCCATTTCATTCTAAATTGGTAGGTAAATAAGTGGCAGTGGTGAGGCAGTGTCAACACATGAAGACGCACCGAGTGAAAGGAACTTTTTTTAAGAGGCGAGTTGGAGGCAACATAACCAGCAAAGCGTAACCAACCGCATCACCAACTAACAGGCAGATCATCTCAATAATACACCACGCCACTAACAAATTACAACTGAGGTAGGTGAAGCAGGGGAGCTGTGTGCTGATGAATAAATACATTCATACAAACTCGCATATATTCTTACGCACACACACACATACCTACTTATGAATGTATGTAGGCGAATTTGCGCCAACACGGCTTCATCTCCATTATGGATGGTATTCCCACAGCGAAAATGAAAATTTGGACCAAAAGAAGAAGAAGAACCAGCGGCAATCGGAGACGCCCAACATGCCAAAAGCAGTTAAGTGAAGTGTAGAACAAAATAAACAGCCAAACAAACAAATAAATAAAGCAGTTATTTAACACAACCACTGCCATGAAGACAACAACAATAGGAGCCTCAACCACAACCACAGCCGCGCCAAGCACAACGTGTAGCAACGCTTTTCGAGGGTCTGCAATTCTGTGTTGATTTAAATCATAATAAAATTTTACTTTTTATAGCAAAAGTTGCCATTTCACCAGAAAATGTGTAATACCCACACCACAATATAACAATAAAACTCATAAAAAAGGTAGTGAAGGTGATAAAAAATGAAAGAAATGCGATGTAGTGGAGAAATGGTGAAATGTTAAAGGGAACACAAAACCTGCGCAACGGAATGCTGGGTGGCTCTCCCATGCAATGCACGATGCCGTGATGGACCGCTGGTCGATCCTATTGCTTAAAGTTCATGATGTCATAAGCGTGCTTACTTACTTACATACATGCTTGCATACATATGTACATACCTACATACATACATATGTGACTGAGGCTGTAAATCTGCCTGCATACGCTCGTACATATATCCTCAATTGGCCTCGAGTGTCGATGTGTTGTGTGTCTCACATCGCAGCTTGAAGAACATGGATGAAGGAAGTATGCAGCAGCATTAACAACCTTCAGGCGGTATTTGTGGTCAAATTGCAATTGCAATTCTGCTGAAGAAAATCGAATAATTTTTCGCTACAAAAACAGTAAAAACTGGACGGTTAAATTCAAAAAGCTGTATTGCAACTTTAAAAAGGGAAAATTACTTAGGTTTTTAATTGGAAGTGTTTGTTTCATTATAATATAAATATTCCAGTTTTAGCTTTTCGTGAGAACTGTAGACAGCCCTTTAGAGATTTTGCAGAGGAGTGATGAGGTTTGTTGTTGATACTGGCGAATTTTGAATAAACAGCCGTTTAATAGTGTGAGTCATTATTTGAAAAAATAAAAGGTCATTATCATGATGTGGTTCAACCTGTGAAGACGTTTTCTTCAGATGGAGTTAACACGGAGTAAAACTCCATTGGATTTGGTATCGTTGAATAAATAAAATTATTTTATACATGAAAGTGTAAGTTTTGTTCATCAGAATTGATAAATATATTATTTTCGGCTTTGGTGGACAGTACCGCGGCAGCAGAGTACAGTAAATACGCGATTACTTAAATAAAAATTTTAACAACTTCAAATTTTTTAATTTTAGATTTCGAAAAATTAAGAGTTGGAAAGAATCACGCATTGATAAATCATGGATTAAAATGATTAAATTGAAAGCGGAATTTTGTACTTTTCTTCAATATGAAATATGTGTGAAGTGCGCCACCATTTTTCTAAGGTGGAGTTTTTTTTCGGAAATAATTCTTTACGTTTCACAACGATAAAATAATAGAATTTTCGCAATTTATAATTATTTTGAAAGTTAGAGCTATTCCTTTTTTCCAAATTGTTTGAATCTTATTTGTTTTTTCTCGCGATTGGTAATACTGATTCTGGTATTTTTTTAAACAGTTAAAAATTATTATATCTATTTTCTTCTCACTCCTATTTTTTATTTTGTCAAGCATTTTTTTTCGCTTTGTTTTTCTAAGTAGTTTTTAAAGCGTAATTTTAAGATACAGATTTATCAAGGTATTTGTATACAGATTAAAGTAAAAACGACTTATAAATTATCTCAATATTATGAAAAGACAAAAGAAAATATTTGGCTGACAAACAGCATATATATTTGGGTATAAATAGCCAATTATCATTCCTTTTAGCCAAAGTGAAAACTTTTCAAGTTGAAAAAAATTTGTCGGAATCGAAATCAAGAACACCAATCCGTTTGGGTTCCGAAAAATTTGAACGTTTTTGTTGTTGATCGATTCCATTGTCATCGGCTAGGGGCTTGAGTTTATCTATTCCACAGGACATTCAACAGCCCTGAAAAATATTCTCTCCCCAATTTTACAATTAAAATATGTTCAGGAAATTGGTAACTAATTCATTGTTGTTTTTCTTACAGGAGTTCACATCAGTCTTGAAATCTTCCGAATGTGGCCTAACTTTTTAAAATAATTTTGGAGCATTTTTTATTGTCAGCGAGCATTTCACGCTCTTCGCATTCACGTTTTACTGCCCGTCACTTTTTATTTTTTCGGGGTCACGGAAATCCGAACACTACTCACAGTGCAGCTGAAATCCAAAAGTTCGGCCAAAATTCGAAGCTTTTAAATAATGATACGAAATTTCGTTGGTTGAGCTAAATATATGTTTTAAATTAATCTTTCGTAGTCAATTATTATTGACAGTATAGTATTACAATTAAATTTCGATCAAATGCCTTTTAGTTTTGTTTTTTCCGATCAGTTTAGAACTGTTGAAATTGTGAAATTTTTAGGCTTTTCTGATCTAACCGTTGTGTAAATAAAAAGACTTTATTTAGCTTTTTCCCGATGTTTCGCCAAGATTTTTAACATCTTCAGGGGATTTTTTCGTTTATTTACCTGCGCAGGAATAAATATAAAACATTAACACAACAACAAAAAACTAATAAATGTATGAATACGCAACAAGTAAATAGTAAAGTTTAACACAAAAGAGTTGTTAACTTACATTACATTTAAAATTAAACTTTGAAACATAAAACTAAATCTCGTTACCAACGCTTGTGGTAGCTTTGTCTGAACTGAATATTATTAATATTTATAAACATAATAAATAAACTGCAGCGATATCATCCCCATACAAAATCAACCCAGGCTAATGGTCGTCCTTCAATTGCGTGATTTCGTCGTTCATACAGTTTGCAGTCTTGGATATTGAAAACAGTGTAATATTGCGAAAAAAACAGTTTAGATACCAGCGTTAAACATGCCCCATTGCACTCATGTTTACTAAATCAGCGCTTGTAATTTGCACTTTTTGAAACAAAAGACTTAAGCAGCAAACTTCTGCACTTCATTAAATTACTAGGGGTATTCTCTGAGTCTTGCAAAGCCCTTGCAAGGTGCACGGTTTGCAAAGCTGTCCCATACGAAAACCGGTTTTTACCGTGCAATCCGTGCAATCTGTGCACCGTGCAAGGGCTTTGCAAGACTCCGAGAATACCCCTACTTATTTATTTCGCTTATTTAATGTGTGTCTATATGAAATCAATGCAATTCATGGGAATATAAAAACAAATGCTTGCAGCAAATTATAATGAAAATTATAATTGTAAATACTATTTTCGGTAGTTCGTTTAAAGGAATAAAAAAAAACTTTACAGCAGCTTTTCCGTCATACTTATATGTAACTGTATACATACCTAATTCCATTCCCTACCATTCTGAACAAAATTAATTCCTGTATAATTTCACCACACCCACTCGCTCATTCACTCGCTAACGGAACGCAGTTTTTCGCAAATAAAATAATTCAGTTAATTAACGCACGAAAAGAACAAAAAGAAAAGAAAACAGCAGAAATAAAAATGACCAAGTTCAAATTTGTATTCAGGCAAAAGCACATACATACGTACGTATATATATATGTATATATATACGCATGCATAAGTATATGGCTAAGCGCGAAAGCATTTTTGTGCTTTTGCGCGCCCGCTTGATCGAAAAGTAGGTCAACGCTGACGGCTTTAGCGTTCTTTTTTCTCATATGTATGTATAAAAAAATGTTACTGCAAATTAAAAATTCACAACTCAAATGTGAAATGAAACAGCAATAAAATATTTTAGTAGTCACACCAACAAAAATTACAATTACGCCACAGCATGGCCCGCAGAATAAGCAAATACTTAGTATAATATGCATACATACATATGTATGTGTAAAAATATATGTTCCCAGTGGGAAAAGCTAATGTTTGGGAATGCAAAAAGTAGTGGCTACACCCTATAACCTACGCACGAAAAGATGCAAGAATTTCTCTGCAGCGTTGTCACACGAAGGTAGTGTGTCGCGAAACTATTAATAGAATCTATTAATAAAATTTTTAAATAAAAATTTAAAAAAAAAATTGAGTCGGTGCCACAGGTTATGAACCCGTGAACCCGGCAGTCGAATACGTATCCATTCGGCTACAGCAGCTGTTTAGATAATGTGAAAAAAGCATACTTGAGTTAGTTTTCAAACTTTATGTTTTTTTTTTGGCTTCAAAACTACACATCGTCCGCTCTCTTACATTACGATACATCTTTTCGTAGTTGTTAATCTTTTCTTGGTAGAAAAGGTAATTAATTCCCATTTTCCCACTGGGCTTGCCCACATCTAAATACATACATATACATATACTTACCTACACGTGTAGAACACAACATAACGGTTAAGCAAATCAAATGAGTTGCTAATTTTTACTTTTAAATTTTTTTGCTGCTGTGCTTTCGTTAGCTCCGTACTTTGTCATTTACATAAATACTTTTAGTAATCGAGGGTAGTGCGGAGGCCTCGCCGCGGGTACAAAGAAAACAGCTTTTGGGAAACACGAGATTTAAGGAAACTGATAGCAAATCTGAATATGAATAATTAGAGTTGACTACCAACCAAAAAAAACTAAAAGGGGTATCATTAATTTTTTTTTTTTTTGAAATTTTAATTAATTTAATATTATCTTGACACTATTGCAAAAAACTAAATATTATTATTAAACTTTACCCTTCTTAATGTCACACTTAGTCTTTCTCAAATTTATTTGTATTTAATGCAAATCTTTGTGTCGGATGATCACATTATTTATATACGTATGTACGATACATATGAATAGTGCTAAAAACGCAAATCGCTTTAAAAATATCTCAAAAATTCTCTAAAATATAATTATTTGATAGATTTTCTTCCTTTATCTCGAAGTATATGATATGTACTAGGGTGATGGACTCAGTTTTTCCAAACCCTTTTTTTTAATATTTATATTCTGTTTTTTTGAAAACTCGATTTCTCAAAGACGGAGTAAACCGGAATTTTGCAATCGAATAAACCAGGTTTCCACCAAATGTTTTTATATATCAGATTCTAAACATTATAGATATTAGCTTTATTGAAAATAGAAATACAACATTTTTGTTAATTTTCTATCTGAATACTGGCAAATTTTCCACTTCAGAATATTGCTCAAAAAATAAAATGTAAACTGAATGAAAATTTTTCCCGGCATATAGTGAGTGGCCAAAAGTAGAAGGAGTTGCCGCAGATCAATGGAATTTTGCACGAAGTGTTTGTAGGTGTGTATATATTATGCAAAATTTTAAATTTGAGCAACAACGCTTTTAATTACCAAGTTTATTCTGATTGCATCAAACTTTAGTATTTGTGATGATATCTTTAAAATATATGCAAATATTAAAGTCACCTGACATTTAACTTACCTATATACACTTGTGATCAGCTGATTAAGTTAAGTGACAGTTTTGACCAGTTTTCGATATATTCCTTTTGTTTATTTGATGGGTATTATTTTTTTTTTAAGTCTAGCACATTATAATATATAACCAACACCATTCACATAAATCCACGTTTCAAACTTTTCACAAAAATGATAAAAAGCTCGGCCAAGCACTAACAAAGTTTAAAATAATGTGCACTGTTCAGGAAAATTTAACAAACTTCAAAAAAATGGCATCAAATTTTTCAATTTTTTTTTTTAATTTATTGGGTATGCAGTTTTGTAGCGCATTTAGTTTTAGTATATTAGTGTGGAGGTTTGAAAATTCTTAAAAATCCCGTTGATTTTTGAGAATTTTTTTTAGTCGAGAAAGTTGCGTATTTTCTTCCATATAAATAAAGATTTTGTTCATGCGTTATAATGGAAAAAAAGCGCAACAACCTCGACAAAAAGACTTCACAGAAATCAACGGGGTTTTCAAAAACTTTCAAACCTGCACATTATCATTATACTAAAATTGAATGGGCTACAAAACTGCATACCCAATAAGTTTTTAAACATTCTGAAAAAAGTTGAACATTTTGATGCCATTTTTGTAATTTGTGAAATTTTTCCTGAACTGTGCACATATTTAATCGAATCTGCTATATTTCTAGAAAAATTTAACGAAAAAATCACATAAAACATTGCGAATATTGTAAAAAATAAAAGTTGAGCGAAACCTTCTCCTGAAAACTTTACGAAATAGCAGCTTTTTTTAAGATTTCCCCTTTTCCCTAAATAAGGAACGAAATAAGTTAAGATTTTGTATTACGGGTCGCATTACAAATATGGCTGCAAATCAAAAAGTTGCCGCTAGTTGCAGCTAAGATAATTTTTTTTTTATTTTACATGCTAACAGATCTTGATGATTTAAAACTGAGACATCTCAAGCATTTTATCATCTCTTTCAAAATGCATCAGTAAATATCTATGAGCTTCAGGGGAAAAAACATACAGTATTTTAAGCATAATAAAATAAGGATTGGGTTAAAAAATCATTAGAATCTCTGCATAAATAAAAAAAAAAGGTCCAACCTTTTCAAAACAGTATAGAAAAGCTGTTATTACTAGTGGCTATTTTATTTGATTTTGTACGAGTATCGATTGGCATTTAAATTTTTCAAACTTTGCGAACTTCATTTTTATTATTTTTGGCCGCACTCGTTACATTGTGCGGCAGGCTCAAGCAATGGCCAGATCCAACGATATTGGGCTGCAGGGAGAGTGGGATTTTCGACAATATTTTTCTGCTTTAGTTGCCGAACTTATTTTGCTTTATTGATTTTAAATTAAAGCTGTACCTATTTTTTCAATTATTTGTTATTGTATATTTTAATTTTTGTCGTGATTTCTGATTAACAGTAAGTGTTACTGTAGATATATATAATATGAAAATTAAATCGGTTTATCTGGCTTTTATTTATTTGAAAATGGGCAAACGGCTTTTTTAGAATTGCCATTTTTTCGAATAACTCGAAAACCGTTTTTCTTTCCATTCAATAAAAGCTTACTTAGAAGAACAGACTCGTTATCGGGTGCCCTATATTTTTGCATACATTTTTTCGCGACTCAGTCTAATGCCCGTTGTCCACTTTGCGTACTCTTTACATATATTTTTTTAATTTCTTCAGATTATGTACATACTAGGGATACCAAAATATGAGGAAAATTGTGATCCCGGGATTTCGGGATATTTTTTAAGTAATCCCGGGATTCACTTTGAGCCATAACTTATATGAATATGAGTAAAACTTTAATATCTGAAAGCATTTAAACATACCATGAAATAAAACTATTTAAAATTTACGATAAACTGATTGTAAAACTCACATATCGCTTGCTTGGAGTGAAAAGTTGCTAACTTCACTTTTTATGAAAAATCATATTTTGATGCAGGAGGCTAGATAAATTAAAAATTCATCGATTCGAAAAGGGTAAAGGTCCTGGTTTTATATTTTCTAGTTTATATTCAATGAAAGGGAAATTTGTTCAAAAAAGCTCCGAAAATTCGATAAGGCCAAAATAGTTCGAAATATTTTAATAAAGATCGGATTCCTCTGGTTCGTATGGAGTTTTGCTTTGCTTTAAACAGGCAAAATGTTGTATTGAAAGTTTTGCGAAATACTTGAAGAAAATGCCTATAAGAAGTTTTTTCCTCTTCTGCACAATTTTTAAATTGGGACTTAGCAACTTTGCACTCTATGCTGGCGATATATCTTAAATCAGACAAATTTTAAAGTAAAACATTTTTTTAGTTGTATTTAAAGAGCCATGTCATTGAGGAACGTATACATCACATATAACAATGTAAATACCAGGTACTTTTGAAAGTAATGATTAATAGAAAAATATTAAACAAAAATATACAAAAACAATTTCTCTAAACATGTTTTTTCTACTCTATAAAGAAATGACGAATTTACTAGAAATGTTGAGGGTGTACGAGTCACACAGTTCTAAGAATCGGATTCAGCGGGTCAAAATACATGTTGGTAGTTGGGTCTGGTTAAAAGCACACATCCTTTTTTGTGCCGGTGTTGTTATTATTGCACCTAAAATGTTTTCGTAAGAGCAACAAAGCATTCAAAGCGGAGTCGTCTAATCTTGACCTAAAGTTTTTACATACAAAACCTACTTATGAAAATCATATTTCGGCCTCAACACTTTTAGACTGAACTGGCAAAAGGTAGTCATAAGCCATGTGAAGATAATGACCTTCATCTCCTCCATTACAAAATATTTGAACTTGTTCTACCAGCACGTCGGAGAAATTATACATTTTTCGATTTAAGTTTTGAGTAGATTGATGTAAAAAATTATCTAACTTTTCCTTAAAACTCTCTGTTTCGTTTACATTAGCGACACTATGAGTAAATTCATTTAAATCTTCTTCCTAAAAGGCTCAGACTGCAATTTGAAAGTACAGTTTCAAACTCTTTGTTAATTGCATTCAAAACGGCATTTTACAAAAATTATACTTCTAAATTCATAAACAATTCGATATTTTAATTTTTTTCGGAATCCCGTGATTAATGCAAGCCTACTCGGGATTTTCGTGACCTCAAAAACACCGGTATCCCGGGTTTGCCATCCCTAGTACAGTTTTTGGCTGCGCGTCAGTGTTGCCGTGTTAGCTAGATTTAGCTACCACATACTTTTTTTGGCCACATAAATTTAAAATTTATTTATTTACTTTGATTTCATTTTTTTCATTTATGTAAGAGAAGAATTTTTAAACTAAGAAAGATTCTGTGTGTGTGTGTGTGTGTGTGTGTGTATATTATTGTATGTTCCATACGGTTTTATACAAACTATAAAAGTGTTAGGGCCGTTAACTTATCTATTAACGATAAATATGCTTAATGTGTTAAAGGGCCCATAGATGATGCCAGGATGCTATTTATGTTCTTGTGGTGTAATCAGGGCGGCCAACTTGGCTCAAACCGTGTAATTTTTGGTCCTATTTTACATCAAATGGCATTTAATTTTTCAGTTTGGCACTTAGTGCCAAAATGGCACTTTTCAAAAATAGTAATATTTCAATACATTTTTATGAAATCCTTCGCGTGTATTTCTTTTTCTCAACTAAAATTATCTTATTTTTAAAGATTATTCAACTGGTTTATCTTATTTTGGCATTGCACTTTTGTTTTAGAAATGTTGTTTTTATTTTATTGTTAAATGGCAAAGATTAAAAAGGATGACACCATTTTAGGCACTTTTGTTTTTCTATGTGGAACATTTTGGCACTTTTTTATCCTCAATATGGCTCCTCATAGCTAAGGATATTTGGCAGCCCTGGGTGTGATTGCGCCAGCTGCTGGTGCGACATGAAAAACGATTTGAAAATTTTATGATTGTACCAGCATGCTGGTGTCATGAATGGTGAAATTAGCTCCATTTTTAAGTAAAAAGTAGTGAAAATTTGTTGCACTATTGGAGTCAAAGCTGTTTTTTGGGGAAAAATTATCAAATTTTGGCTCTAATCATTTCCGTCTTTTCTGGATCTCATTTGTAAAGAAATAATTATTGTATCAGCATGCTGGTATGTTATATGCTTCGAGCCTGATGGTACAATCACTTGATGGTGCCCTTTCATATATACTATATATGTATGCAAGTAAAAAATTTTGACTACCATTTTTTTTTTTAGCTCTTTCTATCCCTTTTTTTAAAAGGAATTTGGATACCAAAAATTCGCGGCAACACTGCTGCACATCGTTTATGTTGCCTTATGTTCCATTTTTTATTGACCAAGTTTATAGCTTACGAAAGTGAATAAGAATTAATTTGTAACTTATTTCTTTTTTTCTTTACGCCTCATTTGCTTCATTTTTGCTGAATAATTTTCTCTGCCCTGTCCGCGTCCCTTCGCCGCACACACACACACTTTCGTTAGCTTCCGTGATTGCTAAATTTACCGCGTTTCCACGTACTCTTCACTTCGATCCCCTTCTCTATTCTTTGCTTTTGTATAGTGTCTAATGAAGTGGGTCCTAAAGTGGCTTTGTGGCAGAGAACTTGTTTTTTTTTTTAATTTTTTTCTCTATAAACTAAACGAAAGCGACACCGCTGACATACATTTCTACCAGCAATTTGGTCTTTTGATGGCTTTAATGAGTGCGTTTATTGTTAAGTATGTACGTATAGGTTTGTGTATGTACGTATGTAAATGTGCACGAAATGAGGTAAGCGTCACAATATAAATATGTAAATATTTAAAAAAAAAATAATGTGGTCATTGTAGTAACTGCTCCGAATTTCAAAGCTAAACGGTGTAATAATCTACAGTTTAAGAGTGATCTACAGCTACATAACCAAAAAATATGTAAGCGACATCTTTTTTTGAAAATTTTTTTTTTAATCTATAATTGTTCCTTGAGCATCTAGATGCATTTCTGTATCAAAAATAAAAATTTGAAAAATATGTTGTAGGTATTACATAGATAAATTTTTTGTAAATTTTTTCTTTTTAAATTAAATTCTGTCAAAAAAAAGTAAAAATTTGATTCACCCTTTGACTATGTAGCGAGCAGTTCAAATTCTATAGCATACATTCAGGCGTGCTTCTATGAAAGCGGAAACGATGTGAAATATTAATGGCGATCGCAAGCAAAATTAAAATTTACATGCAGGTTAACTCACAAAATTTCTTTATCACTAGAGACGAAACTACGATGATAACTATATCCACACCAGTCCAAAAGCTGCGAAATTTGGCACTTTACAAAACTATTTTATTTTACTTTTTAAAACTTTATATCGCTAGCTTAGATCAAAAAGTTGCTAAGTCAACTCTTAAAAATATATATATATATATATATATATATATATATCGTTTTCTAAAGGATCGAACTAACTATTTTATTTCTAACCGCTTTTATACAGGATACGCGATTTTGCTAAGTCTAAAATGGTTACAGAGAACATTCGCTTTGAAAAGCCTGCTGTGAAATCTGGTAAATCTAAATCTAAAATCTGAGGAAACGAATTTAGAACCGGTTCGGAACTATAGAAAAAGGAATGCAGAGCGAATTACATAAGTACAATTATCTCATCTGTCGAATTTAAAACTGGCTCCGATTTATCGAAGGAGTCCAGCGGTGGCAATTGACGCTTTGAAGAACAAACTGTTGATGTATTTCTTTAAATACAAGAATTATGTTCGAGATGGATTAACTGCGCTTATTAGACTTAACACTTCTCTACCAATGCCCTATCGCCGCTTTATTCTGACTGTTTGAATTTATGATCCAGTCACATGCATACATACATATGCATGTATGTACATTAGGGTGATCAAAACTGTTTTCCACAAACCCCGTTAGAACTGAAGAATATCGAAAATAAGTAAATTCGTATTTCTTTTTATTTCGCTATTAAGAGTGTCCAATCCGTAAATTTTTCAGTTTTTTTGGCTAATAGTATGTATATTCAAAATGAGCTCAAGCTCAAAAAATTCCTATTACAGTTTAAAACATGTTTAATATATTTTTTTAAACTTTGAAATCCGCGACATTTCCAATACATTTTGTATTTTTGAACACAAAATAACACATTTTTGTATATAAGAGATATAGGAGATAAAATTATCTGTTATGAAAAGTAGTAAGTCAAGTTTTAAATTTAAATATGCAACATAACTGTTTTTTTTTTTTTTTGAAGATTGCTGAAGAGAAATGATATTTCTCCTAAAAATGTTTATTGATATCGATTTTAAGTATAACAGTTCCGTGAAATTTTTTTTTCCTGTTAAATGCATGGTAAACTTTGAAGTCCCAGCGACACCATTAAATAGTAACACCAGGGTTTTTATTTCGTAAACATAACTAGTAATAACACCCGAAATTCGGGTGAATACTTTCAAATATTAAGTAAAAATAAAACTTGATATTCTTGAATATAGCTAAATATTTAGTCCAATTTGAAGTCCAAAATGAACATTTAATATTGCATTGCCAGAGATCTGAGAACCCGACTTAATTTTTAGGTTATTGAAGGACCTTACTCTACTCATAGCCACGTACAGTGGACCGTGAGTAAAACAGTAATCTTTAAGGTATAGTCCAACCTTCCACAACCTCCGTCCAAGGGCTTTATTAATCATATTCGCAAACATAATTATCACTGAAAATTGGTGCCATTCTTAGTTTTACAGTTATGTTAGTTAGTTTTACAGTTATGTAGAGATCATTATATTAGAAAATGGTAACCTAGGTATTTAAAAAAGAAAGTGGTCTCAACTATTTTCATTTTTTCTTTCAAAACTATGAATAATACCTCTACTTTTTTTAAATCTCAATTCTACTGAAAATTGGTAATATTTTTCATTAGATCACACTGCTCACTATCGACTGTTCTGGCAATTTTTAATAATAATAATAATAATAATAGAGTGGCGCTTACACATATGCTAGTGTTTGGCCGAGCTTCTCCTCCGATTTGTGGCGTGCGCCTTGATGTTGTGACACAAAGCGGAGAGACCTACAGTTTTGCGCGGACCCCGAACGGCGATTGTATTTTTATGAGAAGCTGGTTTTCATGACAGAAATACACTCGGAGGTTTGCCATTGCCTGCCGAGGGCGACCGCTGTTAAGAAAAAACCTTTTTCTAAATTTTTGTACCTTTCATGAGCATGAAATGGTATTATAACTTTGGTCCGATGTTTGTAAGTACCAGAACATAAAGAGATAGACCCATTAAAATGTATACTTTTATGATCAGAACGTCGAGCTGAGTTGATTTATCCATGTCCGTTTGTCCGTCTGTCTGTCTGTCCGTCTGTTTGTATGCAATCTAGTCTCTCAGTTTTCGAGATATCCGGATCAAATTTGGTAGGTGGGTGTATTTTTATAATGTATTAATCATTTGTCGGAACCGGAAGAATCGGACCACTATAACATATAGCTCCCATACAACTGATTGTTCAGATATGAGATTTTTCGTTATAACTTCTCCATTTATGCAGCTACGAACATGCAGCACTTGCACCCATTATCAACAGAATGCTTACAGTGAAAATTACAAAGATCGGGTCACTATAACCTATAGCTCCCATACAACTGATTGTTCAGATATAAAATTTTTCGTTATAACTCTTCCATTTATATAGCTGGGAACAGGAAATTCCGCACAGTTTTCAATAATTATCAACAGAAAACTTACAGTGAAAATTAAAAAGATCGGATAACTATAACCTATAGCTGCGATACAACTGATTGTTCAGATATGAGATTTTTCGTTATAATTCATCCATTTATGTAGCTAGGACCATGAAATTTCTCGCTGTTTTCACTCATTATCAGCAGAAGACTTACAGTGAAAATAACGAAGATCGGGTCACTATAACCTGCAGCCCCCATACAACTGATTGTTCAGATATGAGGTCTTGATTGTTTAGATGCGATTTTTTATATAAGTATGTAACTCCTCTATCGATGTATGCAGATGTATTCAAAATCAGTAATCTGTCAAACTAAAATTTGCAGATGTTCATGAAAGGTATGAAGCCTTCGACATAGCCGAAGACAGCGCTGCTCTTACTTCTTTTTTGTGATGTTGCTTTGACTAGGGCTTGAACCGAGGCGCTGCGGAGTGGAGCGCGCACTGCTTACCACTACACGACAATTTTTAGTTTTGTTAAAAACAAGGTGAACTGCAACCAGAAAATTTAACTTAATTAACGCTCTAAAGAATGATATAATTTCTCAATAAAATGTTTATCTTATGGTGATTTCGTTTCTACCAAAAAATTTCGCCTTTCGATTGCCCTTTTCTCTCTTCTTGTTCGATTCTAAATTAAAGGCAAAGTGTGAGAAAATTGTTTGTTCCTTCCTTAAAATGTCACACTCTTGTGAGGCAAATAAGGCACATTCTCTGCCCTTTGAAGCTTTGTCAGGGGAGATGGTTGCTTACAACGATAATATGATGAAACGTGTGATCTGGACAAGGACAAGAAGGCATAATATGCATTTTCAAAGGGTTGAGTGTAATAGCAAACACCGTGCAAGGGCAACATTTTTTGGTGGAAACGAAATCACCGTTAACAACAAAAGCTTTTATTTGCGAAAAAAGCGCTTAAAGCAATAAAAAGTTTGTCCATTAATTGGACTCTGAATCGAGTATACATAGATACGTTGAGAATACCTTAAGAGAATTAAATGCTTATATTTTTTCACCAAATTCACCGATTCAAAATCTGACAATTTGTGACTAACACCGCAGCTTAATTTAAATTCTGTAGCTGATTCAGATCGCCCTAACTTCCTCGTATGACTGAGCAAATATATACAGATTCTGGGGGCTGGCAGCAGGAGAATTCGAAAAGTTGTTTTTTCGTGCATTTTTGAACCACCCTAATGTACGTGCATATACCTCTCAACAATTTAAACTTATTTCTATTGCAATCTGCAAGATATCAATTTATTTAAGGCGTTTACCTTGTAATGTTCATCAAATTCAAAAACAAAAATACATATGTACATACTTACATATATACAAGTTAATAACGTCATTGTACTTTTAAACTTTTAACAATGAACTCAGAAAACAATCAATAACAATGCATCACACACATAATGCATAATCGAATTTGAGAAGCCGAACGATTGAAGTAAAAAATACAGAATTTTCGTGCAATAAAAATATTTTTTTCCTGTTTAATGAATGCTCATTAACATTCACACGCTGCGCGCAGCTTACTTATCACAAAGTCGAAACGAGAACCTAATCAAATACTTGCTTCGTCTCCGGAGACGCCCATAACAGATTAGCGTTGACCGGTAAAGTGTCTGGAACAGATTTTTTGCATTGTCGGAAGAATTATTTTCAGAAAACGAACTAAGCTTAATTTTATTTAAAACAATTAAATCGAATATTTATGTATTTTATATCGATTTTATATATTACCATCTTTATTTGGCTAGCAGCTGTGAGCGGACAAGGCAGCGGTAAGCATATGCAACGTGGGTTTGTGCGATATGTTCACCTCGAGGTGAAAGTGATAAAAATAAACAGAAAGTTTATTACGCTGTGCGACAAAAAAACAAAAATTTTCAAACATACACGAAAAAATCAATATATGTACTCACAAAACTACGAAATATAGTAAAACTGCGTTTTTGGTTCTTCTGCTTGACGTCAGGATTTTTCAAAAGGAATTTGTAATTTCAAAGATATGTTTAATTAAAAAAAAAAAATAATATTTCAAAAATTTAGTGCATGGTGAATAACAATATTGGTATCAAATAAAGGAGAAAACTATTGAAAACAACTAAAATTGTTGATACACAAGGCCGATTAATAATAATTATAATAATAGTGGTATTCATTTCCACGAAAAATGTTTTTTTTTTATATATAAAATACATGGAAAACTTTGAGGGCTTTGAGCGACCTCTAAATATTTTTTGATTTCAAAATAAAAAAGCCGGGGTATTATTTTTTTTTTGTATAGAACACTCCCAGTGGGTGAGAGTATTAAAATTCCGACTTTACTTTTTCGACGTGCGTTTTGGACCACTCTAGCGTACATACAAACATAGTACGCTTATATATTCAACATATGTATATTCAGGGAAGCCTTTTGCGAGATAATTTCTACTAATACACTACGTTCTCGTGAATCTCTGTTAATACTTACAGAAACCCCTATTATCAATGCGATCAGTAAACAACAAGCAGACATGTCATTCGTCATACATATGTACATAAGATCCCTACCAGACACGACTAACGCAGTCTCCAATACATTCAAACAAAAATTGCTATTTCACCAACACACTCAAAGTCACATGTCAAAATTTTGTTTTCGTTCAATTCACGCCGATTCTTTTTCACATTGTTTCTTCTATAAAGGTTTATGTGTGGAAAAGAGACCACAATATGGAAAATTCTTCAATTTTCTTATTTATTCTTTATTCCCATTTTTGACGTTTGCCGTTTTGCACGTGGAGCTAACCTAAAATTTTAATTTAAAAGATTTTCTGACGCGAGCGGTTGCATCTGATTGCAAGTTTTACAATTTTTATCAAAAATAAATAAAATTAAAGAAAAAAATCACTCCAAGGTTAAAAAAGTGATATTAAGAATGCAAAAGCGCCATTTTGCTAATTGCTTGAGCAAGGAGAAGAAAACCTTTGAGGAAAATGTAAAAAAATATAAAAGGCTCTTTGAACTTTCTCAAGCAACTGAACTTGAGGAAATTGGTGCTACGGGAAGTGGAATAGGTGATATTGCTTATATGGAAATGCATGATGCCGAATGTGTGCGTAGTGCGTCCAGTGTTAGTGGTGAAAATTTTGTGCCCGAATGTGAGGTTAGTGCGTCCAATGTTAGGGCTGAAGATTTTGTGCCCGAATGTGAATTAGGAGATCTCGTGGCTATGGTGAATAGCCAAAAAGAAAAAAGTGCAGAATTAAAAGCATGGGCATTACGAAGCAATATTTCCCAACACGCCTTAGACGATTTGCTTCAAACTTTACGACGTATACGAGTAAGCGATTTGCCGCTTTCCGCAAGGACTCTTTTGAGTACTCATAGACGGAAAGTTGAAGTAAAGTCTTGGACTTTAACGTTCATTCCAAATGGAGACTTTTTGTATATGGGTATTCAAAATCATTTTTATTCAGACTCCTTTCACTTTTTAAATAAAAAATCTGAAGTCCTAATAGATGTAGGCATCGATGGTCTTAAGCCATTTAGCAGCTCAAATCGAGTTCTATGGCCAATTCTGGGGTCGATAGAGGGTTTTAGTTAAATGCGTCCATTTTTAATAGCATCTTTCTCTGGACTTAAAAAACCAGAAAAGATCGATGACTTCATAACAGATTTTTGCGAGGAGGTAAAAATACTAAGAACAAGTGGCTTGAGAGTAGGTTCGGTTTACTTGCGATTCGCCAGCTCGATCTTTCGTCAATGGTGTTCAATATTTTAACGTAAGAAATGGTTGCCCAAAATGCAATCAAGAGGGCAAATATGTGCAGAGAAGAATGACCTTTTCAAAAGAAATTGGCGAGCGAAGGACAGACGAATCCTTTACCTTGCGAGCAGATTTGTCACACCATAGCCATGAGTTCAAGGAACAGAAAAGTATTTTAGAGAAAGCCGACTTCAATATGGTTTCGTAATTTGCCTTTGACTGCATGCACCTAGTAGATTTACGTGTAGTTAAAAAATTGTTAAAATTAATTATTAAGAACGGCAATAGTTCGAAAATGAACGAAAAAATCGAGAAATCTGGGTGAACTTAAAAATTGGAAAGCAACAGAATTCCGTCAATTTTTATTATATACAGGCATATTTGTTTTGGAAGATTGTGTTGATGATGACGTATATTACCATTTTCTATTGTTACATGCGGCAAATAGGGTTCTTTGCATGCATAGTAGAAGCTGATATTGCTCAAAAAATGCTTCAAGACTTTGTATTTTATTTTGGCACATTGTATGGCATTCATGGATTACTCCAGTTAGCAGATTGTGTGAAACAGTACTGCCCCCTTGACAATTTTTCAGCTTATAAATATGAAAATCATATGCAATTTCTAAAAAAAAATTTAATAATAAACCGAACAAAATTCTCCAACAACTGTATTTGAGACTTGGGGAAAGGAAAGGGCAAGAACTACATGACGAGATTTCAAAAAAATCTAATTCTTTTCAAATAGATGTTAAAAAAGAAAGAAATTCCTTCTGATTTTGTAATGAATTACGACCGGTAAAAATTGTTAAACCATACTCTGGATTAGGTATTGTCTTAGCAAGCCAGTTAAGCGATGAAGTAATTGAAGTAAAAAAAAGAATCGCTTGAACATAAATACTTTTGCATTCCACGTCAAGGGCATTTCATACTTGTTCCGCTTCTGCATCAACTTTTGCACGAGTTTTCGAACTAATATGTTTTAATTTGAAAAAAAATATATATATATTGAAATTTTTTTTTTCCAAGCAAATGCGTTAATACATTTCCATATATAATATCTACAATCAACCCAGTAATGGCATCGACGTCAGTAAAAGGTGAGAAAAAAAAATTTATTTAAAGCATTGTATATTTAGGAGCATATGTATATTTAATAAGTTTTTCGCTTCCAGGTTCGAAAATCATTTAGCAGAAGTACGATCGTGAACATGCTAAGGACGAGGTGCCAAAAAAAACAGCCCTCAATCAAAAATTAAAAGACCGACGACACACCAACCGAGATCGTTCCAACCGACGACGCATCAGTGAGATTTACAGTCGATTCCGAGTATTTCGAAAATGTATTGAGGCTACTGAAAGAAGTAAAACCAGCTGGAGCAAAGATTAAACAGTGAAGTACGTTTTTTTTAACTTTTTCATATAACTCTATATTTATTATTTATTATAACAGTAAATGTCTATTTAATTTAATATCTAGATGGTGACAAAAGCAGAGTTTGCTGCCCATAACAAAATGTTATGCGAAATGAAAGTAGCAACAAAAAAAAAATTAGGTATGTGTTTGCAAGATGACAGGCGAAGGTACCCAGCAGAAAAAATTATCAATTGATAAAAAATAACCCACTTGTAGTTAGCTTTTTTGCGGGATTTCTATAAAATAAATAACCCGTAGTTAGCTTCAAAAAAGCTAACTTGAATCTAGTTGACAAGTAATGCAGGAGTAGTGAAGGAGATTGTTTTCTTTAAACGCATTTCTATTTAAATATCCTGCACTTCGCAAATACTTTTTCGAATTGAGGACAAATAAAAAGAAGATCGGAATTTCATATTATCATTTTGAAGTTATGTATGACGGAGTTGGATTATGGGACCACCTACACGAACAAACATGAAATGTAATAAAATAAACAAAGTAAATAAAAATAAAAATATACATAAAAAATATATAAAAAAAATATTTTGGTTTTCCTATTGATATTTTATATCCAAAAGTAGTTAGTTACAAGTTAGTTACATCAAATGCAGAGGTAAACCACCCTTGACTACATCTAATGCAGAGGTAACCACCCTTCACTATTTCGCGGCCATCGCCATAGAAATATAGTTAGCTTTCATCAAAGACTATATACAGATAATAAGTGACTTTTAGCTCCTTTCTAATCAACTTAAAGTTAGCTTATAGTTAGATCCATTTCCTGCATGGTAGCGACCCAATAATGGACGAAATAGCAAGTATGATGCCTATGACAACGGTGGCCGATGGATACTTCTGCGTTTGCCTTTTATTGTTTCAAATCCACCGAATTAATCGAATTTCATTGTTGTTGGCCAATGAGCTCATATGTTATCTCGTAGCAGACTGCTTTAAAAAAGCTTCCCCCTTTTTGGTTCAGATTCCGTAAGGGTTGGGTATGAAGCTTTTCAAAAAATCGTATTCGTCTTCCTTTCGATCGATGCATTCAGTCTAGCGTTTTTTCCAATTTGTTTATTCTTTCCAAACAGGAAACAGGAAAGAAGGGCTTAATAGGAGAATATGCCGGATGGTGATAGTACGTATCCCAATCAGTGTTAATAAATGCTTTCTTCAATTTCGTATGAAAATGTAATTCATATTGTACTTTTTATCACTCAATTGTACCAAATTTTGATGCCTGTTATTTTTCTAATATTAAGTTATTGTGTCAAACTTGTATTTAATTACTGTTCCTTCTTCTTCTTCTTATTTGGCGCTGTAACCGCCTAAGCGATTTTGGCCGAGTCCAAAACAGCACGCCAGTCATTTCTCTTCTGTGCTAACTGACGCCAATTGAAAATGCCAAGTGAAGCCAAGTCCTTCTCCACCTGGTCTTTCCAACGCAGAGGAGGCCTTCCTCTTCCTCTGTTACCAGCATCGCGGCCCGCGTTGAATATTTTCAGAGCAGGAGCGTTTCTGTCCATCCGAACGACATGGCCAAGCCAGCGGAGCCGCTGAATTTTAATTCGCTGCACTATGTCTATATCGTTGTAAAGCTCATACAGCTCATCGTTAAATCGTCTGCGATATTCGCCATCTCCAACGCGTAAAGGTCCGTAAATCTTTCGCAGAATCTTTCTCTCGAAAACTCCAAGAGCCGCCTCATCAGATGCTTTCATTGTCCATGCTTCCGCGCCATACACCAGCACAGGCATGATGAGTGACTTATAGAGTGTGATCTTTGTACGACGAGAGAGGACTTTACTTCTCAATTGCCTACTCAGCCCAAAGTAGCACTTGTTGGCAAGAGTGATTCTCCGTTGGATTTCAAGGCTGACATTATTATTTGTGTTAATGCTGGTTCCCAAATAAACGAAGTCGTCCACTTTTTCAAACTTGTAACTGTTAACAGTGACGTGGGTGCCAAGACGCGTATGCTCTGACTGGTTGTGTGCTGACAGGAGATACTTCGTTTTGTCCTCGTTCACCACCAGGCCCATTCGCTTTGCTTCTCTATCCAATTCCGAGAAGGCAGAACAGACGTAGCCCTTGTTTTTACCGATAATATCGATGTCGTCGGCATACGCCAGCAATTGTACGCTCTTATAAAGTATTGTGCCTGAGCGGTTCAGTTCTGCGGCTCTTATTATCTTCTCCGACATAAGATTAAAGAAATCACACGAAAAGGAGTCCCCTTGTCTGAAACCTCGTTTGGTATCAAACGGCTCGGAGAGGTCCTTCCCTATTCTGACGGAGCTGGTGGTATTGCTCAACGTCATTTTACACAGCCGTATTAGTTTCGCGGGGATATCAAATTCAGACATCGCGGCATAAAGGCAACTTCTCTTCGTGCTGTCGAAAGCGGCTTTGAAATCGACAAATAGATGGTGTGTGTCGATCCTATTCTCGCGGGTCTTTTCCAAGATTTGGCGTATTGTGAATACCTGATCTATGGTGGATTTTCCAGGCCTAAAGCCACACTGATAAGGTCCAATCAGCTCGTTGACGGTGGGCTTCAGTCTTTCGCACAATACGCTCGATAAGACCTTGTAACCTATGCTTAAAAGGCTAATTCCGCGGTAGTTGGCGCGTATGGCGGGGTCGCCTTTCTTGTGGATTGGGCAGAGCACACTTAAATTCCAGTCGTCGGGCATGCGTTCATCTGACCATATTCTGCATACGAGCTGATGCATGCACCGCATCAGCTCCTCGCCGCCGTACTTGAATAGCTCGGCTGGCAGGCCGTCAGCTCCAGCAGCTTTGTTGTTTTTCAGCCGCGTAATCGCTATTCGTACCTCGTCATAGTCAGGCGGTGGGACAGCTACTCCATCATCATCGACTGGGGACTCGGGTTCGTCTTCCTCACTACTTTCAGCGCTGCTACCATTCAGTAGGTTATAAAAGTGTTCCCTCCACAATTTAAGTATATTCTGGACATCGGTCACTAGGTCGCCATTGTTGGTCTTACAGGAGTTCGCCCCGGTCTTGAAACCTTCCGTAAGTCGCCTAACCCTCTGGTAGAATTTTCGGGCGTTCTTCCTGTCGGCCAGCATCTCAAGCTCTTCGCACGTATTTCGGCCTCTCTCTTCTTATTGCGGCAAATACGTCTCGCTTCCTTCTTCAGTTCCCTATAACGGTCCCACATGGCTCGCGTTGCGCCCGATCGCAGCGTGGCCCTGTAGGCGGCATCTTTTTTCTCTCCGGCTTCTTGACATTCCTCATCGTACCAGTTGTTCTTTCGGGCTCGCTGAAATCCAACTACTTCTTCGGCGGCGGTACTTAATGATCGGGAAATGTGGTTCCACTGCTCGCGTACGTCGGATTGTTGAAGAGTGCTCTCAGAGAGCAGGTCTGTGAGTCGAGTGGCGAATAAATTGGCCGTCTGTTGTGATTGCAGCTTTTCGACGTTAAGCTTTCCTTGCATTGTTGGGCGCATATTTTTTGCTGCACAGAGGCGGGTGCGTATCTTGGCTACAACAAGATAGTGGTCCGAGTCGATGTTTGGCCCTCGGAGTGTACGTACGTCCAAAACGCTTGAAGCATGCCTTCCGTCTATCACAACATGATCGATTTGGTTTCTCGTTTTTCGATCTGGAGACAGCCATGTAGCTTGGTGGATGTTCTTATGCTGGAACCTAGTACTACATATTACCATATTTCGGGCCCCGGCGAAGTCGATCAGCCTCAGTCCGTTATCGGACGTTTCGTCGTGGAGGCTGAATTTTCCGACAGTGGCGCCAAAGATCCCTTCCTTGCCCACCTTGGCATTAAAATCGCCAAGCACGATTTTGACATCGTGTCGTGGACAGCGCTCATATGTACGTTTCAAGCGCTCATAGAAGAGATCCTTGGACGCCTCATCCTTCTCTTCCGTCGGGGCATGGGCGCAGATGAGCGAGATGTTGAAGAATCTAGCTTTGTTGCGGATTGTGGCTAGACGTTCGTCCACCGGGGTGAACGCCAGTACTCGGCGACGGAGTCTCTCTCCTACCACGAATCCAACACCGAATTTGCGCTCCTTTACGTGGCAACTGTAGTAGACGTCGCAAGGCTTCACGCTTACTTTACCGTGCCCCGTCCATCGCATTTCTTGGATGGCGGTGATGTCAGCCTTTGTCTTCCCGAGGACATCAACCAGCCGGGCAGAGGCACCTTCCCCATTAAGGGTCCGGATATTCCAGGTGCATACCCTTAAATCATAGTCCTTTATACGTTTGCCGTGGTCGTCATCAAAAAAAGGGGGTCTCATCCGAGGATGTTTGCTTCTTTTCATTGGGCGGGGTTTTAACGTGGCGGGACCCAAACCCAGCGCACGCGAAGTTTTACGCCTTCTCACTTTAGCTCGCTCCCAAACGGGTGTTTGGTTGCTACCCAGAGGATACGTGGATATAAATATCCGGACGTTGTGAGCTGCGATTTGAACCGTACGCACAAGAATCGCTTCTGGCCACTCCCAGGTGAATGGCAGTCAAAAGTTGTCCACTTCTGCGCACGGAACCATCCTCCATTACTGTTCCTAATGAAGTACAAATAATTGCTAAAAATTTAGAAACACTATTACCTTTATTTTATTTACATAAAGTTTACACACTTTTACATCGGATATTATGATTTTAGAAGCATGTATGTAAACAAAAGATTTACAATGAATGGATATTTTTAAATTTACAAAGTGCAAATTACTAATCCAGCAATAATTACTCGTAGTTTAAACTGTGCCTGAACTTTGTATCAATGTTATGTAAAGAGGAAATTGTTTATACTTGATGTCTATTTCGACACTTCATTTTTATTAATTTTTGTATCGAGAGGATCCATTCAACATTATATGCAGAGTATGCAATCGAAAACACTCTTTGAGAGATATTTTATATGTTTGAAAACATTGGTTCATTTAAAAAATTTTGGTGATTCTTACTTTTCTCTGAAATTCTAAAATATTTAGGTTGACAAAATTTTTGTTCAGCGCAGGCGAATTTCACACTTTTGAAACAATTAGTGAAACAGTGCTGTGCATATTGCCTCATAATATTGAAGAAGTGTTCAGTTTTAAAGCCCATATTAGAACTTCGTCATTAAAATTAATTTTTTTCTTCATAGTAGATACGACAAAATTTTACACAATATTGTTTAACGTTTTTTTCCAAAATTTAGAATATCTTCCTCTTTTAGTTTTTCTTTGTTTTGACAAATGAAAAATTCCGCTTCAGCTTCACAATACACGTCCCGTATATCAATTTTATGCGATTTTAAATACATCATCTAACAAATTAATCAAGACAGTGCTGTATAACTTAACGAATAAAGTGCTACCAAATTTTGGTAGATGAAATTGTACTAAAAAGTGCTGGGTAGTAGGAAAGTAAAAAGCACTTGAAATTGCATCAAAAAAGTATAATTGTATCGAAATTATAAACACTGATCCCAATGCTTGATGAATACACGAAGCTCTGACAAACCTTAACTTAATGAAATATTCAACCAAAATATTCTGACGGTTACTTCAATGGCCGCAGGAGAGAAGGCTTCGATTTGTTGAGGTTCGTGAATACAGTTTTTGAATTTGAATAAAAAAATAACTACATAATTGTCGAAATGATTTGCATGAAATACGTAAAACCAACAGAGATTCCGGGCATGCGTTGTTCGTTCCCAGTTGAAATAAGTTGCGATCCCGTACGAGTCCGGACTAGTCAGAAATAGTCAGAATCAGTCAGATTTTCTGGAAATCGATCCCGTACTCGGTTCTCTGACTATTGAGAGGACAAAAAAGAGAGTAAATACGGTTCTCTCTCTGTCAGAAGTTACCAGTTTTAGTCCGAGAATTTTTTGCTGGTAAATTCTGATAAATGTGTCAAACGATCAGCTGTAGTGTGTTTGGCAACCAAATTGTAAACAAAAGAAAAGTGGACTCTGCTAATTCATGTTGAAAAGTATTTAATTACTTTTTTAAGTGGATTCTAATGAATTTGAAAGTATTTTTGGTTATTTACATGTGTGAGCTAAGTGTGTTTACATACAAAATAAGCAAAAATTTACAACCAAAATTTGGAGTTATGTTGAAGTTGACAGAAGTTACCATTTTTTACTAGAAAGCGATCCCGTACTTTTCAATGTTACTCTCTCGCTCTGAGCGAATTTTTTTTGACAGTTTTTCTAACTGACAATTCTAGTTAGATTTTTCAGAAATATTCCAGGTATGCAGTTATATAGCTCATTAAATTTTGGTATAACAAAATGCAAGTTTGAATTTGCTAGAAAATCGTGATGGTTTTTGGCAATTTTTTTTTCATGCAAGTTCTTCAATACAAAGTATGTTCGGCAATTTATTTTGTACGGAGAAAATTGCGAATTTCTAGCAACATCAGACTTGCACTTAATTATACTAAAATTGAATGGGCTATATAACTGCAATCTTGGAATTTTTCTTAAAAATGTGATTAGAAGTGTCAGATCTGTTTGTAAACGAGCGTATGCAAAAGAACCTATGCGACAAATTTTTTGCGGGAACCGATGAGGGTTAAACGGACCGAGCTACATCGAAATTGTTATATAAAAAATGCTGACTTGTTCCCTTTGGTAATTAAGGGATTCAAATAACGGTTAAATTTTGACGGAAAAATGGAAAAATAATTTTAACGGTTAAGTTATAATACTTTTAAAGATCAAACAATACGTTTTTGATTGTTCATACTTTCGACAGGTAGGACTTTTACTATCTCCAGGGAAACATATTAAGTTACTGCTGTGTTAAAGTATAAGCATCGGTGTAAATTTGAATGAATTTCAAAAACGCCGAAGCAATGGTTGGCAAAATATGACGAAAGTATGTACATCGATGCCTCTTCTTCAAGAGAGCAGTAATGTTTCTTCACGTTATTTCCAATATACATATCTAAGCTCCAGATCTTGATTCAGACTCCGATTTGAAGTTTTCAAAGTTGGCTAAGTGTACTAACTGACCCTTTGGTTTTTCTTTCTTTTTTCCAAAATGTTTTCTACCAAAGTCTGTGACAATGCGGTGGGTGAATGTAAAGAGCTGCAATATTGTCCTGACATTTTCACCCACCTTGCAACCATGGATACCAGTTCGATACCTTTTTGCAACAAAGTATTTGGCATAGTTTGCTGTCCTCGGCCGGGGATTGCATTGGATACACGTTTGGGAAATAGCGAACCAACCACTTATGCAGAAAGGGGTAAAAAAGCTGATACACATTAAGAACGCTTAAAAATATTCTGATGAAAACTTTTATTTTCCAGCTTGTTTCGAGTATCAGAAGTTAGCGCCCCGCTTTTGTCCACAAGCACTGATATATGGTGGCGAAAGGGCCGCGCCAAAGGAATTTCAATCGATTGCGTTGCTGGGATCGAAGGACCAGGCCAGCGGCCAGATAGAGTGGCAATGTGGCGGTACTTTGATAAGTGAGCGCTTTGTAATTTCCGCGGCACATTGTTGGCGACGGTAGGTACCCGCTTCATGCACAGCAATTACTTAAGACCCCACACACACACACATAAAATCACCCCTTTTCCTCCATTGTCAGCAAAATTAATGTCGTACGACTGGGTGAACTAGATCACAGCACTACAACCGATGGCACTCAAACCCAAGATTTTACCGTGCGCAATGCTATTGTACATCCAATGTATTATTTTGAGCGTTACAATGATATCGCATTAGTTGAATTGGATCGCGATGCGACACTGAATGAGTATGTCCTGCCCGCCTGCTTGCCCTCAAAGGATGCGATATATAAAAGCTTCACAGCTGTTGGTTGGGGTGAAACTGAAAAAAAGATATCATCTACGCATTTGTTGAAGGTGAAATTAGATTTGTTTGCCGGAGATGAGTGTACAGCATCTGTGACGGCCCAGTCAGAGTTGGAATGGGGCGTAAGGGTGCGGACGCAAATTTGTGCTGGTAGTCATCAGAGTGGCTTCGATACGTGCTACGGTGACTCCGGTGGACCATTGTATGTGCCACATCCGAGTTATCCTTGTATGCTGCAGTTGGCCGCGATAACTTCCTTTGGATACGAGATATGTGGCACTGCCGACATTCCGAGCATTAATACGAAGGTAAATTTGTATCTAGACTGGATTGAGAATGTGGTGTGGAATGCCACAACATCTTTATAGGAACGTTCCTTATTGTCTACTTATTGTGTACGGAAGTATGTACATAAGAGTGCCTCGCGGGTTTTCCGTCGGAATTATTAAAACTATTATATTTAAAAACTTTCGCTAAGATTTCCGTCAGCTGCAGTTCATCTCTGGCAATCGCCATGCCAAATTTTTGTCGCTACAATTCTCTAAATGAAAAGCAGTGTGTAATCAGCCAAATCTGGCAGAATGGGGGGCATGTAACTAGATGTTGCGCGTTGCGTGTTGCGTGATCAAAATTAGCGATAGCAAATGTTGGAATCCGCTGCTGGAACAATTTGAAAATACCTCTGAAAATCAAGTTTTTTTATAAATAAAAGTACTTTCTAAAATTTCTGTTTTAAGAAATCATCTGAGATGATAGAAGAACTTAAGCTTAAAAGGACATTATACAGAATGCTTAAATCTCTATGGTAAGGTGGGAGGAGATGTCTTCTCACGAAACCCTCCTCTCGAAATTACTTTTAGGTTACTAGACTACTGGAGCATATTCCAAACTAAGGTTTCAGCTATCAGGGAGGCTATAGATAAGCTTGTTCTGTTTTAGTGATAGCTGCCATCAAAGCTCTGAGCTGAGAATTTGGATACAAACAAGTTGGAGAATCAAAGTACGACTTATTGAATTTTCAGGCAGACGTGACTTAAATGAGATGAGAAACAGTCACGAAGCGTCTACTCTCCGAGGATAGAGGATACACCTTACATTGAGGGGCTCTAACTGGGCACTGTTTAATAGGAAAAGATGCAGAAAGGGGCTGCATGCCGTTCCGAATATAATGCAGTAGCTGTAAGAACTACGAAGAGGAGGAAACTATCTTATATCTCCTGTGTAAATGTGCCGCACTGTGTAGAAGCAGGCTGCGGAATCTGAGATCATCGTTTCTGGCCGACCTTAGTGAGGTTTCAAACACCGACGCAAGATGTCTGATGAGATGCAACAGAGACATGAAACGGTTTAACAGTGTCAAACTGTGGTAACACTATGCGCCGTCTATTCACGACCTAAGTGTACTGCAAAGGAAATAATTGATATAGATCATTTTGTGACTTTAGCCATTTTTTTTTAACAAAGTAATGCATGTCCCTGGGCTCATTTTAAGGCCGTTCTCCTCAGCTTAAGAAATTTTCTTCTAGTGACAAGGAATGTTTTTCGTGTATGTATGTATCCATACCAGTCCGCAGCGTCCACTCACCAGTAGCAATGGCTGGCATTTTAAATGTGCTTCAGTTTTCAAAAAACCATCTCAGTAATAAATTGTACGCCGGATTTGGAACCCGCCGCTTATTAAAAAAAGCTCACTAAAAAAGAATTATCCATATGTTGACGACCATCGAAAACTAAACAAAGATATAGATATGCACCTGGAATGCCCGGAATGTCCTAATGAAGGTGACTCTATCCAACTGCTGGATTTCGCAGAAAAATACAACGCTGCATCACCGTAATTTATGGAATGTGATGGACAGCGCATGGCAGTGTGACACATCTAATACAGCTGCCCTGATACGACGTAAAAATTCGGTTTAGGATTTGTGGTTTAACCGGGACTCCGACGTCTTGTCTCCAGATTCGCCCTCAGAAGTGAACGAATTGCCACAATCCGCCTAAAAGTTAAGTTCCACAATATGAGCTTAATTTGCGCACACGCTCTGACAGAGGAGAAGGACGATGAGACCTTGGACCGTTTCCAGATCATTTTGAAAGAGCGTACGATCGCTGCCCCATCACGTCGTCTAAATCGTGCCTGGCGACTTAAGTTGCAGGGTGGATGGAGAAATTTTATTTGCTCCAACAGTTAGTCCTCACGGGAATACTTCCCATAATGGAGAGTTCGCCACGATATGGGATATGTTAGTTCGTAGTACCAGACACCGGCATCGAATAGGCCACTTGGATTTCACCGACGTAAACAGGGTAAGTCAGTAGGATAGATAAAACGTCAAACCCCAGAAAAATGAAAGGGGGTTCCAAAGGGTAGTCTCTCTCGCCGCTTATATCTAATTTCTAGAAATTTTGTGGGTTCAATTCAAAGGATACCAGATATGTAGCTGTTATGCACTTCCTAGCTGAACTCACGAGGAATTCCAACAGCTTCTGGATAATGTAGTGGAATCCGTAATAGACAGACACCCAATAATTCCAACGACCGATTTCAATGCGTGGGCAACGGAGCAGGGTACAGATCTACTACAAACCTTTTCCTCGCTAGATTTAGCGCTGGATAGCTGCGGGGGAATCAGGACTTTTCGCCGGAACAGTAAAGAGTTTATCATCGACCTCACGTTTTCGAGTAACTCACTGACTAGGGGCATTAAATGGAGCGAACACTACACACACAGTAACCGCCAAGCCGTTATTCTCGACTTAGTAGAAGGAAATGAAAAAGGGGCGCGAATCCTAAAGAGAGCTGCCAGGCAGGGCCGGATTGTCGCTGAACTCATATCTGAAAAATATGCACGGCATTTTAAAATACATCTCTTGTCCTTTCATAAGCCGCACAGTATGATTTTTGAACACTGCAAGCGAATTAATCGTAGCGCTTCCGACAGAAGCAGCATTTTGATACGAAACAAAGTGGTTTTGAAAGCTAAAGTAAATCCCTTTCAATTGTAGCCACTGAGCCACAATTACCACTTGACATTAAAAAAAATTGGTCAAAAGTAGTGTTATTCGGAAAAAAAAGCATTAAAATACACGGGATTTATTCAAAAACAAAACTTTTATGCATTTTTTGTTATACTAGTATAGATTTTTAGACGAGCAACACGATTCCCTTTGTTCAAAATTCGAAGAAAAATTTGAACACCTTAATTTAAGAAATGTATTATTTATTGCATTTTTTCTATTTGCATGCAGCTGTGCTTCCTTCGCTCAATTTTATATACCTTGAACAATAAGTGCAATTCAAGACCTTTAATTTTAGCCAAGGTAGAAGTCTCTAGTCCCTCTGAGAGCCAAGTTATAACAATTTCAAACCAAGCTTCCGAACTGCTGTACTAGGTTTTACTCCGAAACCAGAAAAAAAGCGTAAAATGTCGAATGAAATTTCGAAGTTTAACTTTAGAATAACTTAGCTCTCAAAGGGCCTAGAGACTTCTACCTTGGCTTAAATTAAAGGTCTTGAATAGCACTAAAACCGACTTGTTGTTCGAGGGATACAAATTGTGTGAAGGATGCACAACTGCATGCAAATAATGAAAAATGCAATATATAAGGCATTTTTCAAATTGAGGGGTTGAAATTTTTGGAATCGTGTTTCTCGTCCCAAAATCTTTAATATTAGTATAATAAAAAATCTAAAAAATGTTTTTTTTTTAATATATCCGTTGGATTTTGCATGCTCTTTTTTTCAAAGAACACTATTTTTGGCCAATTTTTTTAAGGTCAAGGGGTGACGGTGGCTCAATGGTAATATTTTTCCTTGAAAAATATTTCTTGTTGAAAGCGCTACGCTTAATTGGCATGAAATGGTAAAAAAGCACACTGTGTGCCGTCGAGTTTGCTCGAATATCTCATTTTTCAGTCGAGAAATGTAATTTTGAAATTTTTAAATTACTACGGTGTACTTTTCTCAAAAACATTTGACTCAAAACATATGTTTTGTAAAAATATAATTCATTTATGAACTACATAAAATATAATAAAATAAAATGTCTATCATACTTTGCCGTATAAAATTTTTTGTTTTTTTTTTCCCCCCCCCCCCCCCCACCCCCCAAATCACGGCCCTGCAGCCATCTATCTATTCGTCCTTGTGAATCCTAAAAATTTTAATTTTTTAAATTCTAAACAAATTCTCTCTTGCATTTGGTATCTATATTTTTAATTTACATAGCATTGAATTTTTTAAATATCTTTGAAATTACAAAGTCCTTTAAAATAAATCCTGACGTCAGAGAGAAAAAATTAAAACGCCACTCCGTAAATCGACCCTTCTGACATATTGTAGTAGCATTGTATAGACTAGCCTAAGTAATAGATTAATAAATCACGTAAATCAATGTAATAGTGTAGTAGTCATTAGCATATTTTTAGTACACGAACAGTGTAACTAGACCTTAAGGTATAGTTTTAAGACACCATCTTGTGAAAAGAAAAGAATAAAAGAAGCATTCCGATTTTAGCAGCGAAAAGGAGAAGGTGTTTTATTTAATCCCGGCTACCACTCGATTATTCTAAACTTGCGCATTTCAATATTTTTTTATTCTCCTATTCTGCTTTGTTTACTTTTACTTGAGAAATGACCTCCGTCGGCAATGCGCAATCTTTTATTCTATCATTCTTGAATTCAAATTTTTTTCTCACTGTGCCGATTTGAAAATGGAAAATGCGTGTAAGCTGGCAGCACTCTGCTGTCATTTCATATGTAAGTGGAACATATTGGATGCTAAATTTTAAAAGCTGCCACATGTATTTAATTAATAGATGTTTCGTTTAACTCTCCTTTTGTTCAGAATTTGTTGCATTTGTTACATAAACTTAACATTTAAATAATTAACTTTTTATTGAAAAAATATTTAATAACTCAGATATCATATTTATTTCATTTTCCCTTCAAGTCACTGCTACAGATTCCTCATTTAAACACAGTGGCAGCATTTTGGATGTCTACTACCGTGTACAGTCAGGTTTTGTTGTAAACATTTGTACACATTTCTTGTAGAAATTTTCGTGTAAATTCGTGCAAAAATTGTTTTTTCAACAAATAAACAACTATTTAAAAACATGCGAAAAGTATGCAAATATTTCTTGTCTAGAATTTGGTCGACGGTTTGTTAATATTTGGTCTTCACTCAACTCGCATTGGTTTCCAAGAAATTTGCTGGTTTTTTCTACTACGTAGACAAAGTGGTGCACCTTCAGTTTGTCCGCAGCAAGCACACAAAAACAACAATAGTGCAGTATAAAGAAGCAAACGCTGCTACAACGAAAGCAATCGACCCAAATAAGAAAGAAGAGAGTAACTTAAACCCTCAAAAAAAAAAAAAAAAAAAAAAAATAAGAAAGAACCAATAGCAGCATAGTCTAACCGGCGGTGTACTCATTAAATATTCCAGTCATGGATGAAGCCAATATGCAGGATAAGGAACGGTTCGCGAGTCGGGAAAATCATTGTGAGATCGAAAGACGTCGCCGTAACAAAATGACGGCCTATATTACTGAACTCTCGGATATGGTGCCAACATGCAGTGCTCTTGCTAGAAAGCCTGACAAGTTGACCATTCTACGCATGGCTGTGGCACATATGAAGGCTCTACGTGGCACAGGAAATACTAGCAGCGATGGCACATACAAGCCATCATTCCTTACTGACCAGGAACTGAAACATTTGATATTAGAAGCAGCAGATGGATTTTTATTTGTAGTCTCATGCGATTCCGGTCGTGTTATTTATGTTTCAGATTCAGTGACTCCTGTATTAAACTATACGCAGAGCGATTGGTACGGCACCAGTTTGTATGAGCACATTCACCCTGACGATCGCGAAAAAATTCGTGAACAATTGTCGACACAAGAATCACAAAATGCAGGTCGAATACTTGACCTTAAAACAGGCACAGTAAAGAAAGAAGGTCACCAATCATCAATGCGGCTTAGTATGGGTGCACGTCGTGGTTTCATTTGCCGCATGCGTGTAGGAAACGTAAATCCTGAAACTATGGTTGCGGTACATTTAAATCGTTTGAAGCAAAGGAATTCATTGGGACCGTCACGCGATGGCACTAATTATGCAGTAGTGCATTGCACTGGATATATTAAAAATTGGCCACCAACTGATATGTTCCCTGGCGTACATATGGAACGGCCCGTAGACGATGATATGCACTCATCACATTGCTGTCTTGTGGCTATTGGACGACTGCAAGTTACCTCAACAGCCTCTAATGACATGACCAACTCGAATAATCAATCTGAGTTCATCACGCGCCATGCAATGGACGGCAAATTCACGTTTGTCGATCAGCGCGTCATGAATGTGCTTGGTTATACGCCAACTGATTTACTCGGAAAGATCTGCTATGATTTTTGCCATGCAGAAGATCAGATGAACGTTAAGGACAGCTTTGATCAAGTATTAAAGCAGAAGGGAAATTTCTCTCTAATGTATCGTGCACGCGCCAAAAGTGGTGAATACGTTTGGATACGTACACATGCGAATGCATTTCTAAACCCCTATACCGAAGAAGTCGAATACATTGTATGCACCAATAGCTCGGCAAAGACACTTCACTCTAGTGTTGCACACGACTCCAACACTCCAGATCAGTCGAATGCCGAACACGTTTACGTAGCGCCGGGCGTTGATTACACATTGCAGGCACGTCGAGATGTCACTTCATCCGCTACTACTGCTGACGGCATGTACACTGCACACGGCATGATCGGTTCGCACATACCGCCACAAGCTGCACTCACAGCCCAAGCTAACAACGTAGCTCGACCTGGTTCTGCACACAATCCTGTAACTTATAATTATGATGCAACACATTCGCCTTTGGGTGGTTATCCACCAACTGCGGGGGGTCCTTCGCCGAACACTGCACATATGGCAAAAATTCCGAAAGCCAACAGTTCACCAACACCCGCTGCAGCGACCTGGACAAACCTACGTCAACAACAGGCCGTATCCGAGGGCTACCAATACAATCAAACCAGTCCAGCACGCTCCCCCAGTGGTCCCACTTACACACAACTGAGTGCTGGTAATGCACGGCAGGCAACCTACCACACCGGCAGCAGCGCGCAAGCGGCGCCACCACCACCCACTAATGCGGCCGGCATGTGGGGCGAGTGGCAAAATCCCGCTCAAGCTCAACATCCACATGCAGCTCATGTCGCTGCTCACGCCAATCACGGACCTCATGCCGTCCACGGAGCACATGTGCAAGCTGGTCAGCCACAGGGTCAAGAGTTCTCCGATATGCTACAAATGCTGGATCAAAGTGGCACAACTACTTTCGAGGACTTAAATATCAATATGTTTAATACGCAATTTGAATAGGTAGTAAGGATGGTAGTAAGAGCCCTATTCAAAGAAACAAAACTTCAGCACGTCGCAAACAAAGCTATGCATAAGGCTTCTCGAGGCAATATGTCGTATGAAAAAGATAAGTTAAAAGTATTAATATAAGCAATGCAATTACTTTAGTTTTAAATGAATTTGAAAAATAAAATTACTAGCTCTGATCCAGTACTCCATGAATTTACAGGTTTTTACACGAACTTGTGGAGTTGAGTAGAGAATGAAGTTGCAAGATTTTACCCGAAATTTTTCTACTGGTAAAATCATGCAAAGTTTCAAGCGATCACTGGTTGACGTTTTTACAGGAAAAATGCTTTTTTTTGTTCCCGTACTTTTTGTTGTTACACACTTTTTACTCTCAGTTCAGAGAGTAATTTTCCTGTTTGACATTTTTAGACGATTTTGCACGAAAAGTATTGGGTTAGAGCTACTAATGGCACAATATAACGTACATTATGTATGTATGTATAAGAGATAATAGTATTACGTACAATTTCACAAGAAAACATGCTTTAAACGGTGATGTAAGGGCAATTCCGAAAATGGAAAATTTCAGTGAGTTCGAAGGGTGCTCATACATTAAAACACGTCATAAAACGGTGATCGTACTTAGCAGCACAATGTTTTTTTTTCTTGTGGGTTTGGCACGTTTAAAGGAAAACCCTGAGATCGTCACGTTCTCATCTCGATTTTCAGCTTTTACATCTTTTATTTTGTTAACTCAAGCTTTGTTTAAGGTCACAATGAAGAAACGCCAACAGCGTAATGAGGCAATGACTTATTACTGTTCTAAACTCCATTTAATTGTTTCTTTTTTTTATGTATGTACGTATGTAGATCGACAATGAGCTAAGTATGTATCTTGGCAGAAATCTACAAATAAAAATACATAACTAACAAATAATTACCAATGGTTAAGGTTTTCCAAGTAAATAGGTAAGCAAAACCTTGAAAAAATTCAATTGAGGCGCCAAAAATTATTTTTTAGTTCTACGAATGGCTTTGGGGTATCTTATGCTCACGTGTATAAGCACTCTGTATTTAGCTTTCTGCCTTACAATCGTTTTATTAACTAAAAAATCTTTAAGTAAACATGTACATATATATGTTCATATGTCACTTTAACAGTTACATACGTACATGGTCAGCAAATTTTAAAAACAATTAATTTGCAAGATTTGATTGCAATCGCACACAAAGTTTTCCATCATTGGTCTACTCTTGTTAATTTTGTTTTGCTTTTGCTTTCGTTCTAAACAATGCGGTGTTTATTTTTAAAGTTAAAGAGATATCAAAAAAAATTCAACGAACAAAACTAATTAGCCCACTTTTTAAGCTTTTTAATATAATATGTATTAGCATATATAGATGCATGTGTGTGTATGCGTATAAGTAGAATATTAAACTATTTAAGTTCTTCCTCGAAATATATATGTATGTATCTTGCAATCACAACAAAAAATATAGTAATGCATCCAATTAAATAAATTTTCGTGTAAATTAATTGTAAAATATGCAAATTTTTCACGCGATAATGTAATATTATGTTAAATAAAGTATTAATTTTAACTAAAAATCTCGTATTAAAACCACTTAAAAAGAGAGAAATTATTGTTGTTGCAACACCATAGAAATTGCCTAAAGCCTTTTGAGGAATGCTACTAAAGGTAAGTCCTTGGCCAAATACAAACACGGATTTTTCCCGTTAGGTTGTCTGACGTAATGTCTAAAAAAGATTTGCTTATGTTGGGAGTAAACACCAGCAGGAAGATGCACGATCTGGAAACTCTGCCATAGGGGGAAAACTCTGTAAAGCTGTGCGAAAACAAATGATTCGCATTCGCGCAAACACGGGAGATTGCCTATTGCATCGAATTTCTCTGTCGTATCGCATTACAGAGTAGCCCCCTGCTGCACTCAGCGATAGCCCGGAATAAAAATAGATGTGATAATAGGGGATGTTTTCCAAAACGCATCAATACAAAGTATTAGTACCTTTTATTAATCATAAAATATAAAATTTTATCACGAGTTTCATTTTCCCTGAACCGGTTCACTTGTTTCCGTGTATTTACTATGGACGGCAGAAAAATTCTCCAACCAATCAAGGAAACCAAGGAAAAAGTGTAAATTTGCAATTAGGTACGCAAATGTAGTACTTTTGCATTGTATTAATTTGTATTAATGCGTTTTGGAAAAGTCTTGCCTATGTAACGACCAAATTTGTATCTGGGCAAGGACTGTCACTACAGCAACTCTCCGCAAAAACTCTCTGGGAATTTGTACACTGTTACAACAACAGGAGTCCTAAAGCCAGAGGAGAAAGAGGATCACGTCGTTCAATTCCTTAGCCTCGAACTACAGATACTTTTCGGAACCCAACCCAAAAAACTCAACAATACTATTGTGCATAAAAAAAGATTCAACCTATAAGCGTCATATCTGCCCAAAAATTTCTTACTTTATCTTGACTCAATTTAATCTTGGTTGTCAAACAAGAGTCCTGTAATAGCGCAAGTTATTTCCTTTTTTGTTAATCCAAAATTTATTCAGTAAAAAATCAAACATTCTGTAAGTAAACTAGTCTTCTGCTTTCTCTGGCGGTGGTCCACACGGCTGTAACATGCGTTCCATTAAATTAAATCGGATTCTGGCTTTGGACTCATTTTCTGCAATAGCGAAATAATTCAACATGTCGTAGTGTCCCATATAGCTAGCGAGGGAGTCCCGGTGTTGATTGGTGAGCCACTCAAACTTTGTTGTGTCTGCATGCCCAGTACCGATGTATTTACTTTGCAAATGTTCCAACTGGCTATGGATGTTATACCTTTCACCCATATTTAATATAGTTTTTTTTTAAATAAGGGAAAACGGATATGTCGCTTTTTGCTAGCAAATACACCAATTTTGTTAAAGTTCTGTCCCACAAAATTGACAAATATTATTAGATATTAGAGTTGTCAAACTACCGATGGTATCGATAGTTTAAATTTTTTTAGACTATCAATACTCATTGATCGTTTTTTCTTATACTATCGAAAATATCGATAGTTTAGTAGGACTATCGATCATTTCAACCATTTTGAAATTATTTTAATTTTTAAATTAAATTAAAAATTTTGTTTTTTAGTGTGATGCCGACGCCATATTCAAATATGCACGCATTTAGGCCAAAATACATACATATGTTAATCGTAAATCCTGTTTTGTTTGTATAACTTGTGTTTGTTTTTGAACTTTCTAAAAAGAGAAGTATTTTGGCTAAGCATTTACTTAATTTTGAGCGATTATAACTTTCATAAGATAATATTTATTTCACTATGATCCTGTAAAAAAGCAACCTAACTGATTTAGCGCTATCGATAGTGCTATCGATAGTTTTGTTTTTTCGAGACTATCGTGAATATTGATAATTTTTCTGAAAACTATCAAAACTCTCGCTGGTGACTATCGATAGTTTGACACCTCTATTAGATATTTGCTTACGTGCGGTTTCTATTACCGATTGTTCTGCTGCGATTAGTCTGCGTTCAGACCAGTGTTGCCGTTTTAGCCCTTTGGTGGCTAAATTTGGCTACCAAATTCTTTTTTGGCCACAAAAATTTGAAATTGCCCCTAGCCCTTTTTTTAGCCCTTTTCAAAAGTTATTCATCATTGACATTAAATTTTTTTTATGATTTTCATGAATTTTACTCTTCGCTCATAAAGCGAACGCCTTTCCTTTAAGGCAAGTAAACATATGTCATTTGGGCAATTCACAAGGTGTTGTGAAGTTATATTTTCCTAACAAAAGTTGTGTTAAAACACGACGGTTGTGAACACCTGTTACGATTATTTATTATATCTCAGCACTTAACCTCACATAACACCGAATAAACGTAGGTTGCAGAGTTGTATCGTCATGTGTTAATTTTCTTCACAAAACAATAACAACATTTTTACAACTGTCATGAAATATCATGACTTCACGACAAACACAACAAATACGACACCTTGTGAATTGCCCATATGTATGTTCCTTACGTTTCTGGGCCGTTATCTTATCCGTTAACGATTTAACTATACTTTAAAATAGGTAAGTTGGCGGCCCTTAATATGCTTTATGTGTTACACAAAAAGTTTTTTTGTCGAATAAAATATTAATTCTTTTCAGAGTTCATTGTTTTTCTATACCAGTAATTATAGAAAATGTTTGCGTGTATACTTACATATTTATACTAGCAGTACCCCGGTGTGCTTGTCTACACCAAATATTGAAAAACGAATGAAAAGTCCTGGAATTTTTCTATATGAAGATCTATCATTTGTTTTATTTCAAAATTTTTGATTCTTTATTTTAAATCTTAATCCAACACATTTGGATATACAACATTTTTTGTTTTTCCATCTTGGGTATGAATAAATAAACAATTTGGAATGCCAACTCTTGAACAGGCCACGTATAGCTACCAATTCCAGTAATCTACCACAAATATTTCAAGAGATATACCAGATGAAAATTTTTGTTAGTATGGGTGGTGCCACGCCCCCCTTTCCAAATTCGGGGAAACTTAACACAAATCATCTGCATAATAACCCGACTATGCCGTATAAATTTGGTTGAAATCTTGCACTTATTCTTTATATATAAGATGTGAGGTGCCACGACCGCTTTTCCAATACCGCCCATTTTTATCCGTGAGTATGGAATTATTTGTTATACCTCTATACCAACTTCCAGTACTCTACCACAAATATTTCAAGAGATATACAACAAAACAATTTTAGTTAGTATGGAAGGTGCCACACCCCCTTTTACGAATTCACATAAACCATCTGCATGATAGCCTGAATATGCCGTATAAATTTGGTTGAATTCGGTGAAGCCGTTCTCAAGTTATAAGCTCACACCAAAAACGTGTACTTATTTGTATAAATAAGATACATACATATGCCACGCCCCTTTTCCAAATTTAGGCAAACTCCACATAAAACATCTGCATGATGGCCCGAATATGCTGCATAAATTTGGTTGAATTCGGTGGAGCCGTTCTTAAGTTATATTGTCACACCAAAAACGTTCACTTATTTTTATATTTTAGTTAGTATGGGTGGTGCCACGCCCCCTCTTCCGAATTCGGGGAAAACTTCGCATAAACCATCTGCATGATAAATCGAATATGCCACATAAATTTGGTTGAATTCGGTGAAGCTGTTCTCAAGTTATGAAGTCACACCAAAAACGTGCACCTATTTTTATATATAAGATGTAGGTAAAAAAATTTAGCTACCATTTTTAGCCACAACGACGATTTTTAGCTCTTTTTTAGCCCTTTTTTAGCTGGAATTTAGCTACCACTAAAAATGTTTCGCGGCAACACTGGTTCAGACACGAAAACTCTAGTTGGTTATTATCGGCGATTTCTCTTGGTGTTGCCCTTTGCATTCACGCACAGCAAACTCTTTTCTACGCAATTGTTGTTGTCAGCTGTGAACCGCTAACTTGAATTTCTAAGATGAGCGAGAATACAAAGTGTGTTGCCCGAGTAGAGCAACTCGGTACCCGTCCCCTCTGACTAGAGAAACTTTTGTTGCTCATTTTCTGCAACTTCTCTTTTGGTTTTGCCCTTCGCGTTCAAACAGAACAATTCTTTTGTACACAATAGTTGTTGTCAGCTGTGAACGGCCAACTAGAATTACTCAGGCGAACGAGAGCAACTCGGTCCCCTTCCCCCTTCCTCGTCACTCCCCCTCCCACAAGTAACGAGTTGCCGCTACAAAAGTTTCTCTGTCTGAACCTAGACTAACCTCGTCGCTCACCCCGACAAGCTTCGTGTACCGCAACAAAAGTTTTCGTGTCTGAACATCGACTTAGGGACTTGAATTTCGATGCGGTAGTACCTTGAACGAAATAGGGCATTCGCACGAGGCGATTTTACAGGCAACAAAAGTTGAATACGAAGTTGAATGAGAAGTTGAAAGTGAAAAAGTTGCCATCCCTATTCAGACGAGGCGATTTTCGATTCAACACGAATCGTTATTTACATTATTGAAAATGAATTTAAATCGCAAAATTTGATCAATTGGCATAAATTTGGTAAGCCAAGCGTTGGTAGAAGTGCTTTTAGCGAAGCTGAAAGATAAAATAAGAGTAAAAAAGTAAAAAAGAAAAAAAAGTATGATACAGAACAGTGTTGGCATTTTTGGTACAATTGTACTTGTTTTATACAATTTCATTTACAATATACTTTCCTACTACGCAGTACTTTTTAGTAAAATTTTGTAATGAATACTAAAAATATATAGCTCTGAAAATTCACAGCAAGAAATTTTTTGTGTTCTCTTTGGTTCGCCTGTTCGTATTTACCTTTGTAAGTTTTGAAAAATGGCTTCAACGAACCAGTATAATATAGCCTAGTCAAATTTTTAAAGAAACTTTTCGATACTAAGTTTTATTAAAACAAAATGTCGAAGTCAGCTTCATATAGAAACAAAGTCTTCGTTAGTTATAAGAAGAGATTTTCGTAAATATAATACCTTTACGGCACTCACATATTGACAAGATTTTACTATTTATTTTATTATTCTTTAATTTTAATTATGTTTATAAAATATAATGTATTCTTTAAGAAAAACTGTACAAACCTAAGATTAAATCTTTGCGAAACATCCAAAAACCAACATACTTTCGTAAAAATTTCGAGCTTTATTAATATTCTTTAGTTTTTAGCCCATTCAATTTTAGTAAAATAAAGTTCAAGTTTAAAGTAGCTGGGACTTACCGTTGAACTTGGCATTTTTTTTGTCGACGATGTCAGCCACTTTCTTCCATACGAAGTGTGTCCGACGATTTTTTTATATGGAGAAAACTAGCAACACCTTCATCAAAGAAATCTTAAAAAACTTAGTTATATTAAAATTTAATGGGCTAAAAAACCGCACGCTCAAAATAAATCTAGGAAATCGAATTAAAAAGCTCGAAATTTTTACGAAAGTGTGTTGGTTTTTTTTAATGTTGCACAAAGTTTGAACCTTGAATTTGTACAGCTTTTCTTAAAATATAAACCGTATTTTTACAAAAAATAATTAAAATTGAATACTATTAAGATAAATGGTCAAATCTTGTCGTAAAGTTTTGATAAGCACTTGAAATGCTATTAAAATGTCAAATTTTAGTACTGAATCCAAAGGAAAATGTCTCTTTTATCCATTAATAATAACTTAAATATGCTTTTTGTTAAGATGTATACCTGAAAATGTGTGCATACATATTTGCGTTAAATGCAGTACATGTGCACGTGGAATCAATTTGTAAAAGTGTAAACTACGTGAACGTATGTACATAAACAATAAAACTTTCTCATGAATACCATAAATTCATTGGTCTTGAAGGGAATGTACTAAGAAAATATATGAGCGAATTAAAAAGTGTATACAATTTATAGCCGAAAAGTACATTTTTTGTATAGATTTCGTACTGAAGGAACAATTTAATTTCCCAACACTGATACAGAATGTAAACAAACACAGGGTTGCAAGGAAAAAAAGTTGAACGAGCTCAAAGATGGCTGGCGACCAACTTTGTTGAAAGCGATTAGTTGAAAGGCCGTTCGGACGAGGCGATTTTTGCTTTCAACTAAAAGTTGCCTGAAAAATCGCCTCGTGCGAAAGCCCTAAAAGACACAAGATCACGTAAGAACAAGAGACAAGAATGATAGAATACAAGATTGCGCCGTCCTGGGCGTTGACATTTGTGTACCACAAGTAAACAACGAATAGAGCGAAAAGAAGAACGAGTTGAAACTGCCAAAGCAGTTCACTTTACAGCGAAAAACGTGTTTTAATTTTGCTAAATGCGAAAATATTGCATTTTTCACCTAATCTATTAGAGAACAGTGAACATTTTAGTGCACTCCATTGCTTTGCAATTGAGGCTGCTTCAGCAAACGTTTTAGTACACTCCATTGCTTTGCAATTAAGGCTGCTGCAGAAAACTGCAGCAGCATCTCTGCGGTATTGATTAGTTAACTTGCTAATGGAGGCTGCGTGGAGCAGAAACAAAATCATTGTGAGGAATTGCTGTTAATATAATAATAGAGAAATATTTCGGGAACGGCTTTGCCGTGCCCTATGTACACAAAATGCAGCGATTCGTCCCAGCGCTACACTTGCATCTACGCTTCTTGCATCTTGACGGCTGTCGCAATTTAACACACATCACTTCATTGTATTAGTTTTTACGCAGTCTTCAACTCAAAAATCACTCACAAATTGCAAATTAACACAATTTAAACTGATTTTTCACTTATAATTCATATTTCTCTTTCGCTGATTTGTAAACAAAGGTTTATTTACAAGTTACCACAACTGTCAAAATCGGCAAAACCAAAGTAGCGGTACCACTGACGGCGCCACCTTTGTTCGCTGCACCGTGAACAAGAGAGTGAAAAAAGTCCATTTTTTTAGCGGGTTCTACGCCATCTTGTTTCACTGGAAAACGAGGGAAAGTAAACAAAGAAAGAAGACAACGAAAACCAAAACTAGCCAAAATTGTTGTCAGCCTCTTTAAACGCACAATTTAGGTAAAATGATGCAACAAAATGCTTTAAAATGTGTTGTCATGTTGAATTAACTCTTCTTTACTTGAATAAAAGTGTAAAATAGTGGTGCTTGTGATGTAAACAAACGCTCAGCTGACGAACCCGCTTTCGCAAACTTTTTTCTCAAAACCAGTTACAAATACAACGTCGCGTTCTTACGTGATCTTGTATTTTTCGTTCATGCAGTAGTACTGCCGATTTCGCTGCTTTTCAAATGGACTTATTTGGCCGGCCGTCTTCAAGTGCTGAAAAATCTAGACCGCAAAAAGTACGAAGTATACTTTTTCTCGCATACCGGTTTACGACGTCTCGCCTGCTTTCGAATATCATTTTTGTTGTTTGACGGGTACTTCCTCATTTCGCAGAATTTTCCAGAGTAGATGTGGTAAATACAAACAAGATCGAACATTCTTTTGGCACAATTTCGGTGCTTGAGCTGACGTCCTTTCAGCTGAGCTATTCAATTAAAATGGCAAGGAGCTAATCAGCCCTATTCTGCATTTCGACTCGAATCGAAATTTTCTCCATTTGGCAACTTTGGTATTCTGCGTTCCGTTTCCTTTCGATCAATCTTCGAAATTTACGATTATACCTATTCTACATTTCGATCGTAGTTCCGTTTTTCTAAGTTGCAAATTTGTTGGCGGAGAACGTTTCAATTGTTATTTTCATGGGTTTAAATAATAGAATTTTATAAAAAATTTAAGTAAAATATAAATATATATATGATTGTAAGTCATCATAACTGAATTTTCTCGATTTCTGTGTTTTCGCGAGCGGTAATACGGGCAATACGAAAAATTGGCTCAAATAATGGCAACCAAAAGGGATATTGCGCGACGTTTTCAAAGTGGAAGTCCAGGCGTTTTTGTTTAGATTATCTATAAATAAGACTGTGAAATGCAGTGCATACAATTTATTCTTTTTATATAAAATTAATAGATGTATGCACATAGATACATACATACATAAAATGTGAGGTTACATAAAAAATATGCTTTCATTATTGCACTCGATTTTACTAACTTTTTAAAAAGAGTATGTTGTCTCGAATTCGATTTGCTATGGAAAGATAAGCTTTGTTCTTCCCCTCCTCCTGACGGCTTTCAAAATGGGATTCATTTGCGTTCAAATCTTCCACTCTGTAGTAAATGCAAATGTTGTGGACTGCTCAAACAACGTTTATAATTTCACAGACTTTAAGCGATGAGTAATACAGTTCAAGATGAATTTCTTATGACTCTTCACTCATCTGAAAAAGATCAAACATGTCCCTAAATCTCCGCCCTTCAACTTCCGCACCAGCAATCTGGGACTCGTTCTTCTCTTCAAGCAATAACGCCGCGGCTATGAATTTCATTCTTATAATTATGTATCCACTTAGATTTTCTTTTTAAATAACAGTGATGCTAGGTATATTTAGTTATTTTAAAATATTTACAAACTTTAACTTCATATGCTGCTATAGTTTGGAGGCAAATATTTCTTTGTCTTGTTTCGATTTCACATATTCCTAGGCAAACAGCTAATTTCGAAAGATGTTTTCTGTCTTCCTCTTCTTCTTACGTTTCGATCGTAACGCAGAATACCTAAGTTCGATTCCAGCGGAGCGGAATGCGGGAACGTAATCGAAATGCAGAATAGGGCTGAATAAGGTGCATGCCCGACGACTGGAATTCAAGTGCGCTCTGCACAATCCACAAGAAAGGCTACCCCGCCATGCATGCCAACTACCGCGATATAAGCCTTCTAAGCATAGGTTGCAAGGTCTTATCGAATGTATTTTTGAAAGACTGAATACCACCGTCAATGAACTCCAATTTTTCAACCACTCAGCCGGGTGACTATTATATGTCACCTATGTATATGTAAATCTCCCGTTCTCCTTTCACCATGTAATCTATCACCTAATTTACCTGCTAGTGGACAACCAATGTTTATTTACCAACCTGAAATATGTAGGTGCCACTGAAAAATAGAAAACTCTGAAAAATATGCAATAAAACCTGTGTTTTCATAATTCGATGCCAATTAATCATATATGTAATACTTCTATATTGGTAGTAAGCTAACATATGAATGTGTAAGCCTTCCGAAATCAAAGCGAGACCGTCTAGTACTGTTTTTGTCAATGTATTGTGTACTTGAGTGCCGTTTTTGTATATGTGTCGTGTACATGTTTATTTATAAACGTATGTGTTCCTTTTCTTTCGTAAATGTTTATTGATATATCTGTACTGTAGTGTTTTCGGACGGTACTAGCTCTAACTGCCAATGTAGGAGTATTACATATATGCAATTAATAAATTATAATAAAATTAAATAGTCATTTATTTTACTTACTTTAATATATGCCGCATTTCTTTATTCATTCTGAACGTTTGGAATACAATTTTTTGTTTACTTATTCTTTAGAACGTTCCTGATGATATGTTAACGTATATTTCAAACGCATTCTGTTTATTCTGGCTGTGAAATGGGATTATCCGGAATGTATAAAGGAACGCAGCCATAGTTTCTAAGAACATATATCAGAACTTCACAGGTGTCTATAGCTGCTTCACTTATTGCCTGCCGCGACATAATAGCTGTAAACCGCACATCCCTAAATTAGCTGAAAATAATCTGCCTTATCATAAATATCACAGGCTCATAAAAATGGGAAACAATTTTGTAACCTAAAATGTTAAAGCTGTTTTTCATAGACTTTTTCATGTTGATTACGAAGAAGCTCTAGCAAAAAACAAAAGGCGATAAACTTGAACTTTCAACTACAATACCTGAAAATACCATCCCTGGACCTTAACCCTCAGGTCACTTAGGGCCGTTTGCACCATGTCTAGTTAATTCTAACTCCCAGTTAAACATCTTTATCGACGTTATCGACACCCATCATATAACATGTGATCGATAAAGCAGTTAACGTGCTTAACTGAAGGATGTACCTCCAGTTAGCGTTAACTAGACATGGCCCTTATAGTCCTTTATTGAACAGCAAAAACGGATTTTGGCACAATTTTCTTTCTTTAAATAGCACAATACTCCAGTATTTTGTTATTGTCCAATAAAGTACTATCAGTGGTCATCAAGTAAAGGTGCACTATTATTATTATTATTATTATTATTATTATTATTAAAGTAAATAGCTATGAGTTTTGTTGTTGTTGTTTTTGTACCGGCTACAACAACCCCGCCCCGATCGGTTGATATCTCAGTCGTTGTCGTCGAGTTCCACTAACGGCAGCCCCAAGAAGCGCGCAGCCTCCATGGAATCGGTCCACAGGGACGACGCCGTTAGGGTTGTAGGGTTTTCCGGGCATGCAAAGAGATGTTTAGAGTCGTGAGGGTCTCTCCGCATGGCGGACATTCATTTGGCACATCCGCATTTAGCCTACTCACCCCATCAGTGTTGGTCTCCTTGGCGTGGGGATGGGGCTTAAGTGTTGATATTGTTGTCCTTAACCGGGACTTCCTTATCATCATGAACTAAGAGGGAAGCTCCGTATGATAACATGTCGATTCTAGCTGAATCCTCCCGGATTCTCATGCGGAGATCACCGCTCCGACAAACCCTTTCCCTCTTCCCAACCTATCGCTTTCCCCTTCCGATCCCTATCCTTTTCATCCCCCCTAGTCCAGGGTGTTACACGGTCCGTGCCTATTGGGTTAGTTTGCAGCCGGGGGGTAAATTTTCTAGGCGGGCCGCCTCGGGTAGTAACGGTGGCCTTGCCAGGGAAAAGGGGCGCTACCCTGGTCGACTGGTCGTTTTCGCACCACCACACCTCGAGTCCGCCGCACTCTCCTTTTAGAGTAAAGTGGACGATTATGAATAATGTTATGTCTGAAATCGCCGAAGTCTCGAACCTTCCGGGGGAGGAGGTTTACTCCCCCAAATCCCAAATCGACGAGGACGCTCTGCTTCGCTCCAGCCAGGAGACGGAGGCTTAGTCGGTCTCAGGCAGTACCAGCCATAGTACTCCCAACCACAGCCCTTCACGAACCCACAAAACGAGTGCGAGCCAACGCACTGGGGAATCGACAGCGGGGAACATTGATGCACCATCATCATCGGCAACTGCGAGTCAACGCAAGAATGCAGGTCACGTACCTGAGGCTTCATGCTCCCCTCTGGCGAGTCGTCAGATGAACATGCGCCCATCAGGAAAGGCGACTCCTATATCCACCAAATTGACACCTCCCGCCTCCAGTACCTCAAGACGGCAGGCATTGGGGGCCAAGTCTGCACTTCCGACAGCGGTAAATACCAAGACCTACAGGAAGGCTAAATTCATCCTGAAAAAGATTGCGCAGAACCAGGAAGAGAGCATCTTGAACGTGTGCGACACTGACGACCGGAAAAAATACGAAGCTATCGTTGCCGCCTTTGATAGTAGCAAAGCTGTTAAGTCCCGCGTGGAGGCGGGCAAGACGAACAAACGCAACCGATCGCGAGACGACATTACCAGCATTTAATAAAAATGAGCAAGGTCGTACAGATTAACCTGAAGCATTCTAGGTGAGCTTCAGATAACCTGAGAGTCTTCCTACGACTACGGCCTTGCTATCATCCAAGAGCCCTGGATTCGAGACTCGACCGTCATGGGCCTAAACATCCCCGGGTACGAAGTATTTTATGCCCGCACTAATGGTAAGCCCAGAGCCTACGTCCTGGCAAAAAAAAAGAATATAAAGCGTTTCTTTGTCACTCTTACAGCACCGATGATTTGGCAGTTGTAAGACTGTCGCAGCACGGAAGGCCTACGTATGTTGCATCCGCCTACTTCGCAAACGGCAGAGAGGCCCCTCCAGCGGAGGTAGAGGAACTGGTAGCAGCAGCGACACAGCAAGACATTGCCTATGGGGAAGCGGTGAAACGACCGAAAGGGGTGAGTCACTCTTTGATTTTATCATTAGCACTAAGCTATCTATATGCAATAGGGGGACGACTCCCACTTTCACCTTTCCGAGTACGGAAAACTACGAAGGGTGGGAGGAAGTCCTCGATATAACATTATTACTAGAAAACAATAATTTTTGTGTTGACAACTGGGAAGTGTCAGAGAACTAGGTATATGGAAAAAAAGAACGATAGGGCATAGCAGTATAATTTCCCGTTTGCCACCTAAGTTGAGGCTGGCAACCGATTACATTCGACCTGAGGTAGAGTTTCACAGGCCTTTCGGGGTCATTCTTCCGTCGAGAGCCGAATGCGATGGGGAACTTGATATCTTTACCTGGACACATCATATGTACACCGATGGCTCCAAAATGGAACGCGGAGTTGGAGCAGGTATTTACTCTGAGTCACTGGGAGTAAAAGGATCAATTAATCTGCCCGATTTCGCGAGTGTCTTCCAGGCAGAAGTATTCGCTATAGCCGAAGGCTGCCGTCTCTTAGAACGTAGGGGATTGCGTCACGGCGAGCGAGTAGCCATTTTCTCAGATAGCCCGGCGGCCATTATGGCCTTAGTGTCTTTTACAACAAGGTCGAAACTAATCAAGGAGTGTAGGACAGTAAATCGTCAACTCGATTTAGATTTAGTTTGGGTCCCTGGTCATAGCAACATTCCCGGAAACGAGGCTGCAAACGAGTTAGCCAGAGGGGGTTCCACATTGGTGTCGATCGAGGATCGGATCTCACCCCCAATTGGAACCTTATATAAGGACCTATTTCTCCACAATCTCCGGAAATCGGATCAAAGATGGCGCACCGTGGCAGGCTGCCGTATATCCAAACTATTGTGGCCTGCGTACAGCCCAGAGAGAACACACAACATACTAAGGAAACCCAGATCTGACGTTGCTAGGCTTGTTGCGACTCTTACTGGGCATTGGCCGATTGGTACCCACGCGGGAAGGCCGGAACCGCCTACAACGACTTCTGTAGAAGCTGCAGAGATGAGAACGAGCAGGAAGCAGTAGAACACCTTCTTTGCAAATGTCCAGCTCTAATGAGGAGCAGAAATACCATGCTAGGAGCATATGAGTTCACATCGTTACGAGAGCTATCTGATGTAAGTATCCACAACATACACAACTTCATCAACCACGCCGGCTGTTTCTAACATACTCATTCGAGGTATATGGTATCAAAATGGTACTTAGCTGCTACTTGGGCGTAAGTTTTCCGCCACCATTCTAACCTAACCTAACCCTAGCCTACTCAGGTAGGAGTTTAGCCTGCTGCAATAGCCAGAGTGAAGTTGGGCTATTGTTGTTCTGGTCTCCCGAGGCAGATGGAGCTCCGTCACGTCAATGTCCGGTGTTTGTGTGCCTAGAACGGCATTCACAGGTCTAGAGTCTACATAACTCGAGACTGCGTCCCTGTGAATGCCGTTCAGGGCCTGTCTGTAAGCTGACGGGTCCAGAGGCTGCCTAATGAACCTCTGGACTTCGGCCATCAGATCATATAGATGCCTTCTGACGTGCCTTGGCGAGGGCTCCTCTGCACGCAGCTGTCTATTTGGGTGGCCACATCTGTGGCACCCAACAAGAAACTGCTTGCAAAGCATCGTGATGTGCTCCCTAATTGGGAGCATTTTCGCCTCATCATAGAGGTGGTGTTCTGATGACATCAGGAGGCATCCGGTCGCTGTCCTGAGTGCTATGTTTTGTGCTGTCTGTAGCTTCATCCACTGCGTCCTACTAGTCTCCGGCGACCACACTGGTGCTGCGTAATTTAAAACCGGCCGGCCTATTGCCTTGTATGTTGCCAGCAACGTTTCTTTGTCTTTGCTCCAAGTACTGCCGGCTAGCGAATTGAGGACCTTGTTGCTGCTCTGTACTTTATTGACAATAGCGGTTGCGTGCGCAGAGAAGGAGAGCAGGCTGTCGAATGTTACTCCGAGTATTTTGGGATTATTCGCCGTCGGAGTTGGTGTGTCATCGGCGTGAGTTTCCAGCGGTAGCCTGACCTTCGTCCAGGTTGTGAACAGGGTCGCAGAGGATTTCGTAGGAGAGAGGGCTAGACACTTTGCAGTGAAGAAGCGAGAAAGTTCGGAGAGATACCCGTTTACTTTCGAACACAGGTCATCAATTCCATTCCCAGTCGCCATGATCGAGCAATTGTCGGCGTAAAAGACAATCGAGACTCCCTCTGGTGGTTGAAATGTAAAAGTTAAACAGTAGCGGGCAAAGGACACCACCCTGTGGAACCCCCTGTTTTATTTTTCTAAGTTTGCTCGATTTGTCTCTAAACATTACCGACGAGTGTCGACTACTCAGATAATTTGCCGAGCACCGTTTGAGCCTCTGTGGGAGAGAAAGCCTCTATATCTTCTAGTAGCGTGGAATGGCTGACAGTGTCAAAAGCCTTTGACAGGTCCAACGCTACTAGAATCGTTCTGTCACAGGGACGTTTACGGTTAAGGCCACGAGTTATCTGAGTGTTTATGGCGTTAAGTGCTGTTGTTGTACTGTGCACTTTAAGGAAACCATGCTGATGCTTCGCTGGGGTCAGGTAGTTCGCGAAATACGGGAGCAGCGGGGCCTCAAGTGTCTTCGCTACCGGATAAAGGAGTGTTATCGGTTGATACGAATCTCCTTTGTTGACGGGTTTCCCCGGTTTGAGCAGTGGGACCACTCTCCCCACCTTCCAGATGTCTGGGAGGATGCAGTATGAACTGCCTGCTAAAGTAGCTCGTGCCTCGCTCCAGGTCCGACGAGGCATGGGCGCCGAAAGAAATTTCGACTCTGCCGTCGTCTTTCGTCGGATTGGACAATGACCTCACGCTTGACCATGGCTTACTCACACCAGAGGCTAAGTTACAGGTCTTCAGATGTTCTTCCCACTTCTCCCGCTTATGTACGTTCACTAGTTGCCGAATCTCCGCGTTGAGATCCCTGATGCGGGGAGCTCCGGGATCGGCCTGACGAAGGCTGTCACGCTCATCGGGTAGAACAGCCGCTTCGGCTGGGAAATTTGGACGTGGGTCCGTAATGCATCCTGCCGGTACGAAGCGAGCCGCAGCAGCGGTGACAGCCCTGCGGAACTTACGTTCACCAAGATGGACGTCGGTGGGTGTGGGAAGAGCAGCGAAGGTGTTTTCAGTAAATTCCGCGAAGCCTATCCAATCAGCTTTGGAGAAGTTGATATAGGTTCGATGCTCCGTGGTGCGGTTGTGTGTGTTCTGTCGCGATTGTGGTGGGGTCTATTGTGTTATGTTGTTGTGCTGTCGTGTTTGGGACTGCTCAGGTGGACTGGGGTTAGCCGTGGAGGCTGCTCTGTTTGAGCAGCAAGAGGCCACAAAGACGTGGTCCACTGCCGATGTGTCCGTAGGCCTGAGCAGACTCTGAGGTGAATCCACCCCTCGCAAGTATTGCACTTGACTGAGGTGGAGTTGTGGTATAGTCGTCTCTGGCATACAAAGCAAGTGTAGGTTTCTGGCCCTGGATTTGACTGGATGCCAGCCCTGAGTAGAAGAAAACGTAGCGAATGTAGCCCTATGGACGAACAACTTCTGAGATGCTTCTCTGACCTAAACGGGGTTAGATCACCGAAACAACAGCCCTTGGTCGGGTAAACCCTAGTCATTCCGGTACGTAGAACCGGCTGTCGTGGGAATGAGTTTTGTAAATATACCTTCCTGTTGACAAATAATGCAAAGTCAGCGCCAGTTTTTCTTTTGCAGAAATTGCAGCTACCGTTATTGTATCCTTGTTCGTTATATATGGGCTAACTAACTGAAGAAGATGGTCAAACATTCGGTAGACATTCGAAAGTAATTTTCGTAATCGTCTAATTCTTTATAGAGACGAATCGCATTCAGCCAATTAAAATTGGTGTATTTATGTCGCCCCTGATACCATTTTCTACTCCAATTACTCATCTTTTTTTTTTAATGAAAAGGTCAGTAATATAGTCACACACGCCTGTTTTGTATTTTCTTGTTCCATTTTTTACTATATTGCGAACCACACAGCTTAGCTAACCTAATATTCACGCACTCCGCCAATTTATTGTCAAAAATTTCTCATGCACATGCAACTTGTATGAGATCAACCGATATTCAACGGCGTGCGTATGAAGCTAACTCAATTTCCAATTTTTGTTCTGCGTGACATTTTGATTTGACGTTTCGCTCAATGAAATCAAATGCAAACGCATGCAAGTCAATTTCGGGTGACGCAAAAAAACAAATTCGACGGCATGCGTACCAAAACGCAAGCCGCGAATATTAGGTTAGCCTGTAACAAAGGACTTCAATACATATTATTCAATATGTATTCATATTCAATAAATATTAAACATGTAGCATTGGGCCCTGTCACACGGTCTGTATTTATTGACGTGATCCAAGTTTCATGATATTTATTGACGGTGTAGCATGCAGTATTGATGGAACATGATCCATCTCGCAAAATTTCTGAAAATTTTGAAATCTGGATCGCGGATCGTAAAGCTGATGCCACATAAAACTTTTGCTTCGCTTTACGTGACAGATTCGCTTTGACAGATAAGATGAATTGTATGAAAATGCACAAAGCATGCCACATAAATCATTGAAGCTGCAGCGCGAAGCGAAAAGATGGCCCACACCCATATTTTTGCGCGCTTTTACAATCAGCCGGTTTAATATTTGTTTTGTTTCGTCCAAATTCGAGTTTTCATGCAGAAACATAAAATTTAATTACATTGCTGATAATATTAAAGCAAAATATATAAAAAAAAAAGCGGAACAAAATTGTTTTCTTGGCGTTCATTGTGGCATACCCTTTGCGTCTGGCGCTTTCCTGGCAAAGTTATAAATATCACGCAAAGCTACAAAGTTTTATCTGGCATCAGCTTAATACCGTGTGAACGTGTAGCACTTTCAAAACGCGATCCATACATTTCGTCAGTACATCTTTTACTCTCATAATGCGAACATCGAAAACGTATTCGCTCTGCCTTCGCTCTCGGTGCTTAAAACCTTTCAAAACAAACTGAAAAAATTTTAATCAACATTGGAAATTTTAAAATAACTGTGGAATGCATTATCTGTAAATTATACGTACAAAATAAAAAATATTTTCTTGCGTCATAATAAGCGTTCAGCACAAAAATTATGCAAACACTGACACGATAAATATTGAACATGTAGCATTCGTGCGCGATCCATCAATCTATCAATATGGATTGCGATCCAAATACTGCGATAATTACCGACCGTGTGGCATCAATCGCGATTTTTGTTATTTATTGAAGGTGCAGCATCTAATATTGATGGATCGTGATACGGATCGCAATATATCTAGAAATTTTGAAATCCGGATCACGTATCGTGGATCGCGCAATAAATATTGAAGGTGTAGCATATTCAAAATGCGATCCATACATAACGTCAGCACATCTTGTATTCTCATAATGCGAACATTGAAAACGTATTCGCTCGTATTCGGCGCTTAAAACCTTTCAAAGCAAATTGAAAGCATTTACATTAACATTAGAAATTTTAAAAGAGTTATGTGTAAATGAATAATCCGTAAATAATTGGTACAAAATAAAAATATTTTCTTGCGCCATAATAAGCGTGCAGCACAAAAATTATACAATTACGGGCGCGATAAATATTGAACGTTTAGCACACACTCACGATCCATCAATATGGACCACGATCCAAATATCGCGATCCGTATTGAGTGTAACAGGCGCCTATGACAGGGCTCTCCTTTGAGGCTCTCCAGTAGAGATGGGCAGCTCAACTCGAGCGAAGCTACTAAGCTGCCTCCCAGCAGTGTTTCGCATGTTCAGATTCTAAAAAAAATATGACTCAGTAACTCAATAAATATTCGCCACATTGTCGGTCCTCAAAGTAAAGAATGAAAATAAAGTCGAGAAAAATTTAAGTTTTAAAAATTTAAAATACCAACTCTTTTCCTCTTAACAGATCTACAGTGTAAACCAGCTCTACAGCAGAGCTTCTTAAAGTGGGTTCCACGGAACCCAAGGGTGCCGTAGAAAAGTCACCGGGGTTACGCGAAATTAATTTTGATGTAATTTACATGAACAAAGCTGACGGGGACGATGACGCACAAATTAGCTCAACTTTCAACTTCGCTTATGTGTCTGCGTCATGTGACAACTATTCTGTGTTTCGTTTACATATTTGAACTAAATTTTTTTTCAGTTTGAGAAAATTTTTGGATTTATTTAAATAAGAAATGTAAAATAGGATGAAAGAAAAGTAAAACTGCAGTTTTTGCAAAGAACAGCAGTGAATTTTTGATTTTACGGGCGCAATGGCGTACGGATAATATGTAACTTTCCGCAAAAGCACCGTTGTCGCTCGCAATGACGGTGACGATGTCGGTGACGTAATGGACGTTGTGTACTTTCGCTTTAAGAGCGTTGAGCTTACGCTTGATAGCTTGTTATTTTTTTAACTAACTTCTAAAATACAATCACCGTTTAGGGTCTGCCTAAAATACTAGGGACCTCCCTTTGTGGCACAACATCAAGGCGCACGTGACAAATCGGTGGAGAAGCTCGGCCACACTATAACATATTGTGTAAGCGCCAATCACATTATCTTTTGAATTTGAGTTTATAACACTCGACGGGAAGCTTTCCAATAAGGGTGTTGGTTAAAGGGGTGGTGAGCGGAAGAGGACGGGGCGTGGCATCTCCCAAAACACCCCTTCCGAAACACGTTATGCCATCCACGATATTTTTGCAGATAATTACTTTCTGCGTAGGCGACTTTCGGCCACACTTGGCGATTATAACCTTTTCGAAGTAGAATTCTTCTTTCTATATTGCGAAAGAAAGGGGGTCGAGACCCCTTACGTTATCCACAGTATTTTTGCACATAACTCGTAATAGCTCTTCGCAAAAATATTGTGGATAACTGCTCATTGGATTAACCACCCGCCTCTTCTTCACTCGATCGTTTGACAGTTCAACGTAAATAACTATTAGCTTCAAAGTCGTATGTATCGCTTTGTGATTTTGTTACATTTAATAGCGTTCTAGTACGCGATAGTTTGTGCTATCACGTTTTGGTGTTCTTGTACCCAAAAAACTTGTAAGAAAGGAGAAATTTAGAGCGCAAAGTGATATTTCTTTTTGAGAAGTTGCTAGTTTTTACTGGATAAATTTTTGCTAGTAAGAACTTGCAAGTGAGAAAAACAGCTGATCGCATGTTGCAGGGTGGAATTGAAACTAATAAAAGAAATATTTATGAGGTTATTATAGTTGAAATCGACAAAACAACCCTATTTAAATATAATATATATTGTTTTATTAGCAACTAGCTTCGAATAAACAACAAATTAATCAGCTGTTCGTTGAACTTGCAAATTATTAGTGATTTGGCGTTCTTGTACTTTTGTCCTATGAGAGCGAATTCTCAGAAATTAAATTACTGGAGAGTTACTGGCAAGTTACCAGATAATTTGTAAAAGAACACAACTATTGTTGAAATATTAGGGGTCTATATCAAGTGATAAAGGGATAAATTGCTTAAATTTATCAGTTTATCCGCTTTCTTTCATGAACGTACCTTATACCATGTCCCCACCAGAGCTAACCACGTAGTTATGGCTACTGAGTTGATTATCCCGATAACCCACTTGATTTAGCGTAGTTTCGCCATATAAAAATGACAGCACTTAACCATTTCACTGAGATGGTTAAAAGCTAACCAACTCGAAACCACGTCGAGAGTCTGATACAACCCTGTGTTTTCCCGCCATCTGTGGGTCATTAGCGTTAAAATGTAAAGAACTCGTTCCCTACTAGTGTTTGGACTCAGCTAAAATCAGATTAGATTTACTCCGGTTTTTAAAAAAATTTGAAATCAAGTCCTCTACTCCGCTTGACTTCAAATCTATTCCGTTTTTTCATTCATGTTATGCCCCTCTTGGGGCCGTTTTTTGAGTGTTCACCACCGGTTTCAGTAAAAAAATTAAAAGTTAGCCAAATCTCACTGTTAAAAAGTAACTTTTTCATAGCAATGAGCCAATAAAGTAACTTCGTTATTTTTTGATGTATGGCTGTACAAATTGGCGGATGCAGAACTTTACTTAAGTTGTTAAAAAATATATGTAAAATGAAATTTATATAAAGTAGAAAAGGTTTGCTTTTTTACAAATTAAGTGTTAGATACGTTCTACTAACTATATAGAAAATGCTAAAAATTACCTAAATTGTAACATATCCTTACATTGCCTCGCGTACTTATTTTGCATGAATAGAAAATATTTTAGTCAAACAATTAATGTCAGAAACAAAAATTCAATCTAGTACGGAAATTTTGTTTTTGCTCCGATTTTTGCGGGAATTTAGTCCTGAATCGATTTTTGGAAGTCCGAACACTGTTCTTTACATTTGTACTGTTTTATAAACCTTAAACCGCAGTGCGGACAGCAATAGTTAGTGAGGTGGTTAAGTTCGATTTGGGATGGTTAACTTTTTGGTGGGGACATGGTATTAGTAAAAAATTTCAAAAAATTGTTTATTTTTTAACTTATCTGGCTGGTTACGTTTCATTCTTACCTCGTCCGTTGTGCAAATGTTCCTTTTATGTGTTTGTAACAAAATCAACCACCTGGCAACTTGTCAGAGTGGAATTTTGCTGAAATTTATGCGTTTATCCACCAAAAGAGATAAACTTTGGTTAAATAGGTTTCCATACAAAGTTTAACAGTTCATTTATCAAAATGATAAATCTATCACTTTATCAAGAGTTTATCACTTTTGCTGAAGACCCCTATTGTTTTTATTATAGCTAATATGCAGGCCGATTCTGAACAGAAACTCCCCGGTAGTTTTCTCCCTTTTCCCCTTCCTCCTATCACGAATAAAAATTCCTTGAAGATTTTTTCTACTAAATGGCGGAGTTGAGCTCTCAAAAAAGTGTCAAACAGCTTTTTCGAAGTTTAGTCGAAGAATTTAATCCTCCCAAGTTTTCGGGGAAAATGCAACTCCTGGGAGCTAATTATGTGAGGATTTCTTTCTCAGGAGAAACAAATTCCCGGAGAACAAACTCCCCGGGAGTATTAAGAATTGGCCTGATAAACTTTAACAATTAGACTGATATTCCAAGTGTTTCCTGCGTTTTGATACAAGTCATTCCGGCAGGTTCTGCAATTCACTTGCGAGTGAATTTTAGTCAAGTTCGCTTTGAATTCAAATTGGCAGGGGTCGAAATTCACTCCAGAACCTACCCGAATGCCTTCATTTGCTTCAAATAGGCGAAAACGCAAGTGAAAATTGTGATTTTTACCCATTTTTCTAAGGGGTCCCTAGGAGCCTATAGGGGGCCTAGATGATCGGCGTCACGCAGCCTCCTCCTTCGCCCACCGTCCCTTTAACCAACGTTCTTATACCATGTTCTGACCGACATCGAAAACACGTTTTCGTTGCTAAAACTGGTTTTCGAACTAAAACTTGTGTTTTCGTCCATGTAAAATCTGTCAAACGAAAACAAGTTTTCGCTGAAAACCACTTGAAAACTCACGTTCCACTCATTCTAATCGGTGTCTGCACTAGTTTTTTTCGATTATTTATCGGCTCGGTGGAGGTCATATTTTATCATATTTAATACGCCACTTCGGATTTATTGATAATTGGCTGACCAAAATAAAATAAGTATGGAAGTAAAAGGTTGTCAATAAAAAGAAATTGAAGGAAAATTATTTTGATTTTGTATTTGTGTAGGCCTTCGCCCACAATCCCAAAACTCGTTTTTTAAGGTGTTTTCGTTGTCGGTCAGAACATGGTATTATTGGAAAGCCAACCCACACTAGATCCGATACTAGGGTTCTGGTACTCGATTTCAAAAAATATCGTTCCAAACTATCGGTATAGAATACCAGAAGTAACGATATGGTATCGTATCGTATCGAAATTCGTCTCCCTACTTCAGATTAAACAATTTATCGACCGTTTCGGATTTTTGGGAAAATTTTATCGGTATGATAATTAGACTTATCAGATATTTCCGAAAGATATGTAAATTATTTGCATCAATAATTAACAACTAGTACATAATTGTGAAACGTTTTTTGTAAAGGTTTATAATGTGTGGAAGGACCTGCCTGTAAGTGTAGAAATCTTGTAAAGCACCTTGTTATCATATTAAATTTGCGGTATCCCTTTCATGCAGGACATTGGAACCGCAAGATGTACTTTGTGCCTGTAAATATAAATCCACTAATTCGACTGTCAATATAAACAAGTCTGAAAACCACGGCGTCGATAAACCTAAGAATGAAGACCAAGAAGCCGGGCATTCAATTGGAGATAGTACTCTTACTCCGGAATGGCGTTCTGAGTTTAATTGCGGCCGTAAATATCAACCTTCATATAATATGACACCTACTGATATTACACCTGTGATTGTATCAACTGATCACTTCTGTGACGACTCTGAAAGTGAGGGATCGAACTCTCACTCGAGAGTAGTTGTGCCTATGATGTGGGGCATGATTCCGTTTTGGCACAAAGGGGACTATCGACGTCACGGTTTGTCAACCAACAACTGCCGATTAGAGCATATGTTAGAATCCAAGTTATATCGAGGTCCATTCCGAAGAGGTCAGCGATGCGTGGTGCTGTGTGAAGGATTCTATGAGTGGCAAACAACAAAATCGGCCAAACCTTCGGAACGTGCAGCCCATCTTTTACACATGCCTCAAGCGGAAGGCATAAAGGTTTACGATAAGTCTACATGGACACCAGGGAATGTACAACTTCTGAAAATGGCTGGCCTTTTTGACGTCTGGGAGGACGAAAATGGAGACAAGATGTTTAGTTACAGCATTATAACATTTGAGTCATCTAAAATAATGTCATGGCTGCATCATCGGATGCCAGCCATACTGGAAACAGAGCAGCAAGTGAACGTACGTACATAAAGTAATTATTGCCTATCAATATAAAAATTTAGTTTTCTCATAAAGGACTGGCTTGACTATAGGCGAGTCACCGACGAAGAAGCGTTGGCGACATTGCGTCCTGCCAGCGAATTGAAATGGTACCGCGTATCAAATCTTGTTAATAATTCACGAAATAAATCTGAAAAATGTAATAAACCTATCGAGTTGGTACAAAAAGCGGAAAACAATACAAAAAATAAAACATTGCTGAGTTGGCTGAATGTGCGAAAGCGTCGCGAAGAACAGGCAAGGCAATTGAGCGATGATGAGAGCACAACAGGATTTGGCGGTGGGAGCGGCGGAGCAAGCACAACAAGTGAAAGCGAGGCCGAGAACCCGCCAAAACGACCACGCTTCCGCGACTACAAACGAGCGGTCAGAGAAGCGGCTCTACTTAATGCCGCATCGACAGATAGTGCCAGCGAAAAACCGCAAACGTGCGATGAAAGCTAGGTTTTGAATGTAACAAGTCATCTTTGCCAAGTTTATCACTCACATTATTCATTATAACTATACATAAAATACATATTAACAATTAGCATTGAATGAAATTAGAAGTTAAAAATTGCAAAATAAAAAACTTGTTTTTATAGTACTAATCATAAAAATGGCATTAACCCTAGAACACTGACGTTCGCCTGTGAGGCGGAACGAATTCGGTTTCCGCGCGATATTTCAGGAACGCTTTTAATGATCAAAGTAAACGTTCGCACCAACTCAGCTTAGCGCTGTACGAGGCTGTTAGCAAACGCACATTGTACAGTGGCCTTGCTGGGCTGAGCTCCACGCAATCTTGACGCCAAACAAGCGAACGTTAGTAGTAAAGGTTGTTGTTGTTGTTGTTGTAGCGGCTACAACAACCCCGCCCAGGACGGTTGGTATCTCAGTCGTTGTCGTCAAGTTCCACTAAAGGCAGCCCTAGGAAGCCTGCAGCTTCTGTAGGGTTGGTCCACAGGGACAAGGTTGTTAGGGTTGTCGGGTTTTCCGGGCATGCGAAGAGATGTTTCGAGTCATGTGGGGTCTCTCCGCATGCCGGACACTCATTTGGCACATCCTCATTCAATCTACTCAGGTAGGAGTTTAACCTGCTGCAGTAGCCGGAGCGAAGTTGTGCTAGTGTCTCCCAAGGCAGATGAAACTCCGTCTCGTCTTTGTCCGGGGGCGGTATGCCTGGAACGGCATTCGCAGGTCTAGAGTCTACATAACTCGAGACTGACTCCCTGTGAATGCCGTTCAGGGCCAGTCGGTAAGCTGACGGGTCCAGAGGTTGCTTGATGAACCTCTGGACTTCGTCCGTCAGCAGCTATCTGTTTGGGTGGCCACTTCTGTGGCTCCCGATCAGGAACTGCTTGTAGAGCATTATGTTGTGCTCCTTTACGGGGAGCATTTGCGCCTCGCCGTGGAGATGGTGTTCGGGCGACATCAGGAGGCATCCTGTCGCTGTCCTGAGTGCGGTGTTCTGTACAGTCTGTAGCTTCGTCCACTGCGTCCTACTAGTCCCCGGCGACCACACTGGCGCTGCGTAGTTCAAAACCGGCCGGAATATCGCCTTGTATGTTGCCAGCAACGTTTCTTTGTCTTTGCCCCAAGTTGAGGACCTTGTTGCGGCTCTGTACTTTATTGACAATAGCGGTTGCGAGCGCAGAGAAGGAGAGCAGGCTGTCGAATGTTACTCCGAGTATCTTGGGGTTATTCACCGTCGGAATTGGTGTGTCATCGACGTGAATTCCCAGCGGTAGCCTGACCTCCTTCGTCCAGGTTGTGAACAGGGTCGCAGAGGATTTCGTAAGGGAGAGGGTTAGACACTTTGCAGTGAAGAAGCGAGCAAGTTCGGAGAGATACCCGTTTACTTTCGAACACAGGTCATCAATTCCATTCCCAGTCGCCATGATCGAGCAATCGGCGGCGTAAGAGACAATCGAGACTCCCTCTGGTGGTTGAGGGAGCTTTGAAATGTAAAAGTTAAACAGTAGCGGGGAAAGGACACCACCCTGTGGAACCCCCTGTTTTATTTTCCTGAATTTACTCGTTATGTCTCTAAACATTACCGACGAGTGTCGACCACTCAGATAATTTGCCGACCACCGTTTGAGCCTCTGTGGGAGAGAGGAGGCCTCTATATCTTCTAGTAGCGTGGAATGGCAGACGGTGTCAAACGCCTTTGACAAGTCCAACGCTACTAGAATTGTTCTCTCACAGGGACGGTTTCGGTTAAGGCCACGAGTTATCTGAGTGTTTATGGCGTTAAGTGCTGTTGTTGTACTGTGCACTTTACGGAAACCATGCTGATGCTTCGCTGGGGCCAAGTGGTTTGTGAAATACGGGAGTAGCAAGGCCTCGAGTCTCTTCGCTACCGGGGAAAGAGTGTTATCGGACGATAAGAATCACCTTTGTTGGCAGGTTTCCCCGGTTTGGGCAGTGGGACCACTCTCCCCACCTTCCAGATGTCTGGGATTATGAGAGGGGCCATAGACAAATTGAGGACCTCCGTTAGGTACGCTACCCCCGCAGGACCCTAACTTTTCAGCATCAGCATGCATATTCCGTCGGGACCCATGGCTTTGGAGGCTTTCGCCTTCCCGATGGCCACCTGAACTTCACCGCAAGTGAAAGCAAGGGGGGCACAGGTTGTTGGCAGTTTGTGCAGCCTTCTGGTCACTCGACGCTTGGCTTTGTCCACCGGAGGATGCAGTATGAACTGCCGGCTAAAATAGCTCGCGCATCGCTCCGGGTCAGATGCTCCTCCCACTTCTTCCACTTATGTACGTTTACTAGTTGCCGAATCTATGAATGGTATGAAGCGAGCTGAAGCAGCAGTGACAGCCCTGCGGAACTTACGTTCCCGAGATGGACGTCGGTTGGTGTGGGAAGCGCTGTGAAGGTGTTTTCGGTAAACTCCGCGTAACCTTTCCAATCAGCTATAGAAAAGTTGATATAGATCCGGTGTTTGGCGGAGGCAAACGACAGCCGGTTTTACGTACCGGAATGTCTCGGGTTTTACCAAGGGCTGTTGTCTCGGCGATCTAACCCCGTTTAGGTCGGCGAAGTATCTCAGAAGTAGTAAAGGTAATTTTGCTTGCTGTATTTATTTCAGTTTTTAACATGTTTGTTGGCTATTTTCTGTTTTGAGCTTAATTTTTTTTTTTTCGAGGGGTTCCTATGAAGAACAAGTTCTAAAATGTAACCGATAGTGAGAACAATTTGGAAGAAGACTTCAGTGAATGTGCTAATGAATAAAAACTAAGCAGTTGCTTTTTCTTAAGATTTCAAACCTTTTGCCTGATTTATTCCTATAACTTTACGTAAAGCATCTGAAATTTTAAGAAAAAA
>NW_023458555.1:48235373-48260231 GCF_013731165.1 Rhagoletis pomonella
AAGATTATACAATATGTGTTATTTTCAATACGAATAATTTTTTATTAATATTAAAAAAATTATTAAATTATTTTATTTTTTTACTTTAAAAACAAATGAAATATGTTTAAGCCCATTTTTTTTAAACAAATTTAAAGTTCTAGAAAGACAGAATTTGTACTTTTTTTAAAGTAGCCTCACAGGCGAACGTTAGTATTAAAGGTATAAAAAATAAGGTTAGTATTCTAGGCAGGGTTCGTTTTTGCCTCATTTTACCCCTCGCTCGCTCGTTAGTTTGCTCTGCAACTCACGAGCAACAAGCGAGGCTGTTTGCAAACGAGCACTCGTTAAGTACGAGCGCATGCGCTGAGCAGCCAGCGAGCGAGTAAGCAAACGAGGGCAGCGCAAGAGTTGAGCGGCAAGCAAACGAGGACCTCATGAACCAAAAATACAAGATCACGTAAGAACGCGACGTTGTATTTGTAACTGGTTTTGAGAAAAAAGTTTGCGAAAGCGGGTTCGTCAGCTATGCGTTTGTTTACATCACAAGCACCACTATTTTACACTTTTATTCAAGTAAAGATGAGTTAATTCAACATGACAACACATTTTAAAGCATTTTGTTGCATCATTTTACCTAAATTGTGCGTTTAAAGTGGCTGACAATAATTTTGGCTAATTTTGGTTTTCGTTGTTTTTTTTTGCTTTGTTTACTTTTCGCTCGTTTTCCAGTGAAACAAGATGGCTTAGAACCCGCTAAAAAATCGACTTTTTTCACTCTCTTGTTCTTACGTGATCTTGTGTCTTTCGTTCATGCGAGGACCTCATTAGCTCTCCCTCGCGAGGGCGTCGTTGCGAGCTAAAAGCTAAAAGCGACTATGGTGGAATTATTGCGCCATGAAAGCGACAAACTTATGTTCGCTTTTGAGGAGTTGTCCATAAAATAAAAATTATTTGTTTTCCAATAGAAATGGGAAGATTACGATAACCGGGCGACAAATTTTGACTATGCCATTGGGAAGCTACTCCGCTTTTCAAATATACACACTTTCAGGTTTCGGGGCCTTCTAGTTTTAAAGATATACGTTTGCTTGTTGGTTTAATTCCCTGAACCGTCCCTGTTTTCATATGGCGCTTCATTCTTTATTTCAAATTGAAAACACATTGCGATCATATTGTACCAGCAATATAGAAGTATTAAATATATGGTCACTTACAGTTAGGGGATTCACAAGACGTGTTAACCGTCGTAAAATCTTAAGCTTAACACTTGTTTATGTAAAATAGCGGTTAAAATGGTTGGGGGGTTGGCTAATTATATATTCTTTATCAGTTTAAAAGAATTTCGGTTTAGTTAGAAATCCCCTAAAACCATTTTAATTAAAAGAGATGTTAACCTTAAGATTTTACGACGGTTAACACGTCTTGTGAATCCCCTAAGTGTAACTCGGCGAATAAAAAGTTTACAAATATTCTACCACACTTTGTAAGAGCTCTACCGCTGTTTTTATTAATAATCTACCACTAAATTAGTTTCTGAAGTGACAACCCTGGTACCAAAAGTTCCCATATTCCAAAATCCTGTAAATGAGAGTGATTTTTGGTGAGTTCTGTAGGGAATGAGTTGCAAGATTTTACCCAAGGCCATGATACAATCAAGGTGTGATTGACAATTCAGCGCGGCTCTCTTTTAAGGTACTAATATGTCAAAAAGTATAAACAAACGATTTAACCCTTAGTTTTGCATGTATCTTGTCAGCACCGATGCCCTAGGCTTTTATTTCGGTTATAGTTTTGTTTTACTTATATTACCTGGAATATATATATTTTGTCAATAAAATAAAACAAATTGTTTATAACATAGTTTTAGTAATTTTCTTGCTTTTAATTGCCCAAGTTTTATGCTTTTGTGCGTTTATTTTTATTTTTGAATTTTTTATCCTAAACATTATTCGATACTTATAAAAGTAGGATTTTACATTTGTTTCCAATTCTATATATGTGAGCTTAACTCTTACACAGTTTTCCATTAAAGACTTTGCTTCGAGCAGTTTTAAATTGAGCTCTTCCATACTTGCTTGCATGGTATTAATTATTTCGGTAAGAAGAAGAATTATTTCTGTTCTCAACGTACATTCTAAAGAGTCGCCTGTTTGAGTTAGGACATCAGCAAATAATGTATCCTGATCGCGTTCTAAATCCTCACTTGTTTCAGTTATTTCGTATGGCATTGGGACTGCGCCCCGGTATAAACGAGCTCGTTTGAAAGTACTTGATTCGGACGGACAACTAATGAAATCACTTTCCTTGAAGTGGTTTTCACAAACGCGAGATGAATCACGTAGTACAACACCACAGCTTTCTTCCCATCGCTGCCGTCTTAATTCGCAACTAGGTGGTTTAAAACATCGCACTATTTTCGTGTCCTGACTTTTATTCCATACAGCGCACCGTTCAAACGTTTTGCTCTGTTTCATCTTGGTTTCCTTACATAAAATATTTTAAAAAAGTCAAACGTATTTACTTATTACCCAACTTTAAATGTACTTACTTGCTCTCCTCGGCGGTTTATCTCTTAACAATTTCACGTTTATTAAGAAAATTTGTTGCTTGAAAAATGAGTGTGTAACTTTTTTTAAACAAATTCAAATTTGAAAAAAAAAATTCAAATGGGTTAAGAATTAATTTCAGTTTGACATTATAGCCTGCTTCTTATGAGAGCAATGTCAAAATCAATCACACTTTGTAAAAACCTGTAAAAACGTTAACCAGTGATCAATTGACACCTTTAATCATGATGCAAACCACAAGGTGGTTTCAGCTCGTTTTGTCCATGATACAAAAAATTATAGTTTAAAAAACTAAAACCTCCCTATTATAACTGCCATTCGTACTGTCATCAGGTATGTAACTTGAGAATAGAAATCGCTGCATCTTTTAGGCGCATCAATATTACATAGTTACATCCCGAGCTAATAAAAAAAAAAGCCTTCACTTACTCATATTTATTTCTAAGGAGTAGATATCGTCGTCTGCGTAAAGTTTTGCCATTTGACGGTATTTTGAGTTATAGATGCAGTTATATTTTTTAAAATAAGCTCTTTCTATTAGTGTTATCGCTTTGTCGATATCTCGCCTATTCTCTGAGATATTCCGTATGATTTTGTTGTATATCCAAGGTCAGTAGCTTTTTCGTTTTTTGGTAAATATCGTCGCCTCAGAAAACGGATGACGAATGTGCAAAATCACGATTTTGGGATTTTGACATGCTTTTTTGATTTCTGTAATCCATTTTTTTATATCTCCCTTAGTTTTTGAGATATTTCATGCGCATTTTGTCGTATGTTACATAATATTAATGATTGGATATGCCTTTTGTTGTATGTGCTGAAAATGCGTCCCATCCCAACGGGACTGAAAGTTAGCTGCTCCCCAAAGAGCAAGTATGAAGCAAAGTAAAATATAAATTTTTAAATTTCTAACAATGCTCAGAAATAAATATCATTTTGAGTAGTAACATAAAATATGATAAAATATTTTCTTTTGAAAAAAAAAAAATTTATGTATAAACATGTATGTACATATGTATGTATTTTCGTATGTATACCACATAGAAAAGAAAAAAACATGTTTATATGTAAGTACACTTAATATAACCATCAAATGGTTTACAAAAACGCAATTCTTTTATTAAAACAAAAATATAATGTAAAAATTAAAATCTGAATGCATCGTTTTTTAAATGCTTTAGTTGAAGCAAGGGAGCGCTTCTTGACCTTGACCGCTAATGACCAGGGAACGGATTTTTAGGACCTAAAAACCTATAAAAACGACAAAATAAAATAACGAAATAGGCTAGAAAAGGCAAAAGAAAATAGCGAAGGCACTAGGTATTGCAAAAAAGGCAAAACAAAATAGCGAAAAAGGCAGGAAAAGGCACTAGCTATTGGAAAAAAGCAAAATAAGGCACTAAAAAAGACAGAAAATACGAAGAACAATCAAAAAATACATTTATTTTAGAAATGTTTATATTACAAGTAAAAAAAAAAAAAACTATGAACTAGTTTCATTATATGAAAAATTTGTACTTTAACCTGGCAAATCCACCATATACCAGGTATTCACAATACGCAAATCTTGGAAAAGACCCGCGAGACCCCGTTGCCTATACGCCGCTATTCTGAATTTGGCATCCCTTCAAAACTCATACGGCTATGTAAAATGACGTTGAGTAATACCACCAGCTCCGTCAGAATTGGGAAAAACCTCTCCGAGCCGTTCGCCACCAAACGGGGGTTTCAGAAAGTCCCTTTCATGTGACTTCATTAATCTGATGTTGGAGAAGATAATAAGAGCTGCAGAACTGAACCGCTCGAGAACAATTTACTACAAGAGCGTGCAATTGCTGGCATCATCGGTAACAAAAACCGCGATGTCTGTTCTGTCTTTTCAAAGTTGGATAAGGAAGCAAAGCGTGTGACTCTGGTGGTAAACGAGGACAAGACGAAGTATCTCCAGTCATCAAACAAACAGTCAGCATACTCGCGCCTTGGCAACCACGTCATTGTTGACAGTTACAATTTCGAGAAAGTAGAGAATTTCGTTTACTTAGGAACCAGCATTAACACCGATAACAATATCAGCATTGAAATCCAACGCAGAATCACTCTTGCCAACAAATGCTACTGTGGACTGAGTAGGCAATTCAGGAGTAAAGTCCTCTCTCGACCTACGAAAACCATGCTTATAAGTCACTCATCATGCCCGTGCTGGTATATGACACAGAAGCATGGACAATGTCAACATCCGATGAGGCGGTTCTTGGAGTGATCGAGAGAAAGATTTTGCGGAAGATTTACGGGCCTATACGCGTTGGCGACGGCGAGTACCGCAGACGATGGTACGATGAGCTGTATGAGCTTTACAACGACATGGCCATAATGCAGCGAATTAAAATACAGCGGCTCCGCTCGCTTGGTCATGTCGTTCCAATGGACACCGACGCTCCAGCTCTGAAAGTATTCAACTCGGAACCCGCTGGTGGTAGCAGACAGTGTTGCCAGGTTTTCGGCATGAGAAAGCGTCCCTCTTGGTCTGAAAAAACGTCATTTCCTACCCAAAAACGTCTTTTCCATGTATGCACACAGAATTGTTCTTATTAAACTTTTATTGTATACAAAGGTACATATGTATGTACGTAAGGTATATTAAAATGTTATTTCGGCAGAGCACATTTAAAATTCATTAGTGGTATTCACCAAAGTGAGCAAGTGGCGTGGCACTCTGGCAAAACAGCAGATGAGCTCAAGCAATGACTGTTGACAACAAGTTGGTGAATACAACTATTGTAAACTGGTTTGAGATCGTTAGTGTAAAAACCATTTTATACAAACACTTGTGATCAACTGTTTTTCTTTTGTTTATTTAATGTTTATTATTTTTCATAAAAGCCTAGCTCATTATATAACTAACACAATATAAATCCACATTTCAAACTTTGTGCAGAAATTATAAAAAATTTGCAAAGTTTCAGCTAGATTTTCAAGTTTTTATTCAGATTTTTTAGAATTTGTTTGAGTATGCAGTTTGATAGCCCATCAAATTCCAGTGCAATAATGTGCAACCTTTAAGTTGCTAAAGAAGAAGATTTCGAAAAACTGCCACTGCCACTTCCACTTCCTACGTTATTGTATTTTGGGCTTTAGTTGTATACTCAGCTCGTCGAAAGTCTTGTCATCATCTTTTGATAAAAGCATCCAGCTTACATTCTGTATACATCCTTTTTTTCTTTTTTACTTTTATTTTATCTTTCAGCTTCGCTAAAAGCACTTCTACCAACGCTTGGCTTACCAAATGTACGCCATTTGATAAAATTTTGCGATTGAAATTCATTTTCAATAATGTAAATAACAATTCTTGTTGAATCGAAAATCGCCTCGTCTGAATAGGGATGGCAACTTTTTAACTTTCAACTTCTCATTCAACTTCGCCTTCAACTTTTGTTGCCTGAAAAATCGCCGCGTGCGAATGCCCTTCAAGACCAATAATTTGAGGGTATTCGTGGGAAAGTTTATGCAGGTACATTTACATATTTTACACTTTTAACATAAAGGTGTATGCACATATTTTAAAGTACACTGCTTAACTATCAAATTTTATAAGTTATTATGAATGGATAACAGAGACATCTTATTTGAATTCAGTACTAAAACTTAATATTTTAATAGTATTTCAAGTGCTTATCAAAACTTTGCGACACGCACATATGGACAAGATTGGCCATTTATTTATCTTAAAATTATTTAATTTTAATTATTTGTTTATAAAAATGCAGTTTATACTTTAACAAAACCCGTATAAATCCAAGATTGAATCTTTGCGCAACATTAAAAAATCAACACAATTTCGTAAAAATTTCGAGCTTTTTAATTAGATTTACTAGAAATACATATTTTGAGTATGCAGCTCGATCAATTTAAATAAAGTGCAAGTTTAAAATAGCTGCGACGTATCGTTGATTTAATTTATTTTTTTTGGTGAAGGTGTTGCTCATTTTCTTCATTAAAAAAATTGTCGAACATAGATACTTAGATATATGTGTAGCATTATACCTTGTATATACATTTACTTGTCGTGTTATCTTGTACGCATGAGTACCATAGAATGCCGTGATTTTAAGGACTAAATATTTTTATCAGATCATATTACTATATTCAAAACTGAATGATCGTTTCCTTTTTGTAAACTACTGTGCATGTATAGTTGTATTGTGTATATGTTTGTTTTTTGCTTGTTATATCTGAATGATCTGATTATGTTTACTTGTTTTTGGTATGTATATGAAAATATTTTTATATAAAAGTTTTGGAAATTAAAATGAGGTCAGAATAGAAATAACGTTTGAGTCGATCAGTTCATTCAGAAAACGAATCATTTCTTTAAAAACGGCATCCTTACATATGGCAGAAAATGACCGACATCGTCAAAAAAAATGCCACGCATCAATGGTAAATCCCAGCTACTTTAAACTTGCACTTTATTATACTAAATTTGAATGAGCTAAATAACTGGAAAATATTAAAAAAAAAAAAATTGAAATAGAATACTCGAAATTTTTACGAAAGTTGGTCAATTTTTTTTAATGTTGTTCAAAGATTTAGACTTCTATTCATATACCTTTGGTTAAGGAGTAAACTACATACATTTTTATAAACAAATAATTAAAATTAAAAAATTGTAAAATATTCAAATCTAGTCAATATGTGAGCGTCGTAAAGTTATGATATTTAAGAAAATTTCTTTTCTTAATTAACGATGCACTGTTTCTATATGAAACTGATTTCCACATTTGGTTTTAATAAGATTTAGTATCGAAAACATTCTTTCAAAACTTGACCAGGAATGTGAGGTTGATAGCACACCTTGTGCTATATTATAATGCAAGGCGAATTTATATAAGGTGGCGTTGTTTCATCAGCTGTGAGTAGCGTTTGATTGTCAAAATTTTGTATTTCGCTAGTGAGTGAGTGAAAACGTGAGAGTGTTTGTATTTTCTGTCGCCCTTTTTCCTTCGGGGAAGAATAGCTGAAATTTGACAATGGCCCGCTAGAAGCAAAAACAAAATACAAGCAATTGTTATATTTGTTGAATCGATACCACCTTATATATATTCGCCTTGCTATAATAGTTCGTTCGAAACCTTTTTTAAAAACAACAAAGGCAAAAACCAGAAGGCGAAGACAAAAAGAGAATAAAAACATTTCCCGCAGTGAATTTTCAGGGCTATATATTTATAGTATTCACCACGAAAATGTACTAAAAAGTACTGCGTAGTAAGAAAGTATATTCTGCCTTATCCTGAGTTTTCCCCGAAAATAATTTCACCCGAAATTTTGTATTCCGCCCATAGTAAGTATATGGAAACCAAACGTGAAAAGTCAACCGGTTCGGGGAAAATGAAACTCGTGATAGGGCTGATTTAGGGGATTCCCTTAAATCCGTAAAGGCTCGTTGTGAAAAGGTGTAAATAGGAGCATAAAGTGACTGTTTGACAGATCAACCAGGATTTCTTAGGTCGGTGTTATGCAGACAAACTTTTGTTTGCCAAATTAAATGGCGGCTGCTTAGTTTGCTCGGAGGTGGTTATGTTGAGTTTGGCACAGGGTTGCACGTTCATTATGGTTTTCAAGGCTATTGCCAACACGAAATGAAAATTTCACATGTACATAACGTGCACAATTCATATATATTCATATATCTTTGAAGCTCCTACAGCATAAATTCAGTTATTTAGCTTTCGGTATCACGGCAATTTATGTGTATAACAACAATTATCTAAAATTTTTGTATATGACAACACCGAATTTGCTGCAGTTCGACCAAACAAAATTAGTTTGCTGTGAAAGTCGTCAAACTCGCTCTCTCCGAGTTTGCTGCAACAACAATTGCACGCAGTTTGCCAAACAAAACTTTTGCATAACACCAACCTTAGGCCCGGTTGTTCAAAGTCTGATTAGTACAAATCGGAGGTAGAAGCTCTGGTTAAATACAAAGACTGCTTTATCGGTCACATGTTATGTGCATGATGTCGGAACCGTCGATAATGATGTTTAACCGGCAAGTACTGATAACCAGACATTGAGTAACCGGCCCTAAGGCATATAACATGGAGTCGGTAACGTCGATAACGATGTTTTACCGGAGATTAGTGTTAACCAGACATTGAGTAACCGGCCCTTAGTGTTTTCCATCACATCCCGCCATCTTTTCTCTCTCACTCTTGGCTGGAATATAATTAAAAATGCCGAAAATCAGCAGAAAACCTAAGCAAATAAAGGTAGTGGATGAAATTCATACCTTTTATTCGCTTATTATTTTTCTTATTTTTTTTTCATTATTTTATCATGCATTTTAGTCATGATCCAACTACACAAGATCTGACAAGATGAAGCAAAAGAAAGAAGTAATCTTCTGGCTGACGTTTGTAATTTCGGCGCCATGTTATTTGCTTTGGAAAGAAAACAAAGAATATGAAGACTCCTATTGTTAATGATAATGTATCAAAAATGTGCAATTGTACCAAAAATGCCAACACTGCTCTGAACTATCGATAACGAATTGCTAGTGAGCACTGAACTTTTTACACATATTTTGTATGGCAATGCTCTACTTTTGCACATTTAATATCAACCCTGTTCAATTGGAAAAGTACCAAATTAAAATTAAGGAACAAAAACACAAGAGATTGAAAATAATCTCTTGTCGCGAAATAAAATTGTTTCTTTCTATTCAAAATTTTCGTTAAAGTGAATTTTATTTATTTACAAACATTGAAAGATCGTGTGTAACACAAATGAACAGATAAAGTATGCTATAGTAAAATAGATAAACAAGAATAAGGAAGTAAAAAATTTTCTTCATCGAATTTTTGCTTTGCGGGAAGTGTGAAGAGGGATTTTTTCATTTGTCATCGTTTGCAACGCGAGTGGAAATTTAATTGAAAAGTCCGAAGAAATTCATGTCTGCGAGGTCACAAATATACAAGTAAATTATAAAAAATTGGAAAACTAAAGTTTTTAAGAATTAATGGTGCAATTAGTAATCAGGAATAGACTCACATATGTAGCTCAAAGAAACTGGCGGTTTGTGGCCAGGTCGAGCGGTGTGAAACCTAGTGCGTTCATTCAATCACTGCAACGCATTAGGAAATAAAAGGGATAAAACGAACCAATGCCAAAATCTACAAAAATAAACGTGGTTATGAATTCAAAATCATATGCACATATATTTCCGAAGAAAAGTGTGAGACCTGCGTGCATTAAATTGCCTGTAATCATTGGTGTGTGTGTTTGTTCCACCTAAGTGCAATCTTCGAATTCATACCAGCGATTACATATTTAGCTTGGCGTTAAAATTCTTGATTGTCTAATTATCCAAACAAAAAATCTAACCTAAATTAAATATCTAAAACCAGAAAGTTTCCCACTGCAATCTCATCGAGCATATAGCACAATGTAAAGCCAATAATTCGGCCTTGGTGGGGAATGTAATCGCATTGCAGCAACTGCAGCTGCAAGTTATATCAAATTTTCAGGGTCAACGCCACGCTACTTATGTGCGTATTTTGTCAAGAAAATTTGAGCTATGTTTAATACCAAATATATTTCGTACTCGTATAACATGAAAACAGGTTAAACAAAATAGCTATGGTCAATATTTTAGCGAATGTGAATCAACCGAGGTCATAGCTTAATTTTTTCATACATCTCTAAATTTTCAAACTTTGCCACATTTTTCTCATAAGATGTAACATTTTGCATTTCTAACGGCGCGTTTACATTGAACAATGCTTTTAAGTCAATGAAAATGCATAAAAGTTAGTTGTCAAAATTGTTCCAATGGAAAATAATGCATGCATTTCCTAGGGTTTACACCGGACAATACTGTCATGACTATGAAGATATACGTATTAGTTGTCAAAATGGTTGCAATGGAAAAATATGCATGTATTAGTGAAAAAGTATGCATGTATTGCTATTGTCCGGTGTAAACCCTAAGTTTTCCATGCATGCCTTTTTGACAACTAATAGGTATATCTTCATTGTCTTGAGAGAATTGTCCAATGTAAACGCGCCGTAACTTACTTAGGGTTTACACCGGACAATACTGGCCCGTAGTCATAGTCAAAATAAAGTCGACTTAAAAGTTAGTTGCAGCTTTTTTGACAGATATCCCATTGAAAATTATGTCAAAAAGCTGCAACTAACTTTAAAGTCGACTTTATTTTGACTATGACTACGGGCCACTGTCATGACAAAAGCAATACATGCACACTTTTTCAATAACACATGTATACTTTTCCATGCATGCGTCCACTAATACGTATATCTTCATAGTCTTGACAGCATTGTCTAATGTAAACGCGCCGTTAGTCAAAAATGAAAAATAACAGGTTTTGTTTTCGCGCTGGGCTATTAAATGGTCAATGAGGTTGTTCACACTTGGCTGGTTATCACGTTATCTGGTTTAAAATTATTATTCTGTAGTGTATTTTAATGATGTAAACTGAATAAAAAATATAACCACATAACCAGACAACCTGATAACCTGATAACCAGACAGCTGTGAACAACCTCAATGTGTCTGGGAATAAAAAAGTATTACGGAAACTGCAAACAAATTGTATACGCTTCCTCTGATATTGGCCTTACATTTCAGGCCTTTAATTAGGTATTCTTCGTAGGGGATTAATTTTGAAACTGACAACACTGTTTTAACCGATGAACAATGCACGACGTTTGACACGAGCAAAGCACGAAACGAGTGAACGGGCTGAATATTTTCCTTTTTCTAGCTTTCCTTGACGAGGAGTTAAAAATAAAATTTTCGCAATGGAAGATGTAGCAGAAATAAAAGCAAGAACATCATAATTAAAAGAAAATTCTTTCTGAAAACAAAGAACTTGCCGATTCTTTTGTTAAGTTTGAGTTTTTCCCAAACGCAAAGCGAAAGATACAAGAAAGGAAATTTAAGTGAAGGTACATATAGCAAGCAAAATGAAACATTTTTTGTACATTTAATCGTTTCTCTTCGAGTCAAATGAAAAAAGAAAATTAAAGGCTAGAAACGGAGGTGTGTAGATTTGCAACATATCTATGGGAATTTAGCTGGTCTAATTGGAATGCATTAAGTGGAAGGGTGATTACGGAAAAAAGCAAAAGTTAAAGTGGAATGTGTGTAGCTGATTTGCGAATGTGGAAGGGGCAAGAGATAGTGCACTGACTGCTATCCAGAGGGAAGAGTGACTAAAAAAGAAATCTCTACTGGTAGCAAACAAATAAGTGAGCAAACACATGTACATATGTATGTACACATTTAAAATTTGTGCAAACTTGATGCCAAAAATGTGCTGCATAAAGGAAGTTATACAATTTTTAACTACGTGATGATAACGCATTCGATTCCATATACTTATTAGTTTATTTTTGGCAATGCCCGCCGAGGTGACAGTATTTTGCCGGTAGTATACAACATACTACCGAGGGAATGTTATATAATTCGCAGTTATATCTTACAATGTGGAGTCAATAGATAAAGTCTTTAAAACCCACATATGTACGTCCTGAATGACATAGTTATTAATATATGTACATTTTTTCTCTTTATATCCAGTTACTCCATTATATCTACAAACAACAATTACAATAAAAATATAGTATACTGGTTCGAGGAATTTTTCAAGAAAATAATCGAATTATATTGGCCACGGCCAATCATCGGCTGGAGCAACGTCCTGTTGAAAAGGAGACGACACGCAGATTTCTAAGGAAGGATAAAGGAAGATACCGATCGACTTATTTATTTTAAGGATTTCTACAATATCGTTACCATTTATTGTTCAGTAATAACCTAATACTAAAAAAACATAGTACTTGGTGGCCTACAGATTTATTGTTAGGAGTTATAAGGATTAAATTACTGGCTTTGGTATCATCTGCCGATTTATATAAAAAATAAACTTGTGCAAACAGAAACAAGTTTCGTGCACATATTTACTTGATATCCTATTTCTACCTTACAACGACTTATTACGCTATCTAGCGAAAGAGGTAGAGAACAAAAACTATTTAGTTGAAGTGAAACATCATTACTAAAAGCTGATTGTGGCAATAACAAGACGGTCAATAGCAACGTAGGCAACAGAGTGGGAGTGGAAGGAGTTCGGTTTTCGGTTTTACATCGTTTTCTGAATAATGAGTCGCCATGAAGGTAATCACCTAAAGTTTGTTAAACTGATAATTTGTTTCTTTCAACAGGGTGAGATGTTGTATGTTGCAACGAATTTCCGAGTATACTTGGCAATGGAAATGCGTTACAAAATACAATAGTTAATTATTTGCTTAAATTGGTATTAATTCTGTATTAAGCAAATAAATATGTATGTGCCAACATTGTAAAAGCCAAATTATGTATATATGTCGATGGTCTTCTGCAATAAAGCCACAATTCAAAATTCAAAAAATTAGACCTTACTACTGTTATGTGGCTGTAATCCTTATCTAACCCACGTCTAATCCTTACTATTTACAGCAGTAATCTTTACTACTTCCTTTAGTAAGGATTAGACATTGGTTAGAAAAGGATTAGAGTCCAGAGCCATTTGACAATAGTAAGAGTTTATGATTTGAATTTTGAATTGTGTTGTTATTGCATAGGACCATCGATGTATGCAAATTCAAAACTGTTAGATATTTAGTAGAAATATTAAATACTTTTTTTCTTTTAGGGGTCAGTTGTGATTCTTGTCTCAAAAGCAACTTTAATGGACGCCGTTACAAGTGTTTAATTTGTTATGATTATGATTTATGCGCTGATTGTTACGAGGAGGGTGTAACTTCTACTCGTCATTTGGTCGATCATCCAATGCAATGCATTCTAACGCGTTCCGACATTGAACTGTTTTTTGGTGGTGAAATGCTCAATTCGGAGCAGCCACAAAGCTTCACATGTCCTTATTGCAAGAAGATGGGCTTTAGCGACGCTACTTTGCTGGAACACGTTTCGGCCGAGCATACGGAAACCAGCCTTGAAGTAGTGTGTCCAGTATGTGCCGGACTACCGGGCGGTGAACCGAATCTAGTCACAGACGACTTTGCCGGCCATCTAACATTGGAGCATCGAACGGGACCGCGTGAATTGATTTCATTTCTGATATCCTTTTCAAAATAATACAATTTTTATAGACATATGTATATACATATGTATGTACATACATCATCATCAATACCAAAGGTTCTAATCCTCCTGTAAAATTAAAAGTCGTAATTTAAGCCTTTTGTACTGATGATAACTATTGTTACAACAATAACTATTTAACACATTTCCCGGATTTTTTTATTTTTGTTATACAATTTTTTATATGTACGTATATAATTGACGGAACACCTTAATTTGTTATTTTGATATATACGACGAACCATCTGCTATCCGACATGGAGGCGGTGTACGTCGTATTCCAGGACGTACGCTTGGCGGTCCTCGCGCTCGTCGTTCCAATATGCACTTTAGTTCATCAAGTGGCTTGTCGGCCCTATCACCATCCGGAAGGGAATCGGTTGACCCGATTGCCGAACTACTCTCACAGTTATCGGGTGTGAGACGAGGCGGACCGCAGACGTCCCAATTGCAACAATTGCAGATGCAAATACAATTGGAACGCCAACAAGTGACGGTATGTAAAATAAAAATTTATTCATGCCTATTACGGAATCCCACGGATGTCATTCACATGGATCCTATCATATTCGCACTGTCGGAATAAGTGAGTGCGAAGTATTAGATTCGTGCGAATTGTATCTGTCGGACCGGAATAGGTTTGTTTCCGAGGTATCCCATTTTCATGAATCTACTCCTTCTCACTAACTTCATCCTTCGGATACCGTAAAAGGCATGATTATATATGTATGTACCAATTTTTTTGCAAATTTACTCACGTGTGTATATATACAAATATACACACACATCGTCGTTTAAAGTACAAACCGCGTATCGTCATTCTGCAAAACCGCATAACTGGTATTAGCTGCCAAAAATTGGATTTATTCACACAAGCTCTTGGCTCAATCCTTATCCATTCGTTCTGAAACATACTGGCCAGGTATGAGATTGCTTTATAAAAAAGAGTACCATTTTGAAATTTGAGTGTTTTTACACTTTTGAAAATAATTTATACAACCTCACATACGCGGTTTTGCATTACGTTGATACGCGGTTTTGCATTTTGTTGATACGCGGTTTTGTACTTTAAACGACGATATATATGTATATGCACATTTTTGTTAATTTTGCAAGTGGAAAATTGCGCAGTTGTAAAATCTTTGGCAAGCAATACAGCGGCGTAACACAAAAAATAATGACGTTATTGGTTTTAATTGTTTTTATTTTTAATTTTTGTTGCTATGTTTCGTGTTTGATTTTGCATTTGTGGTCATGTTTGCATTCAATCCACAATGCCCACTGATCTTATGTATGTTTTCATAATGCTTATTCTTTGTGTACATTCTTTTTAGGCAACACGCCAACAGTTGGAACGTTTGCCCCGTCGGGCTCATCCAATGGTCTCTTCATCGAATTCGAATGCAACCATGCCGGAGGTGATAAGTAGCGGCCCAATATTGAGTGGCAGTGGATCTGGTGGTAGCGGTGGCAGCGGTGCAAGCGGTTCTGGTAGTGTTAATGGTGGTGGTGCCAGCTCTTGTCGCACCAACGAATGGAGTGTGAATCCGTCGTTAGCCGCCCAACAACAATCCCAATCAGGCCTGACAGGCAACAATGCACTCAACAGCAGAGAAGTAGTATTTATGCTGTAATTTTACGACTTGAAAAGTATACTAATACTGTTTCTTTTTTGCAATAAAATTATTTTTAATAACAGAGCGGCGGTGGCAGCGGCAGTGTGAATGGGGGAAGTGGCAGTAGTGCCAGCAATGTACTTGGCATGTCGGTTACTGGTGGAACAGTAGGTACGGGTGTTAATGGCCCGGGAACCGGAACCGATGGTCAATCGCAGTTTTTGCTAACAAAATTCATGCAGCCAACATTGAGTGATACAGAATGGGCTGAAATGGAGCGCGAAAGGTCTGATCGGTAAGTGCAGATATTTTTGTAAAAATTAATAACGCCTGCATATTCCATAAAGTTAAACTATGATAGCAGTCCGGTATTGTTGTTCCAATGAATGTTTAAAAGTTTTGATGTGAAATAACTTTGGGTAGGGTGAGAAGGAGCGGGGCTATCATATCAACAATGAATATCAGCATCGGCTTCAATAGCTTTTCGGAAATGATTCAAGCCCTGAAAGTATTCACCTCGGAACCCGCTTATGCTAGCAGCGGAAAAGGGAAGTCTCTTCTGCGATGGAATTGCTCTTGGAATTTCCAATTGGTGTCAGATGGCACAGAAGAGAAATGACTGGCGTGCTTTGTTTATATCTTGCGAAATTGCTTACGCGGTTACAGTTCCAAACATGAAGAAGAACCACGATTTATTCTCATTGAATTGGGGATAAGGCTGAATTGGAAGCATATCGAGCACTATTTTCGATTTTATGGCTAGCGACAAAAGGCAATTCTTTTTTTATTTCCCTTATGCTTGGAACACACATGTGGTATAGAAATTACAATATCAATATTGTAGTTTTCCCTTGCTACGTAGCAACTACAATAATTTGTAGTATGAGAGTGACAGACGGTGGTATATATCGTAATATTGATACTATATTACGATGTGTTTCTTTAGCATTAACCAGTTTGGGGGTATTAAGAAAGGTGTTGTAAGTGTAGTGTTGTTGAATGGCATAAACTTTAAACGGCTCAAAATAAATTTAGTGGGCTTTCAAGGTATCATAAAATTAAATTATGAATTTTCCACGGTTAATAAATAGTTGGTTGTTGTTTCAAGTTCTCTAATAATTTATTTGACCATTAAAAGCTTTACGACATAAGGCAACATTTGTGAACCACCTAAGTTTAATATTTTATTTATATGCTGAGAAGCAATTTATCAAAGTAATTGCGTTTTCGATAATTTTATGTTGTGTTATCTAGACAATCAAAAAGCAGTGCGGATTATTTAAGGATTCTTTGAAAAAACTGTATCTTAAGTAAATCTATAGTCTTCCCCTCAGCAGAATAAACTCAACATGATTTTCAAGCTAATGTGTTTTGTGCATATACAAGATTGTATGTATATTAAATCTATAAATTGTTGCTTAAGATATGTAGGGGGTAACGAAACGGAAGGATCATAATTTTAAGCAATAGCCAGGCAGCGCTCTCTTTTCATATGAAACAATACTGTTACTAGTTCTTGAGTGCATCGAGAAACTTAACTCCCTTGGTAGGCAAAACAACATCCAGTTAGCACGGCCACCGGCCACAAGGGAATAGAAAGTTATGAGACGACGGGCCGGTTCGCGAGAGAGGCAGCAGCCATTACTCAAATTGGATCCGGTCCATTCCTGAAGTTGGCCCTAATACTCTGAAGGAAGAGCTCAGAACGGAGAGGAACGTGCTAACGGACCCTATCAGAGGTCACAAAAATAAGAGCTTTCAAAACTTGAAGGAGAAACTTAGACTGCTAACAGGTATCCTAACAGGACACTGCAGACTAAGATGGCATTTGTATACGTTCCCACGACAGTCGGGTCTACGTAACCGGAGCGACCCAGATTTATATCTAACCAAGGACTGTCACTCCAGCAAGACTCCCCAAAAAGTCTTTGGGGAATTTGTATGCTGCGAAAACAACAACATGACAGGGAGATACCACTGCATATTATTACCGAGTGTGGTGTCATCTGTAGAAGACGTGAGAGATATCTTGGCTCGATGTGGTCCCAAATTGATCAAACTCACTCCCTACCCTTGAGAGCGCTGCTGCTATCCTTGAGGGATGTAGGGTTAGAGGAAGTATTGTGAAGAGTCTATTTGTCTATATTTGTTTTTTTTTTATGGCTATATAACAATTATATTCATCAATTTTATATAGCTCCAGGCCGTTTTCAATGAAATAATGTTGTGGAAAAACATCGACGATCAAGATTTTAATAAATAAATCGGGTATGATATCAGCGGATTTCTTTGATGAGGAATTTTTTGATTCAAACATTTATAATGTCTACAGGAAGGACAGAAATGCAACTAAGACAAGTTGTCTGAGAGCCGGCGGAGTTCTTATTGCGATTCAGCGTAAATTTCCTTCGTTCTCTGTCTCGCTTGTAAATGATGATTTCCTTTTGAATCAGCTTTGTGTTCGCAACAGTGCCTCATCTAGTCATGACTCTGTTTTTGATTGTTTCTTATATCCCGCCTAATAGTAATTATAATCTTTATAAAGCGCATGCTGACAACATAATGTCTTTAGTATTAAATAAGCTAGGAGATGACCACCTTTGTGTGTTAGGCGATTTTAATCTTTGTAATGTATCTTGGTCCACATTTTTTTCCAATGCTGGTCTCTCACCAATTAGTGTCAATGCGTCCCATGAAGTGTACTTTATAGATAGCCTCTTAAGCCTTAATTTATTACAAATCAATAATTTTGTTAACAAGTTGGATAGAATTCTTGACCTCATATTTATTAGTGATAACATTAAGTGTAACATTCAAGTTTGCCACAATCCGATCACTCCATCTAATATGCATCGTGTTTCTCTGTTACTGAAATTTGAATTTTATGTATTCCCGTCTTTCAATGCTGGTGACAAATATAAGTTTAATTATGCAGCCTGCGATTATCCCAAGTTAGATAGATTACTGGGTGAATTAAATTGGGAAAGCTTACTCTCTTGCCCCGATGTAGCTAAATGCTTCGCTACTTTCAAATCTGTAATTTCTGATTTTTGTTTTAAATTCATTCCAATAATTAGAAAAAGATCATATAAATTACCCTGGCATAATCGTGACTTGAAAAAACTGAAGAATCTTAAAAACAAATTTTATAATAAGTTTAAGGCCTCTGGAAGTCAGTTTTTCTTTGAAAAATATTAGGTCCATCTTAAAAAGTTTAACTGCTTGAATAAATTCCTCTACAGAAATTATATCTTAGGCATTCAATCCAATATCGAAGAAGATCCGAAATCGTTCTGACATTTTATTAAGTCTAAGAAGAACAACTCTAGTATTCCCTCAGCTGTATTTCTTGAAGATAAATGTGCCTCCACTCCAGCTGAAGTTGTAAATCTATTTGCTGCATTTTTTAGTTCTAATTTCGTAAATGATAACCCTACTGTGGATTCTAGTTTCTCTGCTAGTGTGAGTTCTACTAATTTTGGCTCCCTTAGACTTTCCTCTGACGATATTGCTAATGGCATTTTAAATCTAGCAGCTTCTGCAAAACAAGATATTGATGGGCTCTCTTCATATATGTAATACTTCTATATTGATAGTAACGTATCTTCAAATTGTGTTTTTATTCCGTAATCAAAGGGAGACAACCTATCAAATAAATGTTTGCTTGTGTTAATATAAATGTATATTTGTGAACTATTACAAACAAACCACGGTCAAGTCACTCCAGGAGCGGTTTAAATTACAAATATTAAAAAAATAGAAAAATAAAATAACCAAAAGTTTTTCCCTGAACGTGATTGGGGCGAGCTTTGGCGTCTGCCCGTTTTCCCTGATACAGCTCATTTCTAAGTAAATAGTATAACATACTGACGCGTGCAACACGATTCCTTTTTCCTTGCTTTTTGTTCCAAAGATAAACACTTTTTGGCTTAAATTAAAATTTAATTTTGTAAAATATTGACGGTTACTGCACCGCTCCTGATTTTGTATTATTTTCAAACGTCATTCTGGGTACATTGGTTGGTTGGTTTTCTCGTTCTATAATTATATATCTGCACTCTATTCTTAAAAGTGCCAACAAAAGTGATGTCTGTAATTACAGACCCATTTGGAAACTTTCAACAATTTCCAAACTTTTTGAAGTTGTCGTCAAGGAGAAAATTTATTTCGCAACAGAAAGTCTAGTCTCACCCAATCAACATGGTTTCGTCCCCAACCGATCTACGGTTACTAAGCTAGGCGTCTTCAGTGAGTATTATATTGCAGCTATCTCGGAGCGGTTTCCAAGTCGACTGCATTTACACTGATCTTGCTAAAGCATTTGATAGAGTTTCGCATAGTTTGTTGGTCAGTAAGCTAGCCTCACTGGGTTTCCACTCAGTATTTTTGCTATGGCTCAAATCTTATTTGTCGGATAGGCTCTGTGTGGTCTCTGTGAATGGTTGCTCTTCGGAATCTTTCATTGCCTCATCGGGGGTTCCTCAAGGTAGCATTTGAGGTCCCTTATTCTTTGTATTATTTATAAATGATGTGAGTTCTTGTTTTTCATTTGCTAAATTTTTGCTGTATGCTGACGATTTGAAAATTTTTGCTGTGATTGAAAATTCGCATGATGCGCTTAGACTTCAGTCCGAGATTAATATTCTACACAGTTGGTGTCTAAGCTCTCGCTTTTCTCTGAATATTAAAAAATGTTTTCAAGTTACTTTTTCCAAAAGTCACAGTATTCTTTCGACGTCTTATGCAATCTCTCAAACTGAATTTCAAAAAGTTCAAGAAATCAAAGACCTTGGTGTAATTTTCAGCTCTAATTGGTCTTTTAACAGTCATATCAGTCACATCATTTCTAGATCTTACGCTGTACTTGGTTTTCTCAGGCGTCAGAGTTCAATGTTCTCTGACCCCTATACACTTAAATTGTTATACACGTCCCCCCCTATACACTTAAATTGTTATACACATATTTAAAAGTAGTTTGAAATTAAATTTGGAAGAAGAAAAATCGATAGCAGAAGAGTTTGAGAGCGAATTAAACTCGTTTAGGGCTCTGCGACAGAAAAAATATCATGATTCCTATGGCGAGTAAGAACGGCGTGTCAATCACACCCCGTATAATATCGAAAACGAAAATAAGAGAAAGAATAATCCTCCTATTGTGCACTGATTTACGGTTTATGAGCATGCATCTAGCAGTGTAAGATGGAAGAGGGTCAACAAAATGTGGAGAGCGCAGAGCATAACGAATGAAAGATTTTTGGAATCGTTCAGTATTTAAACTAAGATTAGCCAATCAAATGCCAGCCAGCAGTGCAACAAAAACGGAGTTTACGTAATCTAAGTTTAAACTGACACTGAAAAGCTGGCCCATATGCAATTATCCCTAAAATCAAAATCGAAAACGCCTATATAAAATCCACATTAGGAATTACCTCTAATAGACCAAATCGAAAACGGCTCTATATAAAATTTACATTAGGAAATATTTTTTAATTTAGTTTTTCGTATTTAATAATAATAATAATAATAGGTTGGCGCTTACACATATGTTAGTGTTTGACTGAGCTTCCTATTTGCGGCGTGCGCGTTGATGTTGTCGCACAAAGGGGAGGGATCTACAGTTTTACGCCGACTCCAATCGACGATTGTATTTTTATGAGCAGCCGTTTTGCATTGCAGAAATGCACTTGCGATTGCCTAGGGCGACCGCTATAAGAAAAACCCTTGTTTTTATTTTATTTTATTTTTTAATGTAAGGGTGAAGCGGAGTGGTAGCGCGCACTGCTAACTACTACACCGTTTTTAGTTGAGCAAATTTAAGGCCCTTATTATGAGCTGCATTCGATTTTCGATCTTCGCTGGCTATCGTATTATGAGCTATGCAAGCGTGTCGAAATTTTCGTTGAGTATCGAATTTTCTGTCGAACAGAATTTTGCTTTCGATGATGTAGCGAAGTGTTAGAAAATTGTGAAAAATGTATGATTTTGTATATGTTTTCTTACATTTTGGCGGCTAGACACTAATTTTAAACAATTTTTATTAATTTCATGCAGTTCTAACATCGTGAATACTAAACACAAGCTGGAAAGGCTGGTTTTACTTGTGAAAGAAAATCCCAATACTCTGTTGGCACGATCTCTGAGAACAAAATCGTAGCGCTGTTGATAGTTTTAAAATATTTTGAGTAAATAGATTTGGCTCGCAAACGCCTCTTTAGATGGTCGGAACTTTTTAATGAATCTGTAGACAAATTTCTTAAATATATTTTATATCAAAATATATTCGAAAGACTAATAAACTTAAACTCTCTTAAACATTGGATACTCCTGGCCAGTTTACTAAGCTCTCATCCTCTGACGAATCGTTGAACCAGAACTCGTTGTACTCATTTTACCACGTTTTTATAAACTCGCTTTCTTTTTATTTTCATTTTAATTAGAACAAATTTACATAAATATGTATGAGCACACTATTTAGTTTGCTCGATTTGTAAACAAAGCTTCTCGGCGGTGAAAAATATACTATTGTGAACAACCTAAATTCACAATAGCGCTATTCTTCGTCGAATGAGCGCCATCATACCAAATGAAAATTCGTTCGCTCAGCACTTTCGACCACAGTCGAAAATCGAATGCAACTCATAATAGGGGCCCAAATGTCTTTTTAAACCAAAAATATTCGAAAGAAATCCCAAGTGTCCTGAAAAATAAATCACGATAAATGACGAAAGCTCCCGAAAAATACGCTCCGAAAATCTTGAAAAATTACCAAAAATACCAAAAAATACGAAAAACCGGAAATAATATTATTCGAAAGTCTCGGTAAAATCCCAAAGCTACCGCAAATATTCAATTTTATTTTAATCTCTTGAAAAACAAAAAGCTTTTACAGACAATCACTAAGCACAACCCAAATCACTCGAAATACTAGAGATACACAATACTAGAGATACATAAATAAAGTAAGAACTGCGCCCAGTAGCTCTATTGTGATCACAGCTCATCACAGCACTGCATCTAGCCCTAATCACGGTATAAATTTTATAATGAATCGCGGAGGTATTGAGCGTATGTACTCTTCTCTTGGCCACAGATGTCCTTTGAATCTCTTCAGTCTTCGCGAAAAGGCTTCACACTCCAGGAGGCGGTGGAATGATGTCTCTTTGGTGGAGTCACAAAAGCGACAAAGATTGTTTGATCAAATCCCTATCTTATGCCACTTAGCCTACAATGACTCATAAAAAACCTGTAATAATTCTTAGCCTCACCTTGGCGAAGGTTGTACCTCCCTAGTAAGCTCTTAGCTTGACGGAATACCCGTGGTTTTTCTCCAATCCAATTTCCTCAATTTGATAGTGTTGTATATTTCAAAAATGTTATCTTTATAATAATTCCTTAATAAAAAATGTGAATTTTTCTCCATTTTCTTCTGAATACAGTTCACAATTTGTACAAGCGCTTCTGTTGTCAACACTTTCCTTTGACTCGCTTGACGCTATTGCAATTAGTGGTGCCGAAGCTGAGCGCGAAAATCGCGGCGAATCGCAGGAAACCAACAGTGATAATGTAAATAATGAGAAAGTCTCGGCTGCGAACACAAAAAGCGACGCCAATGCGAGGGAATCGCTGATGAACAATAACACAGATGCCTCGGCACAAACCACAAACACCAGTGGCAGCGGCGGCGGCAGCATGCATGTAAGCGGTGGGCGCCAACAGGTGCATCAGCAGCAACAAACCTCGCCGGAGGATATTGCCGACGAGTACAAGCAATTGCAGCAGCAGCAACAACAACAACAGCAAGCACAGCAGCAAACCTACGCATCAAAAAAGAAATCAACCAGCAACACTAGTGCAAGTGGTGGGGCTGGAGCCGCTGGCGGTAAATCGACAGCTGACAGAGGCATTGAGCGACGGGGCCGTCCACCACCCCCACCAGTTGGCGGTGGCGCAGCGGCTACTGGCTCACAACCGCAACAACAACATTCTAGGTAGTGCTATCGTCCTCATCAGCCATGACATGAACATAAACAAAAACAGCAACCGCAAAAACTAAAACTGCAACATAAAAACAAACAGAAGAAACAACAGAACGAAAACATCCACAGCCACATCCAGAACAACAAGAACAAATCCAATCTCGCACAGCAGCAACAACAGCAGCGACAACGGAGACGAACGGTGTGGTCAATAGCAGATGCAAAAACACAACGCTATGAAAATGAAGGTGCAGTTGAAACAAATGGTATAATGGAGGAGGAAGGGGGGAGTGTTGATGCTGAGGCAGTATGTAGAAAGGCGACGACGACGATGCAATGTGGACGTGGACGTGGTCGACGGCAAGACGACGATGACGGCGACTACGGGTACATAAGAAGCAGCAGAAGCAACAACCAGAGCAAAACATTATAAATATGGTTTATTAAATATATTATAATTATTAAAATTTATATAATTATAAAAGAAAAAAAAAACAACAAAGAGAAGGCAACCCAACCAACCAACACATCTATTGTAATCAAATGAACTAATTATAATTTTAAAGAAATTGAACATTTAAAATTAAAGGAAACACTATTAAAACATAAATAACGAAACAATATCTGTAGCATGGCCAATTTGAATATAGTACCATACACACACATTTCACGTTTACATGCATATGGACATACATACATACATACATATATATATACAAAGCATGTTTAAAAGAAACGAACGCGCTTAAAGGTAGAATTTTAAAGTTGCGGGGAGGAATGATTTTGATTCGTGAATTAAAACGGAATTAAATACTTCAATTTCATTGGTCGCTTTTGAAGTTAAATTATGTGTATGGAAACGCGAATTAAAAAAGAAAAATTTGACGCGTGAGATTTTTGAATATTTCGTTTATTGATTATGAAGCCAGCGTTCACATGCGACTTGTAACAATAGCAATTTAACAGGATATGTTTATAAAAAGATTTAGCTAATTTTAGCAAATTGTTTAAGGAAGCAATTTAGTATACGCGAAAATTTAAACTTTAAATCGAAAAATTTACTCTTTTTGTTACCTTCCTTTTATTAGCTCGAGATGTAACTATGTAATATTGATACGGCTAACAGATGCACCGATTTCTATTCTCAAGTTACATACCTTATGACAGCACGAATGGCAATTATAATAGGGAGGTTTTAGTTTTTTAAACTATACTTTATTTTTACAATATTCTTCGCGCATACTTGGTCCCTGTGATTTCGTGATTAAAAATTATTAGCTGGTAGGGTTATATATGGGTATACATACAAATGTATATTCAATGCTATTGCGAGTGTCGATTGGTCGTAGAAAAGCCATTAGTCGATTGAGTCAATTATTATTTTTTTATTATTTTGTAACTTGAGCGAAAAACATTGCAGTTTTGTGAATATTTGCTTAATTGTAAGCAACTTTTGGGCACTTTCCTTACATTTGTGCGTTATTTAGATGATAACATTAAAACGATTTGAGTGGCCTAAATCTAATAAAACGAAGATTTCTATAAAAAAAAAA
>NW_023458555.1:48285231-48292236 GCF_013731165.1 Rhagoletis pomonella
TTTATTTCTTTCATTTCATTTGAGGATCAGTGCAAGCTAAAATTTTAAAATTAGTTACTTAGTTTAATTTCCAATTATAATTGTGTCGTTATAGTAGAGGACCATCGAATTGTCCTAAGTTCAAAGTTTTGCGATACATACGACAAATGTTTTATGATTAAAAAAAGATTACATTTGTATGGGAATTTTTCGTATGTGCCACATACGACAAATGTTTTATGATTTACAAAAAAGTACGTTTGTATGGGAATTTGTCGTATCCCAACGGAGCCAGAAGCGCTCCATTAGTTCTATTGGAGCGCTCCATATTCAGCAGTAAGCGCTCCCTTCCTAATTTCACACTTCATTGTATTTTAACATTGTGTGTCATTAGCAGGGAACGGATTTTATGGAAATAGCCTTTTTTTCTGCTAAAGAGACAGAGTATATTCGATTAAGAATGTCCACGATTTAGCTTTCCCTGATTCCATATATACACGTTTGATGTTGCCTTTTTTTTGCCTTTTTAAAGATATTTGCCTTTTTTAATATATTTGCTTTTTTTGCCTTTTGTACCTTTAAGAAAGTGATTATAGCATTTACAATTTTTTTTTTAAGATAAAAAAATATCCACATGCCCATGCGGCTTATAGAAGCGCAGGGACCTCTTGCCAAATTGGTGTTGAAAAAATTCAAAGCCGTTTTCTCAGCTAACGTAGGCTTGGAGACAATAAGGGGTGTGGATAAAATTGTAAAGGGCGAGGAAAACGCCCTTATTCCTGATAATATGAACGTTTCAAACGTTCCATATTTAAATTGGGCTTCACTTGTATCAACTTACGTCGAGCGCACATTTAGTACATTCAAGGCTTTTCTTCGCGAAAATCGTATGAAAATGCCGCCAGAAAACTTCAAAAGGCATCTTGTGGTTCAATGTTACTATAACTATACAGATTAAAGTTTTGTGAGTTAGAAATTCGAAAGGATAAAATAGTCAAAGTTTCAAAGTACAAATTTTTTATATAATGAAACTAGTTCATAGTTTTTCTCTTTTTACTTGTAATATAAACATTTCTAAAATAAATATATTTTTTGATTGTTCTTCGTATTTTCTGTCTTTTTAGTGCCTTATTTTGCTTTTTTGCAATATCTAGTGCCTTTTCCTGCCTTTTTCGCTATTTTGTTTTGCCTTTTTTGCAATACCTAGTGCCCTTTCGCTATTTTATTTTGCCTTTTCCTGCCTATTTCGTTATTTTATTTTGCCTTTTTTATAGGTTTTTAGGTTCTAAAAATCCGTTCCCTGGTCATTAGAAATTGCATTTAAAAAACGATGCATTCAAATTTTACTTTTTACATTATATTTTTGTTTTAATAAAATAATTGCGTTTTTGTAAACCATTTGATGGTTATATTAAGTGTACTTACATATAAACATGGTTTTTTCTTTTCTGTGTGGTGTACATACGAAAATACATACATATGTACATACATGTTAACATTTAATGACATTCGTTGTTGTTGTTAACCATTTGACTTTTAATAAAATTATGACATTTCATCAAATTCATGCTACCTGATCACTAGAAGAAATATTTTTTTTAAAGCAGAAGATTTTATCAGCACATTCAAAGATGTGGAAAATGATGGACTTTAAAATTATGCCGCCTACATGATTTAGAAAATGGGGTTGATGACTAGGTTTCAGAACGCATGAAGAAAGTGATCAAAATTATACTTACATTTAAAGTACAAAACCGCGTATCGTCGTTCTGAAAAACCGCGTAACTGACATATACTAAGCAGATATGCGATTGCTTTATTAAAAAGAGAACCATTTTGGAAGATGCGTGTTTTTACACTCTAGAAAATAATTTCTACAACTTCACATACGCGGTTTTGCATTTTGCTGATACGCGGTTTTATACTTTATACGACGATATGTTAATTGTTTATTGGAGGGCAGTCCGTTCAAGCGGCCTTCAGGTTTTTTGCATACAATAGAAACTTTATGTTCAAAATTTGTGAAAGCTAATTTGTTGCAAAATCTGATGAGAAATTTAAAAGTAAATTTGAACCAATATATTAAAAGTTTTTATTTGTGAAGAACATTCTTTAAAATTAGATTTTTAGATCGCAAGATTGCATTCAAAATTAAAAAACGAAAAAATAACAGCTAATGCGCGCGTGGTTTTTATTATAAAATAAAAAGAACAATTACGATGAAGGCTTCTTTAATAGTCTATATTTTATATATTTTTAATAAAAATAGTGCGAGCTACGTAAGTAAAAAAAGTACCAAGCACTGATAATGGTTTTTGATTTTAAATATTATTACATTGGTATAAATATGGGAAGGAAAACACTCCGACTTATTGTTTTAATATTATCAAAGTGGCAAGGCCGATGATAATACTCACAATTTATGAAACTTCAAAAAATTTTATTATCCGTCAAAAGTTGTTTATTGAAACTACCTTCTTTTTTGTATCATGGTTAATACATAAATTAATTTTTTTTCAAAAGAAAATATTTTATGTTACTACTCAAAATGATATTTATTTCTGAGCATTGTTAGAAATTTAAAAATTTTTATTTTACTTTGCTTTTGTGCTGCTCCATACTTGCTCTTTGGGGAGCAGCTAATTTTCAGTCCCGTTGGGATGTGACGCATTTTCAGCACATACAACAAAAGGCATACCCAATCATTAATATTATGTAACATACGACAAAATGCGCATGAAATATCTCAAAAACTAAGGGAGATATAAAAAAATGGATTACAGAAATCAAAAAAGCATGTCAAAATCCCAAAATCGTGATTTTGCACATTCGTCATCCGTTTTCTGAGGCGACGATATTTACCAAAAAACGAAAAAGCTACTGACCTTGGATATACAACAAAATCATACTGAATATCTCGGAGAATAGGCGAGATATCGACAAAGCGATAACACTAATAGAAAGAGCTTATTTTAAAAAATATAACTGCATCTATAACTCAAAATACCGTCAGATGGCAAAATTTTACGCAGGCGACGATATCTACTCCTTAGAAATAAATATTCGTAAGTGAAGGCTTTTTTTTCTTGTATATTTTTATTTTTTTTTTTATTAGCTCGGGATGTAACTATGTAATATTGATGCGCCTAAAAGATGCAGCAATTTCTATTCTCAAGTTACATACCTGATGACAGTACGAATGGAAATTATAATAGCGAGGTTTTAGTTTTTTAAACAACAATTTTTGTTCTTCGAATTATTCCTGTTAAAGCTCATTCTTCAATACATTTTTTAACGAAGTTACAGAGATAGTAACAGACATTTCTTTCGAAATTATATTTTTTTATACGTTTTTAAGTAGCTTACACTAAAACGTATTATCCACCGATTTAATGGAGTAAATAATGATTATTTATTAGAAAAACTGATTTTTAACTCTTAATTCCCACTCACCTGGATATTGATTTTCCACAACAATTGAATGCGCAAGACGCTTTGCCAATTTTTTAAACAGGTAACGATTGGCTATCAAACCGTCATGCATCGGTTTCATCAAATGCTTCACCATCCACGGTGAGATGCGACGTATACAACTGCAGATAAGTACTTCATCTAATTCGATTGATGGACTGCAAGTGGAAAATTCATCATCGCTATCCTCACCGAATAGCATATCGAATTTCCATTTGATCAGTTCATGCCAGCGAAAATCTTCTTCAATTAAACGACTTAATGAAGTCGTAAGCCGCCGACGTTGCATAAACAATTCGCATGGCCATAGGCTGTGCCGCAAGTTTTTAACTGGTCGTTCACTATGACTCGAGGATGGACGGTAATGTGGCAAACTAGTTTGATCATGAAATTCTACAAAAGGTGATGCAGAAATATGCAGCGCACCATTTAATTTTATAGGCGATGTCTGCCGTTGTTGTTTCTCTGGCGAACAGCCCATGTGTTGGCCAGCACTGCATGCAGTACTAAGTTTCAGTTCGCGTGATAGTGGTGCCTTCTCAATCTCTTCGAGTACGCTCCGTACTTGTGGATCGTCTATTTCTGAGTTTGTATTAAGGCCAAGCAGCTCCTCCAATTCAGATTTCTCTTCGCTGAAAAGCTGCGCGAGTTCCTTAGCAATTTCATCATCCTGCTCCAGTAAGTCGTCGTCAACTGCACTTTGTGGTACGGTGGGGCAATTAACTGCGGGTATAGTGTTGTGCGTCGTTTCGGCACTTTCGCAACTAGGCGGTGGCATTGCTTCCGAATCAGTATTTTCTCTGACGGCATCGTGCTTCATTGAAACTGTTGTTACATTTGAAGCAGGCTTGGTTCTTCCATCGTTTTCATATAGCTCTATGCATCGTGAAACTTTACTGCTATTGTTCGAACTACGTCTACTATGCTTTTGGTGATGCCGCACATGTAGCCTATGATTTGAGGGATTATGTGTGGAGTGGCGTGAGGCTCTTTTGTAACATTCTTTATGTGTCGCAGCTACTTTCAACGCTGCTTCTTGATTGAGACGCTCTTGAAACATTTCAATCTTCTGCTGCAGCGATAAACTGATGTCATTATCAGTCACTGGTCCTCTGGAAGATTCATTAGAGCAGAGCAGGCTTTCATCCGTTTGTGTTGCTTTTTGTCGATGCGCAACTTCGGTCGAGATCGTAGGATCTTCACCAGTAGCAATTAGTTTTCTTAATTGGCCTTCTAAACGAAATTCTTGTGTACTGCGTCTCACTTCTGCAATCTGAAAGAAGTAGTCAATTACTATTGATTTCCAACCATTTATGCCAACCATATTCCCCTTACTATCTTTAACATACTGCGCTGGTAGCGTCGGGCATGCATACACGCCTTCAAAGCCTTATCCTCAAGCACGCGACAGCATTCCTTCAGTGCAGTTTGCTCTTTGAGTTGCAGGTCGGTGGCTGCTTCTGGCTCAGGCTGCGATTTATTTTCGCGCCAAGTCTGAACATTCTCCAGTAGCTGCTTTTCAAGGTAACCACAGTAGTGTCTTCGAACCTTAAAAATTTCTGTGAATTTCTTTCATGCCTGCTTACTTAGGTGTACTACTTACCATGTCAGTTAGACGCACAAATACTTCCGCAGTAGTGTTCTCGTCCTCGTTACTTTGTTCTTCATATTTATTTTCAATATCGCTGTCATTTTGGTTGTTGGCCGAGCCATATTCACGGGCAGAGTTCATATGATTGACGGCCTGAGATTCCACACAAATCATCTTTTACCAGGTAAATTAAAGCGGAGTCAGCGAATTTCTAAAATTTTAATTCTGTTTACTTCGGTTGCCTTTGCGAAGTACGCGTTCGACATGCAACTCGATACAGCAGTTTTTGTTTTGACAACGAAAAGAGGGACATAAAGCAACTAGAATAAAGGAAGTAAACAAACACATCATTTTGAGATAGGAAACCGGCTGGCTTCCTGTAGAACTATTCTGTTTTTAAAACTGTAACGCATAAACTTCAAACTGTAATTTCGTATGTACTTTGCACGTATTTTGTTTGTATTCCATTACCCAGAAATTAGCAGAACTTTTAAAAACTTAGCAATTTGTGGAGTGTAGATTTTGCTTCACATTTTCTTAAGTTACATTTTTATTGCACTGGTACAAATGGTTGTGCGAAGTTATGCGAAGTATGCATAATAAGACCTTTAGTTAAAATATGTAAAATTACGGTGCCCAGATTTCTGTGGGCAAAAGTCGGGGCATTTCTAAATCATCGAATCCGAACATACAACTGTGTTTTTAGAATAAAAAGACATAACATATTTTAATACATTTTTGTTTAAAACAAAACAATGGGAAAACACATTTTAATATTATCGCAAAAATCTTTACCCACAATATAAAAAGGAAAAAGACATTTTAGCAAGTTTTGGTAACTTTTCTTTGTTTAAGAAATCTTTATTTTTTATGAAAAAATAACTTACTATCTAAAAAGTCATGTAAGTCAAAATTTAAAACTTTGTAGAACATTTATAAAAATTCTAAGAATTTTAACCAATGTTGATTAAAATGTTAACCATTTGAATCTGAATTTCTAGAATTGTCTTGATTATGCAGTTTTGTGGCCCATTAAATTTTTGTACGATTGTGCGGTTAAAAGCCGAAAGGAAGCGGTTATTCGATTAAGTGAAGTCGAATATTTTTTTAAACAACACCCGATTTATAGATGATTCAAGTACATGAGCGGAAGACACAAGATCACGCGGGAAGGAAAGAAAGAAAAAAGTAAATTTCTAGCTGCTGAAATCTCGACGCCATCTTTGTTGTAAGAAGTTAACAACGAAGAGAACGAAGAAAACCGCGAATTTGTTGAACGCATGAATAATAATTTTTGTTATGCAAATTCTTCTAAAAATCATGTCGTTGTGTTAAATTATTCTTTACCTTATATGTACACACGTTGTCACACCCGAAAATGAAGAAAATTGTAGTAAAAAGCCACCACCAAATTGTAAACAACGAAGAAATGTAAACAAACCGCCAATGTTAAAATCAAACTTTTTTTCTAACTCCGAAATGGCTTGTTAAAGATGATAAAATATCATGATTCAATAATACAAGGTTAGATAATTATTGACAGCTGCGGTTTGACACTCCCTTACAAAAGGTTGCATTTACGAAGGACGGAGAAAAGGGGAGGAATGAAATCTCTTGGTGCGAAAATGGTAGTAGAAAAGTACGCAAAGTAGGCAAATAGTAGTGTAATTCCATTTGTAAATTCTAATGTACTTGCAGGAAATCTGGCATTTTAACCCTCCGATGAGTGACAGTGCCGATGACGTTAGATTCGTGAGAAGGTCCTTAGGGACCTACAAAGAGTTGCTCGATGTTTCGACTGTACATGTGCAACTTCTTTGGTATTTATGTTGTCTTTTGATTAAATTAACGTCCTGCATATATATTAGGAATGAAATAATTTGAAGAACAAGTGAAAAAAAAATCAAAACATGAAGACAAGTAACTTGTTATTTCTTCTAAAATTGTACAAGGTCCCTAGGGAC
>NW_023458555.1:48292246-48292897 GCF_013731165.1 Rhagoletis pomonella
AACGATTCAGCTTAATTTATTCTTGGAATACATGTATAAATTCTTTTCAAAAATGCCTTGAACAAAAAGATATAGGCACATGAAATACGAAAAGGTCCCTAGGGACCTTCTCACAAATCGAAGGGTTAAACGAAATTTTGAACGTAATATTGATGTATCTATGTGAATTACGTAATTTATGTGTTATTTAGCTGTATAAAAACTGTAAAATGACTCAAAATTGAAATAAAATGTAAACATTCAATTTAAGAACAGTTTATGTTTTCATCAGTTATTTATGCTTCATATGCATATACAAATAAACATATTGCACAAACGCTCATTCTTTTATTTCACACCAAAGCTACACTGTTTCCATGTAAATGTGCAAGAAGCAACACGGTGCCACTGCTAAGGGAGCGGTGCGAGACATGAACGAAAGACACAAGATCACGTAAGAACAAGAGAGTGAAAAAAGTCGATTTTTTTAGCGGGTTCTACGCCATCTTGTTTCACTGGAAAACGAGCGAAAAGTAAACAAAGCAAAGAAAACAACGAAAACCAAAATTAGCCAAAATTATTGTCAGCCACTTTAAACGCACAATTTAGGTAAAATGATGCAACAAAATGTGTTGTCATGTTGAATTAACTCTTCTTTACTTGAATAAAAGT
>NW_023458555.1:48292907-48300817 GCF_013731165.1 Rhagoletis pomonella
AAATGTGTTGTCATGTTGAATTAACTCTTCTTTACTTGAATAAAAGTCTAAAATAGTGGTGCTTGTGATGTAAACAAACGCCCAGCTGACGAACCCGCTTTCGCAAACTTTTTTCTCAAAACCAGTTACAAATACAACGTCGCGTTCTTACGTGATCTTGTATTTTTGGTTCATGGGTGCGAGAGAGACAACTGTCAGTTTATCGAACCTTGTATTAGACTGCTTTTACACAGTTCAAGTATTGAATTCAATTCTGCTCGCATGTGGAAGAGAGGGGGTGAGAAGAAAAGGGACGAGTACACATGCGTCTGTACCGTCAAGTCGTTTCAACTTTCTTGCTTTGCTTTTGGCATTTTCGTTGCTTCCCATTTAAAGAACCAAAGACTTGAATTCAACAGAATTGAAACGTGTAAAAGCAAATAAAAAACACAAAAGAGAATGAGCAAGAATTGCTTTCAAGTACTTGAATCATGTAAATCAGGTTTTATTGAATCATGATAAAATATGACTTCCACTTCGATAAATAATCGAAAAAAACTAGTGAAGACACCGATTGGAATGAGTGGAACGTGAGTTTTCAATAAGTTTTCAGCGAAAACTGGTTTTCGTTTGACCATACAATCAATAATTGGATAAAAAACACCAAGGCGAATTTATATAAGGTGGTGTTACTAGATCAGCTGATTTTGTGTATGTGATTCGCCGCACGGCTTCTGATGTCAAATTGAAAAATTTTGTTTGAATTTCTACACACACTCTTACAGATTTTGACAGTTTATGCCGCCAAGGCAAAAACAAAGTACATTTAAATTTTTGTTTTTGTACTCCTGCTATCACCTTATATTAATTCGCCTTGAAAAACGCTATTTCTTGTCTGCATTTGATTAAAAAGGTAAAATATTTCACATAATTTATTTATTTGCAACAACTGACGAACGACGCACGCGAGATGTTGAGAGTTGGCCATCTTTCTGTTGTGTTGGCACAGCGTTGCCGCATTTTGGCTATGCGGACGGCTGCATTTGAATTCATTTATTCATACTCAGCTGTTGAAGCGACGCCAATGCCAACGCAACGCCGGAGTTGTATGTCACAGTATATACAGTAATAAACCTTTTCGCAGTTTTTCCCCAATTGGTCCCCGAGGAGTACTTTTGCGTTGTGTGCGGCGTTTTCGTTTTGCGCCCACCGCACACTTACTATGGGGAGTTTCGCCTTTATAATTAATTTATTTATTTATTTATAATTGTCTTATTTATGAACTAAATGTAGGTTAAGTATAATATCAATGCTTAAATCAATTATATAAATAGGCAATCATGTTTCCTTTACACCCCTTTTACGGCTGAATAATACTTCTAAGGTATAAACAATTATATATCATTAGAAAGGTACCTTGATGCTGATGTGTAGGCAATTAAAATTTCAAATTAATTTAAAATAGAGCGAAAAAATCAATTCAAAATTCAAAATTCAATACCAATGCCATACATGTACATGATTGGGGCGGAAATGCCCCCTAAATGTATGCTTTAATAGTGATACTGAATTACAGAAACGTGCTAAGCAGCTGTTTAGGAATTATATGTATGTAGATATGTATGTACATGAATAGATTACACTCAACCGAGGAAGAAGGCACCGAAATTGCGCATTTAGACATTAGTTGCGTTTTTTTTACTCATTTCCAGTAAAATCCAGTAAAAGTTTTTACGAATTTTCATGTTTTGGCGTTTTCGTACGCAAAAACTTGCAAAGTAGGGGAAATTGAGAGAGCGAAAAATGACAGTTGAAGTTGCAGGCTTTTACTGGATTTTACTGGATAAATTTTTACTTGTAAGAATTTAGGAGTGTACTCGTACGCCCAACTATCTAAAGTTTTAGAAAACTTTTACTGGTTTTGCGTTCTCGTACCCAAAAAACTTGCAAAGTAGGGGAAATTGAGAGAGCAAAATGTGAAAGAGAGCTGCAAATTTCTGCTGGAAAAATTTTTCCCAGCTAAAACTTGCAAGTAAGAAAATCAGCTGATCACAAACACATGTTTGTAAATAAACAAAAGAAAATATGGCCTTTTTGATTTATATATTGCAAATTTTATTATTAATGCTAGTATACAACTAAAAATGCGTAAATTTAATAAGCACAACGTTTGTTAAGTATACTATTCGTTAGTTTGCTATTAATCTCCAGTTTGTTTACTTTAGTGTGTGCTGACTATGGTTGCCGTATGACATTTTTCGTGTGTTCCATAATTTTCTTTTAAATATACCAAAATAGATTTAAATGAAGCATGTTGAAATGTTTTTTGCTGAAGTTTTCGGTTATGGTAGGTTGATTGTTGAAATGAAAATTTTATAATTTTAAATCTACTCTATTACATTTTTTTGGATCAATGATGGGTATTTGGAGGAGATACTAATGCGTCACCATGTGATATCACAAATAATTATGAGAAACATAACTTATTCATTCCGATATAATTAATTAATTTTAAAAAGCTTTTCTTATCCAAAACTATTCAATTGTATAAAATGCCAAATCGGGGGAAAATGCACCAAGCAGAAAATAAATTGCCAAATTAATCACCAGTGGCAACTGTGCAAGTGATCAGCTGTTTCGAAGGTTGCAAGTTTTTGCAAATTTTGCGTTCTCGTACTTCTGTTGATATTTCGTCTCTTTGAGAGCGAATGCTGCTAAATTCTCAGAACTTTTTCTGCTGGAGAATTTTGTCCTCTCAATACGAGTACACACCTTTTGCCAGTACGAAAAACAGCTGATCGCATGTTGCTGGATGAAATTTAAACTAATAAGGACACTGTTTGTGGGTTTTTATTGTTGAATTTCACAAAATAAACCTATTTAAATACAAAATATATTGTTTTATTAGGAATTTGCTGCGAATAAACAACCAATTTATCAGCTGTTCATGAAACTTGCAAATTATTACTGGAAAAGCGTTCGCGTACTTTATTGCAAATTTTTTCTCTGAGAGCGAATTCTTAGAAATAAAGTTACTGGAGAGTTGCTGGCAAGTTACTGGATAATTTGTAAAAAACACAACTATTATTTCGGTTTCAACCGAAACTGTGCATGTATGCATTATTTCGTTTTTTTCATATGCATTATTTCGCTTTTAAAACGAAAGTATGCATATGCATAATTTCGGTATTTTTTTGCATTATTTCGGTTTTTGTTATATGCATTATTTCGGTTTTCTAACGAAAGTGTGCATATGGATTATTTCGTTTTTTGTAATATGAATTATTTACTTATACTTAGTAAGGGTTATAATCCCTAAGCGGGGCCGAAGGCCACCTACGCAGAAAGAAGTTCTGCGCAAAAATACTTCTGGCCCCCTTTTCCGGCAACACAGAAAGGAGAATTCGACTTAGTAAGGGTTATAATCCATAAGCGCGGCCGAAGGCCGCCTACGCAGAAAGATGTTCTGCGCAAAAATACTTCTGGCCCCCTTTTCCGGCAACACAGAAAGGAGAATTCTACTTAGTAAGGTATATAATCCCTAAGCGCGGCCGTAGGCCGCCTACGCAGAAAGAAGTTCTACGCAAAAATACTTCCGGCCCCCTTTTCCGGCAACACAAAAAGGAGTATTTTACTTAGTAAGGGATATAATCCCTAAGCGGGGCGGTAGGCCGCCGACGCAGAGAGAAGTTCTGCCCAAAAATACTTCCGTCCCCTCTTTTCCGGCAACACAGAAAGGATAGTTCTACTTAGTAAGGGTTATAATCCCTAAGCGCGGCCGAAGACCGCCTACGCAGAAACAAGTTCTGCGCAAAAATACTTGCGGCCCCTTTTCCAGCAACACAGAATGAAGAATTCTACTTAGTAAGGGATATAATCCCTAAGCGGGGCGGTAGGCCGCCGACGCAGAGAGAAGTTCTGCCCAAAAATACTTCCGTCCCCTCTTTTCCGGCAACACAGATAGGAGAGTTCTACTTAGGCCGAAGGCCGCCTACGCGGAAAGAAATTCGTTTTCATGTATGCACTATTTCGGTTTTGAGTCGAAACTGTGCATGTATGCATTACTTCGTTTTTCTCATATGCGTTATTTCGGTTTTCAAACGAAAGTGTGAATGTATGCATTATTTCGGTTTTTTCATATACGTTATTTCGGTTTTCAACCGAATCTGTGCATATATGCATTATTTCGGTTTTTTTCATATGCATTAATTCGGATTTCAAACGAGAGAGTGCATATGCATAATTTCGGCTTTTCTAATATGCATTATTTCGGTTTTCAACCGAAACTGTGCATGTATGCATTATTTCGGGTTTTTTCATATGCATTATTTCGTATGCACCGTTTCCATATGCACAATTTCAGGGTGCCGGAAGAAGGTAAAGTTGAGTATGGAGAAGAGAATCCCTCTTAAAATAAAAGTAAAGAATCCTAAATATAAAGACAAAGAGGAAGGAAAATTTAAATACCTAACCTAATAACAATGGTGGGGGTGAATATGTAAATGAAGAAATGAATGTACATATTTAGATCAGGATAAAGGAAGAGATAAAGATGACGAGGAAGATGAAGACCAAGACGAGGAAGAAGATGAAGATGAAAACGAAGATGAAGATGAAGTTGAAGATGAAGATAAGATGAAGATGAACATGAACATGAACTTGATTATGAACATGAACATGATTATGAACATGAACATGAACATAAACATAAAAATAAACATTAAAAGCGATAGAGACAAAGATAGAGAGGAAGAAAGTGATAGGGATATTAAGGAAATGCAACTGAAGAATGTGCGATGTTATATTGTGGTGTTTTTTTTTTACATATGTTATGTTATTTACTCTTATGTTATGGTAGGTTATGTTATGCTAAGTACTAATCTAAACTCCCCTCCAATGGAATGGGTTATTCCAACTAATGTTATTTCAGCTCAACTCAACTCACATAAACTATTCTTAATTTTTGCGGTTGAATTTCAACCGCTGGACGAACACTAGTAAGAATATTATCAATAGTTAATAATTAACGCTTGTGTCTCTATAGCCTGGAAACTCACATCGTATTATTATTAAAAACGTGAATTTTGAGAGTTTATCAAGGAAACGTCTAAATTTCCGAATATATTTAAGTCTTCCAAAACAAAGGTTTGTTTAGTTATATAGACTTTAATGCCTGCCAGCGCATCCGCCCAGACAGCTCATTAAGCACACCCAAGTTTGAGCGTCAAAAATACTTAACATCAAAGTATAGAATGTCAAAAATATGAATCATAAACACATACAATAGCAACTGCTACCGTATAAATTCAATACACGCAATTGGTTGGAGACTGCGTTGGTTATGTTGGTCATAAGTTCAGCCAACACATTCAATGATCCATTACCCGCAGCCGCTCCAATATGATGAGTAGATTTTAGTGAGCCTCACAAGCCACTGCCTCAGGTTACAAGCTGGATATCTGAATATTGGAAAATAAATAGAAATTATCTTTTCAAAATGATAAGAAGTGTTTCTTTACAAAATTACCTGCGCCACTCTGCCTTAGTACGGTTGTTGCTGCCTTTCATACCACAGTAATTTTGCATGCAAAATTCTGAATCATTAAAATTCATGCTCCTTCTCATTATTAACCCTGATCACATTTTACGCCCCGAGGAGTACTCAAAAAGGTTTATTACTGTATATACTGTGTTGTATGTGGACGAGCTTAAGGCGTGTCGCACAGGGGTCAAATTTCCGATTACGCTATGAAAACGTCTTAATTGACCAATCGTGACCAAAATTAATATGTGATATCTTCGACTTTAGTATTTTTAATTTGTCGAGTCTCCATAGACCCCTTTGCGACACGCATTTACCTACTCCAATCGGGACCAAAATTTATATGTGATATCTTCGCTTATGGTAGTATCGATTTTGGGTATTAGATGAAAAAATAATAATTTTAATTTCTTGAGTCTCTATGGAGGAATCTGAGCTTTGCCCACCGTGCGACAAGCCTTAACCGTCCCCAATCAGGATTATTGGTATTATCGATTGAAGGTGACACTGAAAAAAATCGTTAATCTGATTTGTTAAGGACTACCCTAATGCACATATATATATGTAGTACCTTCATATGTTCAGCTGTAATAAATACATTCGTTAATATTTTATTATATTTATTTTCTGTGTACATATTTTGTTTTTAGTATCGCACATTTGTTTTTAATATGTATTTAAATTGAAAAACCAACAACAAAAACCGTCTTCGTTAATTTCGCTGGTACTGTTAAATATATCTATGTTATTAGTTAAGAACATAATAGCTTAACTTTGCTAAACATTTTAATTTGCACGATACGTGTATGCATACAATTTAATTTAAAATATAAATAAATGAGTAATGGTAGTTACTTATTTAACTCGTCCGTTTTATTTTAGCCAGAAAAATCCAATTTAAAATTTTCATTTTCTATGAGCTGTCATGCAAGCTATAAAAATAGCAAATTAACGGGTTATCAGTTTATTAGTACATACTTGAGTTTTTCACCATTCCTTAACATGTTGTTTAATGTATTCTTTGCAATTATCCATTATATTTCAATAATTTCTCTCTCGAAGCAATTAAAACCCTATTTTATACAATATCAATAAATGTATTTGCATATAATATATGTATGCATATAGCAATCTGATCAAAGTTTATCTATACCAACAATACCAACGTCATCGCTTAACCTACTGGTATCGGTTTTAAGTATATACTTTTTTTTTACTTTTTAGTAGCTTAATTTATTTAAACTTTTGTGTTTATTAAATCTTAAATTGCATTCAGTTCATATCCATTTAATTACGAAATGAAAGCTATATATAACATCTGGGTCAAATAGTTAAAAATTGAAAACTAAATAATTTTATTTTAAATGAAACATTTTTCGTGTATCTTTAATTTTTACATAATTTAAGGTTTATCGCGGTGATTTTAAGGACTCCAGAAAGCAAGTTTTGGTTTTATTAAATTGTTATAATCGTGTCGCCTTGACCTCTCTACAGTTTAGTTTATTTCTTAACATTTTTTTCAAAACAACCCATGATATTAACTTTCAAAAAATTACCTTATGCCCGTTCTGTTTCAAGATTGATTTAGAATGTGGTATTGGTATTTATAGTTATGATAGTATGTACGATTTCTCATTGAATGTAGGTATGTATGTTCTTAATATGTATGTATGTATGCAAAGGTTTTTAATAGCAATATTAGCCACGCTTCTTGCTGTTACTTTTCTTTGTAGTGATATCGTCACAAAGAATAGAAGTATTGTTTTCATATATAAAGTAACATATTATTTAAATTTTATAGGCTGGGTTGCTAGAAAACTGTTTAATCCAAATCAACAGCGCTATCGTCAAATCCGAACACATTGTTTTGTTGCTGCTGCTGCTGATTTTCAGTTTGACTAGAGCCACTACCTGCTGGTACTGATTGGGTAGCACTATTGCTGGTACTCTGGGTGTTTTCATTTGGACCAGCTCTTTCCATTGTCGTATCATCGGATTGTGATATCTCGGTCATACTGCTGTCCATGACACCACTACGGGTCATGTCGCATTCGTTCGCCTCGTCTTCTTCACTTAGAGATTTACGGCAGATTGGACACGTTCCGTGCAAGTCTAACCATGGAACAATGCAATTCTCATGGTAAATGTGTGTACATGGGAGCCTTCGTACTATTTCGTCCATACGAAAATCCTCCCAACATACTGAGCACTGAGTTTTACGTTCTACGTCCTCGGAGGTTACATGTACTTTTGGTATTTCATCGATTTTATCTTTGGGTAATGGTGGCGGTCCAGATGTCTCCATTTGATTAAGCAATTGCGTTACAATTGTGTCGATACCTTCGCGACCCCACGCATAATCGCCGGGATTGCCCATGAAAAACATTGG
>NW_023458555.1:48300917-48303602 GCF_013731165.1 Rhagoletis pomonella
GATAAGGGGCAACAAATATTCTTTTTTGCTCGTTTATATAAAGCAGTGGATAAAAATATACGTATATGCGAAAGACAAATTTATCTGTTTAAATGAACACCACCAATATTTCTTGCAAACACACATCGATTTACATCTTTTATTTCGCCCCCGACACAGAATTGTTTTCGTACAAAATTACGCAAAAAAGCCCACTCGTTCATTTTTAAGCATGTCATTGTTACGAATTTCGAAAGTTCGATTCGGATTGCAGCATACTATTTCTACGATTCGTAGCAAAATCCGAATACGAAAGAGTTGCAGAATAGGGATGATAATTTTACAATGAATATTTTTAAAATTTTAAATCTACATTTAAGAGAACTCAATTCAGTGCAATAATTACGATTTGAGTTTTCCAGTTTATAGAAACACAAGCGTTAATTATGTACTTAACTATTGACATTATTCTTAATTAAGCATTAATATTATACTTCACCTACATTTTGTTCATAAATAACACATACAGGCATGTTCTGCAAATCGTACGATTTCAAATCGGTGCGATTTGCAAAGTAGTTTTGTATATTTGAAATCAAATTATTAAATGTTTCAAATGGAAACTGCCAGAACCATATCATTTTTTTCCCTCTTTGTTATAAATCCTCCGAATTAGATTTTATAAATCGCACCGATTTGAAATCGTACAATTTGCAGAACATGCCTGATAATTACATATATTTTATCCGTGAAAAGAACTTTTTCTAATCACGAGGCGAAATTCCCCACAGCTAGTGTTGCCGTGCGCACAAAACGAAAACGCTGCACACAACCCAAAAGTACTCCTCGGGGACCAATTGTTGAAAAACTGCGAAAAGGTTTATTACTGTATATACTGTGGTTGTTTACTGGTTATATTGTGCTGGTTGGGTTCTCTAAAGAAAAGTAAACAAATTTATAAACGTGTTCCTAGGTATCACTCTAATGAGTACTTGTACTCAAAAGACTGAAAGTATCGATACCTACTCAGTATCGGCAAAGTATCGAGTACTTACTTGAATTGTTTCCATCTTCTCTGTCGAGAGATACTTTCCTTTTTTGTTGTAAAAGGTCGCATGATTTCGTCTTGTCATGGTTTAAAACAGGGATGGGCAAATTTTTGGCTCTTAAGCCATCAAAAAGCCAGCAAGTGCTACGCAAGAGCTAAATCAGTTCTCAGGGTAAAGGGGTGTACAAAATACATTAAAAGCATCATATATATTAGTAATGAGAGTCGGAGTACAAGAAATTTGAATACGCTCTTTTTCCCCCCTTCATGCTGGCTCTTGATGTTACCCCTCATCTACCACCTAAATGTGCCAAGCCGGCTCCTAAGTGCAAAAGGCTCCTGGGAGCCACTTTGCCCATCTCTGGTTTAAAACATTGTATGTCAAAATCAAATAAAAAGCCAATAAAGTTGCGGGTATAGAAAACGTATATATTTAAGTTATTTAGTAAGAATACAAAATTTAATAATTAATATTTGTGGCACATTACCAAGGAACAGTATTGGTTATAATTTTTTCAGTCGTATGAGTGTATAGGTCACCCAATATGGATCAGTTTCGGATTTTTATTTTGGTTTTTTATTTTCAAATTAGTTTTATTCACTTTTTTTTATAAATAATATAGTTCATTCCATAACAAAATCTTGTTAATCCAAGTTTAAAACTTTGTACAAAAATTAAAAGCAAATCAACAAAGTTTCATCAAATTAATTATTAGTTTTTCTTATAAGAAAACGTTGTTGCGATTCAATTTTTGGACATTTGTTTTCGTTTTTTCTTTTCTTTTACAGATTCCGTTTTTGTTACATATTTTATAAAAAAAAAAAAATATTGTAAGCTGCACGCAACAATTTAAATTCATCAAATTTGAAAACACAACTGCCTCCACCGCATTTGTGAGCATTTGCACATATACACCGCAAGTTTCAACTGTCCCGCTCTGCATTCCTTTTGTACTAGTTCAGAGATAGTTCTGAGATATGTAGTTCGGAACTAGCGCTTTGTCAGACTGTCTTTAAATTTTACTACAGGGTAAATGCATATCTGCATGTGTGCGTACAATCCTTTACTCGAAATTCTTAGTTAACGCAATTTTTATCCCATACATTTTTGCTGACCAATCAACCCGTTTTCCGCTCTAACCTGCTTGCCTCATTTGCCCCGATCGTCTGCCGCTGCAAATGAGTGCCTCGCTCGCAACGACGCCCTCGCGAGGGCAGAGCTAATGACATAGTAGCCAACTTGGTGCTTTAAGCACTAGATTTAGTGCTTTTTGAAAATTAAAACGCCAAAAAAAATTATTTAGTGCCTAGTGCCTTTTTTAGTGCTTTTTTTCTGAACTAAACTTACTTCGAGATAGTTAAAACCAGAAATAATTTGAAATATTTAAGGCTGTAGCAGCACTGAATTTACAAGAATCTGCAAATTTAAATGGACTAAAATACAACCATGATTGATAAAAAGCTGAAGTTGCAAGCATGAACCAAAAATACAAGATCACGTAAGAACGCGACGTTGTATTTGTAACTGGTTTTGAGAAAAAAGTTTGCGAAAGCGGGTTCGTCAGCTGAGTGTTTCTTTACATCACAAGCACCACTATTTTACACTTTTATTTAAGTAAAGAAGAGTTATTTCAACATGACAACACATTTTCAAGCAT
>NW_023458555.1:48303612-48304098 GCF_013731165.1 Rhagoletis pomonella
TTACTTTTCGCTCGTTTTCCAGTGAAACAAGATGGCGTAGAACCCGCTAAAAAAATCGACTTTTTTCACTCTCTTGTTCTTACGTGATCTTGTGTCTTTGGTTCATGAGTTGCAAGCAAAATGGGCTTAATCATATTTCATATGTTTTTAAAGTAAAAAACAAAATAATTTAATAATTCTTTTAATATTAATAAAAAATAATTCGTATTGAAAATAACATATATTATAATATACAACAACAACAGCAGCAACAACAAATATATTATATTATAATCTTTTTGAAAAGGGTCAATTTAAAAAATAAAAACATTTAAAATCGAACGCACTCAAACAATCCATAAATTATCTTAAAGGTATTCGTATTTACTTTCACACTTAAAAGGAATTAGTTGTTTATCTTTTCTATTGTGACCTGTACTTAAAAATGAAACCGACTTTTTTGTATCACATTGGGCCTTATGAATAAAAACTAAGCAATGCTTTTTT
>NW_023458555.1:48304198-48312333 GCF_013731165.1 Rhagoletis pomonella
AAAAGTCGGTTTCATTTTTAAGTACAGGTCACAATAGAAAAGATAAATAACTAATTCCTTTTAAGTGTGAAAGTAAATACGAATACCTTTAAGATAATTTATGGATTGTTTGAGTGCGTTCATGACAACTTTCAAAAAGATTATACAATATGTGTTATTTTCAATACGAATAATTTTTTATTAGTATTAAAAAAATTATTAAATTATTTTATTTTTTTACTTTAAAAACAAATGAAATATGTTTAAGCCCATTTTTTAAACAAATTTAAGGTTCTAGAAAGACAGAATTTTTACTTTTTTTAAAGTAGCCTCACAGGCGAACGTTAGTATTAAAGATATAAAAAATAAGGTTAGTATTCTAGGCAGGGTTCGTTTTTGCCTCATTTTACCCCTCGCTCGCTCGTTAGTTTGCTCTGCAACTCACGACCAACAAGCGAGGCTGTTTGCAAACGAGCACTCGTTAAGTACGAGCGCATGCGCTGAGCAGCCAGCGAGCGAGTAAGCAAACGAGGGCAGCGGAAGAGTAGAGCGGCAAGCAAACGACGACCTCATGAACCAAAAATACAAGATCACGTAAAAACGAGACGTTGTATTTGTAACTGGTTTTGAGAAAAAAGTTTGCGAAAGCGGGTTCGTCAGCTGTGCGTTTGTTTACATCACAAGCACCACTATTTTACACTTTTATTCAAGTAAAGAAAAGTTAATTCAACATGACAACACATTTTAAAGCATTTTGTTGCATCATTTTACCTAAATTGTGCGTTTAAAGAGGCTGACAATAATTTTGGCTAATTTTGGTTTTCGTTGTTTTCTTTGCTTTGTTTACTTTTCGCTCGTTTTCCAGCGAAACAAGATGGCGTAGAACCCGCTAAAAAAATCGACTTTTTTCACTCTCTTGTTCTTACGTGATCTTGTGTCTTTCGTTCATGCGAGGACCTCATTAGCTCTGCCCTCGCGAGGGCGTCGTTGCGAGCTAAAAGCTAAAAGCGACTATGGTTCGCTTTTGAAGAGTTGTCCATAAAATAAAAATTATTTGTTTTCCAATAGAAATGGGAAGATTACGATAACCGGGCGACAAATTTTGACTATGCCATTGGGAAGCTACTCCGCTTTTCAAATATACACACTTTCAGGTTTCGGGGCCTTCTAGTTTTAAAGATATACGTTTGCTTGTTGGTCTAATTCCCTGAACCGTCCCTGTTTTCATATGGCGCTTCATTCTTTATTTCAAATTGAAAACACATTGCGATCATATTGTACCAGCAATATAGAAGTATTAAATATATGGTCACTTACAGTGTAACTCGGCGAATAAAAAGTTTACAAATATTCTACCACACTTTGTAAGAGCTCTACCGCTGTTTTTATTAATAATCTACCGCTAAATTAGTTTCTGAAGTGACAACCCTGGTACCAAATGTTTCCGTATTCCAAAATGCAGTAAATTAGAGTGATTTTTGGTGAGTTGTGTAGGGAATGAGTTGCAAGATTTTACCAAGGCCATGATACAATCAAGGTGTGATTGACAATTCAGTGCGGCTATCTTTTAAGGTACTAATATGTCAAAAAGTATAAACAAACGAATTAACCCTTAGTTTTGCATGTATCTTGTCAGCACCGATGCCCTAGGCTTTTATTTCGGTTATAGTTTTGTTTTACTTACATTACCTGGAATACATATATTTTGTCAATAAAATAAAACAAATTGTTTAAAACATAGTTTTAGTAATTTTCTTGTTTTTAATTGCCCAAGTTTTGTGCTTTTGTGCGTTTATTTTTATATTTGAATTTTTTATCCTAAACATTATTCGACACTTATAAAAGTAGGATTTTACATTTGTTTCCAATTCTATATATGTGAGCTTAACTCTTAACAATTTTGAAATTAAATTTTTTTCATGCGAAATAGTTTTCCATTAAAGACTTTACTTCGAGCAGTTTTAAATTAAGCTCTTCCATACTTGCTTGCATGGTATTAATTATTTCGGTAAGAAGAAATATTTCTGTTCTCAACGTACATTCTAAAGAGTCGCCTGTTTGAGTTAGGACATCAGCAAATAATGTATCCTGATCGCGTTCTAAATCCTCACTTGTTTCAGTTATTTCGTATGGCATTGGGACTGCGCCTCGGTATAAACGAGCTCGTTTGATAGTACTTGATTCGGACGGACAACTAATGAAATCACTTTCCTTGAAGTGGTTTTCACAAACGCGAGATGAATCACGTAGTACAACACCACAGCTTTCTTCCCATCGCTGCCGTCTTATCATTTTGAGTAGTAACATAAAATACAAGGCGAATTTATATAAGGTGGTGTTACTAGCTCAGCTGATTTTGTGTATGTGTTTCGCCGCACGGCTTCTGATATCAAATTGAAAAATTTGTTTGAATTTCTACACACACGCTTACAGATTTTGACAGTTTATGCCGCCAAAGCAAAAACAAAATACATGTAAATTTTTGTTTTTGTACTCCTGCTATCACCTTATATTAATTCGCCTTGATAAAATATTTTCTTTTGAAAAAAAAAAATTTATGTATAAACATATGTATGTATTTTCGTATGTATACCACATAGAAAAGAAAAAAACATGTTTATATGTAAGTACACTTAATATAACCATCAAATGGTTTACAAAAACGCAATTCTTTTATTAAAACAAAAATATAATGTAAAAATTCAAATCTGAATGCATCGTTTTTTAAATGCTTTAGTTGAAGCAAGGGAGCGCTTCTTGACCTTGACCGCTAATGACCAGGGAACGGATTTTTAGGACCTAAAAACCTATAAAAAAGGCAAAATAAAATAACGAAATAGGCTAGAAAAGGCAAAATAAAATAGCGAAAAAGGCAGGAAAAGGCACTAGCTATTGGAAAAAAGCAAAATAAGGCACTAAAAAAGACAGAAAATATGAAGAACAATCAAAAAATACATTTATTTTAGAAATGTTTATATTACAAGTAAAAAGAGAAAAACTATGAACTAGTTTCATTATATGAAAAATTTGTACTTTGAAACTTTGACTATTTTATCCTTTCGAGTTTCTAACTCATTAAACTTTAATCTGTATAGTTGTAGTAACATCCCTGCAAGAACAGTGACTATCATTTGACAAATCATTTGAGTGGCAAGACTGATAGAGATTGCTGTCACTGGCTACCTACAAGTTTCTATCAAATTCTAAAGGGCAGTGTGAAAAATCTGATGTAACCATTTGTGTTCATGTGATCTTCCGTCTTCCTCCAGCTTAAGGACTTATTTAATGGTCTCTTTTTAACCAACGCAAAATTTGCAAATGTGTTAGTAAGATAAATGAGAATGTGTTAGTTTCCATCACACAATTCTTGTAGGGATGGAACCACAAGATGCCTTTTGAAGTTTTCTGGCAGCATTTTCATTCGATTTTCGCGAAGAAAAGCCTTGAATGTACTAAATGTGCGCTCGACGTAAGTTGATACAAGTGAAGCCCAATTTAAACATGGAACGTTTGAAACGTTCATATTATCAGGAATAAGGGCGTTTTCCTCGCCCTTTACAATTTTATCCACACCCCTTATTGTCTCCAAGCCTACGTTAGCTGAGAAAACGAAAGAAAGAATTTTTTCAACACCAATTTGGCAAGAGGTCCCTGCGCTTCTATAAGCCGCATGGGCATGTGTATATTTTTTCATCTTAAAAAAAAAAATTTTAATTGCTATAATCGCTTTCTTAAAGGTACAAAAGGCAAATATCTTTAAAAAGGCAAAAAAAGGCAACATCAAATGTGTATATATGGAATCAGGGAAAGCTAAATCGTGGACATTCTTAATCGAATATACTCTGTCTCTTTAGCAGAAAAAAAGCAATTTCCATAAAATCCGTTCCCTGATTATCACCATTAAAATTGACTACTCACAATTGGATCTACTCACACAAACTCTTGGCTCAATCCTTATCCGTTCGTTCTGAAATATACTAGCCAGAAATGCGATTGCTTTATAAAAAAGAGAACCATTTCGAAAGATCCATTTGAATGTGCATTGGAATCCAAGAAAATTTGTTCAGCCGTTTTCCTTGATGTATCGCAAGCTTTTGATAAGGTGTGGCATGAAGGGTTGCTACAAAAACTAAAGACTTTATTGCCTATGCAATACTGCGAACCACTGGCATCATATCTGGACGACAGATACTTTCGCGTAAAATATGACAACACTTTTTTAGACTTAAAGAGAATAAACGCCGGTGTTCCACAAGGGAGTATTCTGGGGCCACTTCTTTATCTTTTATATACTTACGACTTAAAGCGCAAACAGTCAACGACGTAGCGTAGACGTAGGTTGACGTAGACACGATCTATCTTATCGGATTCGGGTGTTAACAAAAACTCAGCACCGCATGGCGGTGACGTTGTCGTTGCTTTTCTCTCTCTCTCTATCAACAGTAAATTTGATATGCTGCTACGTGCGTCAACCTACGTTTACGCTACGTCGTTGACTAACTGAGCTCTTACCTGTAGGAAGCCAGCACGTAACCGCGACATTTGTGGATGATACCGCCCTCTTGGCAGTGGATGACACCATCGAAAACGCAATGATTAAACTTCAAGAGGCCGTCAATTCTGTTGTAACATAGGCTAAAAAGTGGGGCATCAAACTAAACAACACTAAATCTGTGCATATAGTGTTTACTCTAAAGCATTCCTCACTCAAACCAGTTTACATCGCACAGTGGTTCGGATCGCAAATCTAGCTAGCGAATATGAAGTCACTTATCAAAAATTCCAAATGGCGGATCCAAAAAATAATAAAAAAAAACTTTTTGAGAGATGAGTGTTTTTACTCTCTAGAAAATAATTTATGCATCCTCACATACGAGGCTTTGCATTATCTTGATACGCGGTTTTGCATTTTGTTGATACGCGGTTTTGTACTTTAAACGATGATATGATTGTTTGTTATATACTGGCTAAACTCCACTCACTCCAACCTTAGGCTATTCAAAAATCTAAACACTTTGGACGGTACCAAATTTTATATGGAGAAGAAAATCGTTCTCCAAAGTGTATCGGTCTACGATTCATATTTCGTGAGCAGGTACATAGAATATACACTGGGGTTTCCGCCACCAGCCCACAAAACCTACAGTCCGTCTCTACAGAAAGCCCCTTTCAAATGGTACCTTTACTTACAGTGCAAGCAGTATTTCGAAGCTCCTCCTGGGAGGAGTTACGGATCTCTTTGGTTGTGTTATTTTCCATTCCTTCCACCAGTGGGCAGCAATCAGTGATTTTTTTAGATCCTAAGTAGTTCTGCGGTGTATTTTTTAGATGTACCGCAGAATGGCTCGAGACCATGCGAGCGCGGTTCGTTTCAACGCGAGACAGTCAGACCTCTCGTTGGCTTCAAACCCTTCATGTTCCGGAACCCATTGTGGGCCCCAAGTGGTTCAAGAGGCCACAAGCCACAGTTTTAAACGAGTCTAAGGTCCCAGCAATTGGTTGTGCGCTGGGTCCGGGACCCGCCACGTAAAAACCACTTCCAGTGAAGAAACAAGGCAAGGCTTCGGATGAGACCCCCCCTTATGATGACGACCACGGCAAACGTTTAAAGGACTACGATTTGAGGGCATGCACTTGGAATGTCCGGACCCTTAATGGGGATGGTGCCTCTGCCCGGCTGGTTGATGTCCTCGTAAAGACAAAAGCTGACATCATCGCCATCCAAGAAATGCGTTGGACGGGGCAAGGCAAACAATGTCTGGGTCCGTGCGACTTCTACTACAGCTGCCATGTACAGGAGCACAAATTCGGAGTTGGATTTGTGGTGGGAGAGAGACTACGTCGCCGAGTACTGTCGTTAACCCCGGTGGACGAGCGTGTAGCCACAGTCCGCATCAAGGCGAGATTCTTCAACATCTCGCTCATCTGCGCCCATGCCCCGACGGAAGAGAAGGATGAGGCATCCAAGGATCTCTTCTATGAGCGCTTGGAGCGCACGTACGAGCGCTGCCCCCGTCATGATATCAAAATCGAGCTTGGCGACTTCAATGCCAGGGTGGGCAAGGAAGGGATATTTGAAACCACCGTCGGAAAATTCAGCCTCCACGACGAAACGTCCGACAACGGATTGAGGCTGATCGACTTCGCCGGGGCCCGCAACATGGTAGTATGCAGTACTAGGTTCAAGCATAAAAAGATCTATCAAGCTACGTGGCTGTCTCCGGATCGAAAAACGAGAAACCAAATCGATCATGTTGTGATAGACGGAAGGCACGCTTCCAGTGTTTTAGACGTACGCACGCTCCGAGGCCCAAACATCGATGCAGCACGGAAAGTTTCGGAGAAGAAGAACCCGAGCCCGCAGTCGATGATGACGGAGTCGACGTTCCACCGCCTGACTATGACGAGGTACATATAGTAATAACGCGGCTGAAAAACAACAAAGCTGCTGGAGCTGGCAGCCTGCCAGCTGAGCTATTCAAGTACGGCGGCGAGGAGTTGATAAGGTGCATGCATCAACTCTTATGCAGGATATGGTCAGATGAACGCATGCCCGTCGACTGGAATTTAAGTGTGCTCTGCCCAATCTACTAGAAAGGTGACCCCACCATTCGCGCCAACTACCGCGGGATCAGCCTTCTAAGCATAGGTTACAAGGCCTTATCGAGCGTATTGTGTGAAAGACTGAAGCCCACCGTCAATGAACTGATTGGGCCCTATCAGTGTGGGTTTAGACCCGGCAAATCCACCATATACCAGGTATTCACAATACGCCAAATCTTGGAAAAGACCCGCGAGACCCCGTTGGCATCCCCTCAAAACTCATACGGCTATATAAAATGACGTTGAGCTATACCACCAGCTCCGTCAGAATTGGGAAAAACCTCTCCGAGCCGTTCGCCACCAAACGGGGGTTTCAGACAGGCCTCTCTCATGTGACTTCTTTAATCTGATGTTGGAGAAGATAATAAGAGCTGCAGAACTGAACCGCTCGAGAACAATTTACTACAAGAGCGTGCAATTGCTGGCATCATCGGTAACAAAAACCGCGATGTCTGTTCTGCCTTTTCAAAATTGGATAAGGAAGCAAAGCGTGTGACTCTGGTGGTAAACGAGGACAAGACGAAGTATCTCCTGTCATCAAACAAACAGTCAGCATACTCGCGCCTTGGCAACCACGTCACTGTTGACAGTTACAATTTCGAGAAAGTAGAGAATTTCGTATACTTAGGAACCAGCATTAACACCGATAACAATATCAGCATTGAAATCCAACGCAGAATCACTCTTGCCAACAAATGCTACTTTGGACTGAGTAGGCAATTCAGGAGTAAAGTCCTCTCTCGACCTACGAAAACCATGCTCTATAAGTCACTCATCATGCCCGTGCTGGTATATGACACAGAAGCATGGACAATGACAACATCCGATGAGGCGGTTCTTGGAGTGTTCGAGAGAAAGATTTTGCGGAAGATTTACGGGCCTATACGCGTTGGCGACGGCGAGTACCGCAGATGATGGAACGATGAGCTGTATGAGCTTTACAACGACATGGCCATAATGCAGCGAATTAAAATACAGCGGATCCGCTGGCTTGGCCATGTCGTTCGAATGGACACCGACGCTCCAGCTCTGAAAGTATTCAACTCGGAACCCGCTGGTGGTAGCAGACAGTGTTGCCAGGTTTTCGGCATGAGAAAACGTCCCTCTTGGTCTGAATAAACGTCATTTCCTACCCAAAAACGTCTTTTCCATGTATGCACACAGAATTGTTCTTATTCAACTTTTATTGTATACAAAGGTACATATGTATGTACGTAAGGAATATCAAAATGTTATTTCGGCAGAGCACATTTAAAATTCATTAGTGGTATTCACCAAAGTGAGCAAGTGGCCTGGCACTCTGGCAAAACAGCAGATGAGCTCAAGCAATGACTGTTGGTGAATACAACTATTGTAAACTGGTTTGAGATTGTTAATATAAAAATCATTTTATACATACACTTGTGATCAACTGTTTTTCTTTTGTTTATTTAATGTTTATTATTTTTCATAAAAGCCTAGCTCATTATATAACTAACACAATATAAATACACATTTCAAACTTGCAAATTTGCAAAGTTTCAGCTAGATTTTCAAGTTTTTATTCAGATTTT
>NW_023458555.1:48312433-48322817 GCF_013731165.1 Rhagoletis pomonella
TAAAATTTTAGCTTGCACTGATCCTCAAATGAAATGAAAGAAATAAAAATGTACAAAAGACTGAATTTAAGTATTGTTTTTTGTTTTTATATAAAGAAAACGTATGTTCGTAACATGCTTACAGCATAAGAGATGTAGAAATTTTTTTTATTAAATACATGAATATGTTTTTGTTATGTTTTTTCTAATAATAATAATAATTTTCTAATAAGTAATCATTATTTAATAAATATGTCTGTTTTTTTCATCAAATTATACTATCGTCGTTGAAATAGATACTTTAGTATTGTCGTATGTTCTATGGACAAAACAAAGTGGTGAGTAAACGCTACTTACGACAAATGTATACGGAATGAAAAGTAAATTTTCTCATTAACGTTAAGAGATATTAAATGTAAAAATATGGAAAATCAAAACTAATAACACCAACTACTTCTCCTTTAAAAATTACAAAAATCTACAGTATAGTTTCGGATTAATTCGACCTTAAACTTCAAAGTCAATTTTCTCAAAACCGCGTTTTGTAACATTCGACATCTATTTTCTGAGACGACGATATGTAGACGGTTTTGAACATACGACAATTTTCCCATACAAATTAATGTTCTTTTTTGTAATTAAAATATTGTATGTGCAAAATTGCTTGTAAATCCAAGAAATCGCGGAAAAACTTGGCGAGCCTGGCCATTCTTCTTTGGCAGTGACTACACACACGCTTACCGTAGATCTACGTAAAATTACGTCGATTATGTGTTGCCGGAGAAAAGGGGCAGAACTTCTTTATGCGTAGGCGGCCTTCGGCCGCGCTTAGGAATTATAACCCTTACTACTCAGAATTCTCCTTTCTGTGTTCCCGGAGAAGTGGGACAGAACTTCTTTTGGGGTAATTTTTACCGTGGATCTACGGTAATTTAAAAGTGACCGTGGCGCGTGTAAGTAGACACTCCCTTCTTCATTACGGCAGCTTGATAGTGTTCATAGCAAAATTGGATAATGTAATTTGGCACAAAGTGTTAAAAAGGCACTTTTGGAAAATAGTAATATTTCCATACATTTTTGTGAAATCCTTTGTGGGTACTACCTTTTCTCAACTAAATTTTTCGAGTTTCTATAGGACATATAACTGGTTTATCTAACTTTGGCATTGGACTTTTGTTTAGGAATGTGTTTCTAATTTTAATGCTAAGTGGGAAGAGTTAAAAAATTGCACCTTTTTTGGCAATTTTATTTTTCTACACACATTTCGCACATTTTGGCACTTTTTTATCCTCAATATGGCACTTCATAGATAAGTATAGTTCACGGTGGGCAGGAAGCGAAGATAGGTTGCATAAAAATGTCGACAAAATCTGAAAGCAGGGTTGTATTTGTTGATATCTTAAGGTTAAGAATCCGCTTAAATTGAAATCCTAGCTGCTCCTGTTTTAAAGATATCCACATTTTATATACTTCTGATAGGATATATTTGCAAAAGAGGAAGGCGTACTTCTCGATAATTAGAGCATATTTATACGAAAAGAAATCTCATACAAATCTGTTCCCCTTTTTTAACTCACTAAAACGGATCAAATCAATGTGAAACATTTTAATTTTTTCCTACCGAAAGAATAATTGATCCAGATTTATTGGGCGCTACCGGTATACAACTTAGATAAAACACCACAATTACCTTTTTCATTACAAACACTTTCAATATCGCAATATATGTATGTATGTATACAATATTGTATGCTATATAATACGGTAGTAATTTTTTATTAAAGGTTTGTTGCTATAAGCAAGTAGCGCAGGCAAGTCGCACTGCGCTTGTGCAAGAAATAAAAATGCTCTAACTTAGGCCAACGGTACTCCGCATAATAAGTAAATAAATTCAAAGCTTGTATGAGATTTATTTTGGTATTTATGTACTCTTCTGTCAGGAAATAATGACTATTGTACATCCAGAACACAAATGCGATCATAAAGAAAATCGCATGAAAGTATGCGCTTTGTGTGTAGGGCTGCCGGACGTCCCGGTTTTCCTGGACATGTCCCGGTTTTAGACTATTTGTCCCGGTGTCCCGATCCAACCTTAAAATGTCCCGGGTTTCATTTAAGTGTCCCGGTTTTCGATTTGATTGCACAAATTTTGCTTAAAAATGACTACGCTGAGAGAAAAAAGGCGTTGTAATATTAAGAAAAATTTTATGAATTTACTGGGGGAAATAACGCATAGTAAACATGAATATGTTTTATTTGATTATCGTTTTGAAATGTTCGTACTTAAAAACAATACTTTCATACCACGCACACGTGGTGTTGAATCAAACTGAACATTTGAATGCACATTTACATGTCTGGCTGTAGCTGAGTGCACGAAGATGCCTGCCACAATTTGCTAATTTCCAGAGCGTCAGGGTTCAAATCCCATTACAGACAGCATGGAATTTAAATAAATTTTTTTTAACTTAATTATGAAAAAGCATCCGTTAAGTGCAAAGCGCTTCATTTTAATATTGGCGTATTTCAATTGAATATTTCTATACTAAATACTAAAATTTGTGTACTTAAATTATTACGAGTTGGGTTGGTGCTCTTTCATATGCGATTTTTTTTTAAATGTAGCACGTTTTGCATAAGCAATAGTTGATGATTAATATAAGTATGTACCTAAATACATTAAAATGACATGCACAGAGTTTTACAATTATAGCAAAAGCCAGAAGGCTTGAAACAAGCTCACAGCAACGAAACAAATGACTGATATTTTAATGTTACCTTGTATTTATTTTTTTTTTTTCGTGAAACCTAGATTACTTATAAGTACCGTGCCGTACAAAATTATTGGCTCGGAGACACTTTCATCTGATCACAATTTCTAATCAGATCTTTTAGAAAAATGTTTAAAATGTAGCTTTTGAGCCAATTAGTAAAGTGCAAGTCTGAAGTTACCAGAAAATTTCGTTGATTTTTTGCAATTATTTATTTTTTGCTGACAGTGTCTTCCACATACAAAAAAATGTCGAACATAGTTTGTATGGAAGAAACTCTCAGTAAACACAATACCAAATATATTGCCTCGTTCAAAGCCATGTGCAAAATCGTGAATACATGGTTTTCCGCATAACAAGCGCATCTTAGTAATTTTGATAAAAATCTTAACGAACTCCGCACAGCTTTGAAAAGTACTGGAATTTCTCAAACTGTCAAAACCCATTTTATCCTTAAACATTTAAAGCAATCTATTTCATTCTTGAATAACGATGGTTTAGGATTAAGGTCCGAGCAGGCCGGGAAGTCAGTTCATAGGGAATTCTGGGATAGATTCAAAATAAATATGATTGATAAACCAACTTTTGTGAGTCGCCTGAAGAAAACTGTAATGACATTTTCATTCCAGCATATATAAAAACTTAACTAAATAATAAAATATTTAAATACTAAAATGTGTGACTATATTATATGGTGAGCCAACAAAAAAAATAAAAGGAAACAAAAAACAAATATAAAAAAATAAAGCAAGAAAAAAATATAAAAAAATAAAACCAAAAAAAGAACAAAGAGGTGCAAAGTAAGTTGCATCTACGTGGTGCGCCTTGGAAACGAATGAAACCGGCTAAAAACTTACATAAACTTATATTTTCACATAATATATATACACACATTTACTCACACATACATTGTTGAATATTTAATGCACAAGGATGTTTTTCTCTTTCGCAAAAGTCGGTCCTATCATAGCTATGTAAAATGTGGATATCTTTAAAACAGGAGCAGCTAGGATTTCAATTCAAAGGGATTCTTAACCTAAAAATATCAACAAATCAACCCTGCTTTCAGTTTTTGTCGACATTTTTATGCAACCTATCTTTGCTTCCTGCTCACCGTGAGTTGGCAGCGCTGGTTGCAAGTTTTTTAAAATTTTGCGTTTTCGTACTTCTGTGGATATTTCAGGGATGGAGTTCCAAAATTTCAAAATGTACCTAATGGACTGCATAAGTAGTGCCAAAAAGGAGATGAATGTGCCACAAAATTTAAATTTCTTTCTTTTAAGGCTTTTTATGAACCACATATGTATTTTTAGAAATATTATCTATTTTTAATGTACTTGATTGAATTACTAGAGTAAAATCCTATTAAAATAACACAATATTCCAATTACGAAGGGGAAAACACTTAAATATAACTATTCGAACCTGTTTACACATATGCATACCTATGTGCGAAATAATAGCAGTGCGATATTTTGACCAGTTTTGACTATTCTTTACATTGAATAATTTTTAATTATTTTATATAATGGCCCTTATTTTAATTTCTAAGTGATTTTAATTTCCACTTTTCGAATCTATGAGTAATATATCGTCGTTTAAAGTACAAAACCGTATATCGTCATTATGCTAAACCGCGTAACTGACATTTGCTGCCAAAATTGGATCTACTCACACAAACTCTTGGCTCAATCCTTATCCGTTCGTTCTGAAATATACTAGCCAAAAATGCGATTGCTTTATAAAAAAGAGAACCATTTCGAAAGATCCATTGAAGGTGCATTGGAATCCAAGAAAATTTGTTCAGCCGTTTTCCTTGATGTATCGCAAGCTTTTGATAAGGTGTGGCATGAAGGGTTGCTACAAAAACTAAAGACCTTACTGCCTATGCAATACTGCGAACTACTGGCATCATATCTGGACGACAGATACTTTCGCGTAAAATATGACAACACTTTTTCAGACTTAAAGAGAATAAACGCCTGTGTTCCACAAGGGAGCATTCTGGGGCCACTTCTTTATCTTTTATATACTTACGACTTAAAGCGCAAACAGTCAACGACGTAGCGTAGACGTAGGTTGACGCAGACACGATCTATCTGATGGGATTCGGGTGTTAACGAAAACTCAGCACCGCATGGCGGTGACGTTGCCGTTGCTTTTCTCTCTCTCTCTCTATAAACAGTAAATTTAATATGCTGCTACGTACGTCAACCTACGTTTACGCTACGTCGCTGACTAACTGAGCTCTTACCTGTAGGAAGCCAGCACGTAACCGCGACATTTGCGGATGATACCGCCCTCTTGACAGTGGATGACACCATCGAAAACGCAACGATTAAACTTCAAGAGGCCGTCAATTCTGTTGCAACATGGGCTAAAAAGTGGCGCATCAAACTAAACAACACTAAATCTGTGCATATAGTGTTTACTCTAAAGCATTCCTCATTCAAACCAGTTTACATCGCACAGTGGTTCGGATCGCAAATGTAGCTGGACGAAACTATTTAAACAAATACTCGTTGATGGATCTTTACACCAACTTCTTACCTAGGGGATTTTTGGGTCGCTGATTATGAATCTACAGTCACTTATCAAAAATTCCAAATGGCGGATCCAAAAAATAATAAAAAAAAAAAATTTTGAGAGATGAGTGTTTTTACTCTCTAGAAAATAATTTATGCAACCTCACATACGAGGCCTTGCATTATCTTGATACGCGGTTTTGCATTTTGTTGATACGCGGTTTTGTACTTTAAACGATGATATGATTGTTATATACTGGCTAAACTTCTGTCATTTATGATTGTGCCAAAACTGAATGAATTATGCCAAAAGTGCCCTTGTGAATGAAAGTGCCAAAAATGGCACTATTGTGCCTACTTTTCCATCACTGGGATATTTTGTCTCTTTGAGAGTGCATGCTGATAAGTTCTCAGAATTTTGGCTGCTGGATCCGCTCAATACGAATCAGTGTTGCCGAAGACACATTTTTTTCCTACCAAAATCCACCAAAACCTACCAAACATTATTTTGAGTTTTTAAATATTTTTGTTCAATGTCACGTTTAACTTTGGACCACGTCAACCGATTTTTGCATCGGAAAGGTAGTGTCTCAGAGGTGGTCCCATACTAATCTGGTTAAGATCCGATCAGCGGATCATGAGATATATATATATATATTTTTTTTTTATATGAGAGTTGAAGTCGATGTTTTTTTTGCTAAAAATTACTTGTACTATAGAGACTTATGCGATCTCTTTGGTTGTGTTATTTTCCTTTCCTTCCACCAGTGGGCAGCAATCTGAGATTTTTTTTAGATCCTAAGTAGTTCTGCGGTGTATTTTTTAGATGTACCGCAGAATGGCTCGAGACCATGCAAGCGCATTTCGGTTCCACGCGAGACAATCGGACCTTTCGTTGGCTTCAAACCCTTCATGTCCCGGAACCCATTGTGGGCTCCCAAGTGGTTCAAGAGGCCAAAAGCCACAGTTTTAAACGAGTCTAAGGTCCCAGCAATTGGTTGTGCGCTGGGTCCGGGACCCGCCACGTAAAAACCACTTCCAGTGAAGAAACAAGGCAAGGCCTCGGATGAGACCCCCCCTTATAATGATGACTACGGCAAACATTTAAAGGACTACGATTTGAGGGCATGCACCTGGAATGTCCGGACCCTTAATGGGGATGGTGCCTCTGCCCGGCTGGTTGATGTCCTCGTAAGGACAAAAGCTGACATCACCGCCATCCAAGAAATGCGTTGGACGGGGCAAGGCAAACAATGTCTGGGGCCTTGCGACGTCTACTACAGCTGCCATGTAAAGGAGCGCAAATTCGGAGTTGGATTTGTGGGGGGAGAGAGACTACGTCGCCGAGTACTGTCGTTCACCCCGGTGGACGAGCGTCTAGCCACAGTCCGCATCAAGGCGAGATTCTTCAACATCTCGCTCATCTGCGCCCATGCCCCGACGGAAGAGAAGGATAAGGCATCCAAGAATCTCTTCTATGAGCGCTTGGAGCGCACGTACGAGCGCTGCCCCCGTCATGATATCAAAATCGAGCTTGGCGACTTCAATGCCAGGGTGGGCAAGGAAGGGATCTTTGAAACCACCGTCGGAAAATTCAGCCTCCACGACGAAACGTCCGACAACGGATTGAGGCTGATCGACTTCGCCGGGGCCCGCAACATGGTAGTATGCAGTACTAGGTTCAAGCATAAAAAGATCTATCAAGCTACGTGGCTGTCTCCGGATCGAAAAACGAGAAACCAAATCGATCATGTTGTGATAGACGGAAGGCACGATTCCAGTGTTTTAGAAGTACGCACGCTCCGAGGCCCAAAAATCGACTCGGACCACTATCTTGTTGCAGCCAAGATACGCACCCGACTCCGTGCAGCAAAAAATGTGCGCCCAAATATGCTGCAATCACAACAGACAGCCAGCGCTTTCGCTACTCGACTCTCACACCTGCTTTCAGAGAGCTCTCTATAACAAACCGACATATGCGTGCAGTGGAACCAACGAAAGAGCAACTGGTACGATGAGGAATGTCAGGAAGCTGCATAGAAAAAAGATGCCGCCTACAGGCCCACGCTGCGATCGAGCGCAACGCGCGCTATGTGGATCTGAAGAGGGAAGCGCGACGTATTTGCCGCAATAAGAAGAGAGAGGCCGAAATACGTGAGTGCGAAGAACTTGAAATGCAGGCCGACAAGAAGAATGCCCGAAAATTTTACCAGGGATTTAGGCGACTTACGGAAGGTTTCAAGACCAGGACGTACTCCTGCAAGAACAATAATGGCGACCTAGTAACCGATGTCCAGAGCGTACTTAAATTATGGAGGGAACACATTTCCGCCCTACTGAATGGTAGCAGCACGGAAAGTTTCGGAGAAGAAGAACCCGAGCCCGCAGTCGATGATGACGGAGTCGACGTTCCACCGCCTGACTATGACGAGGTACATATAGTAATAACGCGGCTGAAAATCAACAAAGCTGCTGGAGCTGGCAGCCTGCCAGGAGCTATTCAAGTACGGCGCCGAGGAGTTGATAAGGTGCATGCATCAACTCTTATGTAGAATATGGTCAGATGAACGCATGCCCGTCGACTGGAATTTAAGTGTGCTCTGCCCAATCTACTAGAAAGGTGACCCCACCATTCGCGCCAACTACCGCGGGATCAGCCTTCTAAGCATAGGTTACAAGGCCTTATCGAGCGTATTGTGTGAAAGACTGAAGCCCACCGTCAATGAACTGATTGGGCCCTATCAGTGTGGCTTTAGACCTGGCAAATCCACCATGGACCAGGTATTCACGATACGCCAAATCTTGGAAATGACCCGCGAGAAAAGGATCGACACTCGCCACCTATTTGTCGACTTTAAAGCCGCTTTTGACAGCACTAAAAGGAGTTGCCTATACACCGCTATTCTGAATTTGGCATCCCCTCAAAACTCATACGGCTATGTAAAATGACGTTGAGCAATACCACCAGCTCCGTCAGAATTGGGAAATACCTCTCCGAGCCGTTCGCCACCAAACGGGGGTTTCATGTGACTTCTTTAATCTGATGTTGGAGAAGATAATAAGAGCTGCAGAACTGAAGCGCTCGAGAACAATTTACTACAAGAGTGTGCAATTGCTGGCTTATGCCGATGACATTGACATCATCGGTAACAAAAACTGTAACGATGACTGTTCTCCCTTTTCAAAGTTGGATAAGGAAGCAAAGCGTGTGACTCTGTGGTAAACGAGGACAAGACGAAGTATCTCCTGTCATCAAACAAACAGTCAGCATACTCGCGCCTTGGCACCCACGTCACTGTTGACAGTTACAATTTCGAGAAAGTAGAGAATTCGTTTACTTAGGAACCAGCATTAACACCGATAATAATGTCAGCATTGAAATCCAACGCAGAATCACTCTTGCCAACAAATGCTACTTTGGACTGAGTAGGCAATTCAGGAGTAAAGTCCTCTCTCGACGTACGAAAACCATGCTCTATAAGTCACTCATCATGCCCGTGCTGGTATATGTAACAGAAGCATGGACAATGACAACATCCGATGAGGCGGTTCTTGGAGTGTTCGAGAGAAAGATTTTGCGGAAGATTTACGGGCCTTTACGCGTTGGCGACGGCGAGTACCGCAGACGATGGAACGATGAGCTGTATGAGCTTTACAACGACATGGACATAATGCAGCGAATTAAAATACAGCGGCTCCGCTGGCTTGGCCATGTCGTTCGAATGGACACCGACGCTCCAGCTCTGAAAGTATTCCACTCGGAACCCGCTGGTGGTAGCAGTTAGTTTTGCCAGGTTTTCGGCATGAGAAAACGTCCCTCTTGGTCTGAAAAAACGTCATTTCCTACCCAAAAACGTCTTTTCCATGTATGCACACAGAATTGTTCTTATTCAACTTTTATTGTATACAAAGGTACATATGTATGTACGTAAGGAATATCAAAATGTTATTTCGGCAGAGCACATTTAAAATTCATTAGTGGTATTCACCAAAGTGAGCAAGTGGCCTGGCACTCTGGCAAAACAGCAGATGAGCTCAAGCAATGACTGTTGACAACAAGTTGGTGAATACAACTATTGTAAACTGGTTTGAGATCGTTAGTGTTAAAACCATTTTATACAAACACTTGTGATCAACTGTTTTTCTTTTGTTTATTTAATGTTTATTGTTTTTCATAAAAGCCTAGGTCATTATATAACTAACACAATATAAATCCACATTTCAAACTTTGTGCAAAAATTATAGAAAATCTGCAAAGTTTCAGTTACATTTTCAAGTTTTTATTCAGATTTTTTAGAATTTGTTTGAGTATGCAGTTTGATAGCCCATCAAATTCCAGTGCAATAATGTGGAAGCTTTAAGTTGCTAAAGAATCGCGTTGATTTTTAATATTTTTTTTTTTGTAGACTTTTGGTTAGGTGGTCGGTTGTCGAAATTGCTAAATTACGTACTGCTAAGCGTGCGTGTTACAATAGATCAGCTCTTCTTAATTTGGCTTTTAATATGCAATTGCAAACATTGTAATGAGCCTTGATACCTCAAGTGTTTACACAACCAGCCTTTAAACGCGGGATCCTTAGTCCAAGAATCAAAAAAAAAAAAAAAAAAAAATGGACGCACGCTTGGTTTGCATCATATTTAAGTCATATGTGTCCAAAGAATAAATATCTTTTGAGGCACCTGCTGCAAAAACAATGCTTGTAAAGATTTATTAAGAAAATAATTCAAAATCAGTTCTACTTACAATATTTAGTAACAAATTTGCCGAAAGTGTGAGCGTAAGTACTTACTCTACAAGCAAATAGTACGCTATACGTTGAATATATTGTGCATAGAGAAAAATTAATGGGAAGTTAAAAAACGTCATTTTGCACACAAAAAACGTCCAAACGTCAACAGGATACAAAAAACGTCCAAATGACGTTAAAAACGTCAACCTGGCAACACTGGTAGCAGAGGAAGAGGGAGGCCCCCACTGCGATGGAAAGATCAGGTGGAGAAGGACTGGGCTTCACTTGGCGTTTCCAATTAGCGTCAGTTGGCACAGAAGAGAAACGACTGGCGCACAGTGCCGCGACTCCATACAAATGATGGACAAAAATAGAAGGA
>NW_023458555.1:48322917-48333212 GCF_013731165.1 Rhagoletis pomonella
TAAAATTTTAGCTTGCACTGATCCTCAAATGAAATGAAAGAAATAAATGTACAAAAGACTGAATTTAAGTATTGTTTTTTGTTTTTATATAAAGAAAACGTATGTTCGTAACATACTTACAGCATAAGAGATGTACAAATTTTTTTTATTAAATACATGAATATATTTTTGTTATGTTTTTCTAATAAGTAATCATTATTTAATAAATATGTCTGGTTTTTTCATCAAATTATACCATCGTCGTTGAAATAGATACTTTAGTATTGTCGTATGTTCTATGGACAAACCAAAGTGGTGAGTAAACGCTACTTACGACAAATGTATACGGAATGAAAAGTAAATTTTCTCATTAACGTTAAGAGATATTAAATGTAAAAATATGGAAAATCAAAACTAATAACACCAACTACGTCTCCTTTAAAAATTACAAAAATCTACAGTACAGTTTCGGATTAATTTGACCTTAAACTTCAAAGTCAATTTTCTCAAAACCGCGTTTTGTAACATTTGACATCTGTTTTCTGAGACGACGATATGTAGACGGTTTTGAACATACGACAATTTTCCCATACAAATTAATGTTCTTTTTTGTAATTAAAATAATGTATGTGCAAAATTGCTTGTAAATCCAAGAAATCGCGGAAAAACTTGGCGAGCCTGGCCATTCTTCTTTGGCAGTGACTACACACACGCTTACCGTAGATCTACGGTAAAATTACGTCGATTATGTGTTGCCGGAGAAAAGAATTACTCAGAATTCTCCTTTCTGTGTTCCCGGAGAAGTGGGACAGAACTTCTTTCGGGGTAATTTTTACCCCGTGTAAGTAGACACTGCCTTCTTCATTACGGCAGCTTGATAGTGTTCATAGCAAAATTGGAAAAAGTAATTTGGCACAAAGTGTTAAAATGGCACTTTTGGAAAATAGTAATATTTCCATACATTTTTGTGAAATCCTTTGTGGGTACTACCTTTTCTCAACTAAATTTTTCTAGTTTCTATAGGACATATAACTGGTTTATCTAACTTTGGCATTGGACTTTTGTTTAGGAATGTGTTTCTAATTTTAATGCTAAATGGGAAGAGTTAAAAAATGGCACCTTTTTTGGCACTTTTATTTTTCTATTTGGCACATTTTGGCACTTTTTTATCCTCAATATGGCACTTCATGGATAAGTATAGTTGGCAGCGCTGGTTGCAAGTTTTTGAAAATGTATTTTTAGAAATATTTGTGGGATTCACAACGGTGTCGTATGTGTCGTATTGTTGTATGTCGTATACTTTAAAAGCTTAAAAAAATGTTTATAGAACTTGAAAACACAACCAGCAATTTCTTAAAACTGCGAAAAGTTATAATATGACTTTGATGGTTTTGCAAACCCCCTTAATATATTTTTTAGGCATTTAAAGTTTACGACATACAACAATACGATACTTACGACACCGTTGTAAATACCCTAATTGTCTATTTTTAATGTACTTGATTGAATTACTATAGTAAAATCCTATTAAAATAACACAATATTCCAATTACGAAGGGGAAAACACTTAAATATAACTATTCGGACCTGTTTACACATATGCATACCTATGTGCGAAATAATAGCAGTGCGACATTTTGACCAGTTTTGACTATTCTTTACATTGAATAACTTTTAATTATTTTATATAATGGCCCTTATTTTAATATCTAAGTGATTTTAATTTCCACTTTTCGAATCTATAAGTAATATATCGTCGTTTAAAGTACAAAATCGTGTATCGTCAACCGCTAAACTGCGTAACTGACATTTGCTGCCAAAATTGGATCTACTCACACAAACTCTTGGCTCAATCCTTATCCGTTCGTTCTGAAATATACTAGCCAGAACTGCGATTGCTTTATAAAAAAGAGAACCATTTCGAAAGATCCATTGAAGGTGCATTGGAATCCAAGAAAATTTGTTCAGTCGTTTTCCTTGATGTATCGCAAGCTTTTGATAAGGTGTGGCATGAAGGGTTGCTACAAAAACTAAAGATTTTACTGCCTATGCAATACTGCGAACTACTGGCGCGAAACCGCGACATTTGCGGATGATACCGCCCTCTTGGCAGTGGATGACACCATCGAAAACGCAACGATTAAACTTCAAGAGGCCGTCAATTCTGTTGTAACATGGGCTAAAAAGTAGGGCATCAAACTAAACAACACTAAATCTGTGCATATAGTGTTTACTCTAAAGCATTCCTCATTCAAACCAGTTTACATCGATGCGTTAAATATTCCACACATCAACGAAGCGAAATACTTGGGTATTACGGTTGACGCTAAATTGCGCTGGAAAGCGCATGTCAAGAAAAAACGTGAGGAACTCGATTTAAAATTAAGAAAGCTAAACTACCTTATTGGCAGGCATTCAGGCCTATCAACCCACAACAAATTATTGCTTTATAATCAAACTCTAAAACCAGTCGGGACTTTTGGCATACAGTTCTGAGGATGTGCCAGTGCAAAATACATTGCCACAATCCAGCGCTTCCAAAATAAAGTGTTGTGAAGTATAGTAAACTCTCCATACTACGTTAGAAATAGCGATTTAAATCGGGATATTGGCATGCCAGTTGTCACTGATGTGACAAAAAAATTGGCCATTGCGTCTAAAATCCCACATCAACGATGAAGCATCAAGTCTACTTAAAACGACTGCGCAGCGTAGACGGTTCAAGCGGAAAACTGTATCAGACCTGATGGAAAGCGAATAGCGGAAATGTTACTTATATATTTGTCTACAAGTGTATAAGATACACAAAGTTTTTCTTTTATCTTTTAATTTACTCGATACAAATTGCTTGTTAGTATTATTTTTATGCAACCTCACATACGAGGCTTTGCATTATCTTGATACGCGGTTTTGCATTTTGTTGATACTCGGTTTTGTACTTTAACCGATGATACGAATGTTTGTTATATACTGGCTAAACTTCTGTAATTTATGATTGTGCCAAAACTGAATGAATTATGCCAAAAGTGCACTTGTGAATGAAAGTGCCAAAAATGGCACTATTGTGCCTACTTTTCCATCACTCGGATATTTTGTCTCTTTGAGAGTGCATGCTGCTAAGTTCTCAGAATTTTAGCTGCTGGATCCGCTCAATACGAATCAGTGTGGCCGAAGACACATTTTTTTCCTACCAAAATCCACCAAAACCTACCAAACATTATTTTGAGTTTTTAAATATTTTTGTTCAATGTCAAGTTTATTAAAAATGTAGATAATTTAAAATTTAGTAAAACTAAGACACATATAGTGCAATAAAAAAATAACTGCGTACAATAATTCATTTTACTATAGAGACTTATGCGATCTAAGAAGGTCTATTGCAATCACTCCAACCTTAGGCTATTCAAAAATCTAAACACTTTGGACGGTACCAAATTTTATATGGAGAAGAAATCGTTCTCCAAAGTGTATCGGTCTACGATTCAAATTTCGTGAGCAGGTACATAGAATATACTCTGGGGTTTCCGCCACCAGCCCACAAAACCAACAGTCCGTCTCTACAGAAAGCCCCTTTGATTCAAATGGTACCTTAACTTACAGTGCGCTGTGAATTAGCCAGTAAGAGTTCAAAGTACAAGCAGTATTTCGAAGTTCCTCCTGGGAGGAGTTATGGATCTCTTTGGTTGTGTTATTTTCCTTTCCTTCCACCAGTGGGCAGCAATCTGAGATTTTTTTTAGATCCTAAGTAGTTCGGCGGTGTATTTTTTAGATGTACCGCAGAATGGCTCGAGACCATGCAAGCGCATTTCGGTTCCACGCGAGGCAGTCAGACCTTTCGTTGGCTTCAAACCCTTCATGTCCCGGAACCCATTGTGGGCTCCCAAGTGGGTCAAGAGGCCACAAGCCACAGTTTTAAACGAGTCTAAGGTCCCATCAATTGGTTGTGCGCTGGGTCCGGGACCCGCCACGTAAAAACCACTTCCAGTGAAGAAACAACGCAAGGCCTCGGATGAGACCCCCCTTATGATGACGACCACGGCAAACGTTTAAAGGATTACGATTTGAGGGCATGCACCTGTAATGTCCGGACCCTTAATGGGGATGGTGCCTCTGCCCGGCTGGTTGATGTCCTCGTAAGGACAAAAGCTGACATCACCGCCATCCAAGAAATGCGTTGGACGGGGCAAGGCAAACAATGTCTGGGGCCTTGCGACGTCTCTACAGCTGCCATGTAAAGGAGTGCAAATTCGTAGTTGGATTTGTGGTGGGAGAGAGACTACGTCGAGTACTGCCGTTCGCCCCGGTGGACGAGCGTCTAGCCACAGTCCGCATCAAGGCGAGATTCTTCAACATCTCGCTCATCCGCGCCCATGCCCTGACGGAAGAGAAGGATGAGGCATCCAAGGATCTCTTCTATGAGCGCTTGGAGCGCACGTACGATCCGCAATAAGAAGAGAGAGGCCGAAGACGCGAAGAACTTGAAATGCTGGCCGACAGGAAGAATGCCCGAAAATTTTACCAGGGATTTAGGCGACTTACGCAAGGTTTCAAGACCGGGACGTACTCCTATAAGAACAATAATGGCGACCTAGTAACCGATGTCCAGAGCGTACTTAAATTATGGAGGGAACACATTTCCGCCCTACTAAATGGTAACAGCACGGAAAGTTTCGGAGAAGAAGAACCCGAGCCCGCAGTCGATGATGACGGAGTCGACGTTCCACCGCCTGACTATGACGAGGTACATATAGTAATAACGCGGCTGAAAAACAACAAAGCTGCTGGAGCTGGCAGCCTGCTATTCAAGCTATTGAGCTATTCAAGTACGGCGGCGAGGAGTTGATAAGGTGCATGCATGAACTCTTATGCAGGATATGGTTAGATGAACGCATGCCCGTCGACTGGAATTTAAGTGTGCTCTGCCCAATCCACTAGAAAGGTGACCCCACCATTCGCGCCAACTACCGCGGGATCAGCCTTCTAAGCATAGGTTACAAGACCTGATCGAGCGTATTGTGTGAAAGACTGAAGCCCACTGATTGGACCCTATCAATGTGGCTTAAGACCTGGCAAATCCACCATATACCTGGTATTCACAATACGTCAAATCTTGGAAAAGACCCGCGAGAAAAGGATCGACACTCGCCACCTATTTTTCGACTTTATAGCCGCTTTTAACAGCACTAAAAGGAGTTGCCTATACGCCGCTATTCTGAATTCAAAACTCATACGGCTATGTAAAATGACGTTGAGCAATACCACCAGCTCCGTCAGAATTGGGAAAAACCTCTCCGAGCCGTTCGCCACCAAACGGGGGTTTCAGACAGTCCCTTTCATATGACTTCTTTAATCTGATGTTGGAGAAGATAATAAGAGCTGCAGAACTGAACCGCTCGAGAACAATTTACTACAAGAGCGTGCAATTGCTGGCTTATGTCGATGCCATCGACATCATCGGTAACAAAAATTTTCATTATTTATATATATATTAAACGAAAGAAGATACCGAAAAGCATTGAACAGTGCACACATCTCATAAGGAAAAGTGAATTATTACGAAATACTAATACAGTGGCAGCACTATAGCTATTTTGGAATCTCGCGTTTCGGCTCGCAAAGATTGTCAACTTCTTTTTAATAACAAAATAATCTATCTTAGGTTGATAAAACTATGCGTTTCTTTAATAAATAAGTTAAATTATATATTTTAATAGTGTTTAAAAAGTGAGAACAGGTGATTTAGTGAATCTTTGTCGGTGTAATTGCCCATAGAAAACAACGAAATTTAACAAAAGTTTTTTGTTCATAACTTTTAAATGGTTAATAATATTAGTCCCCCCCCTCCGGATTGTTATTAGGGGGGCCGAAACGCGTCGTTTGGTACCCCTCCCGACTTTTCCGCACCTTTTTTCGGGGTTGTTACGCCACCCTAGAGAATTACCATATTTTTCAACAAAAATACAATTATTAACTTTTCTACATCACATATGTTCAATTTTGTTTTAATACAGTGAAATCCTTCTATTGACCTTTTTCGTTCTCAAAACGCGGCAGTCTGCGATTTCGGTACGACGAATAGAAGAATTGTGAATGTTCGAATAAATCGCTGCAGCAAAATCGTATAAGTGAGGTTCCTCTTTTAAAACTATGGTCGGCATTGTTGTAAGTTTTGTCGAAACAGATTCGCACCGACAGAATCGCATAGGTGTGTGGATACCTTAAATGTATCTATACATAGTATAAAGGAAATTCGAGATTTGTGTACGCGGTAATCTCGAAAGCTACTGAACAGATTTTGACGAGATTTTTTCTAGTATATTCTGTATCGACAGAAGAGTGACCTTTTTAATTTAGAATTTTAATATGGTTGCCATCTGTTAAGAAAATTACTATATTCAATTCTAATAAGCGTAGGCGGCAGTTCTGCACCGTCACTGTCAAATGAAAAGACTTAGCCTCTGGATGTATAATAATGTATAACTTTTCTGAGTAGGGTTGCCACTTGTTTAAAATCTATAAGATCGTCACTGTCCGTTGGATAAAAAAATGAGATACCAAATGAAGTGCATTGCCTTCGCATGTACAAAAACTTTGTTTTTGAGTGTGGTTGCCACCTATTTAAAGTTACTATCTTCTATACATAGTATAAAGGAAAGGTGAGATATTTTAACCACGCTACTAACGGATTCAGACAAGATTTTGTATGTATATAATAAACGAAGTACATGATGGCTTATGATTTCTTTCTCCAAATACGTAAACGTACATACATATGCACACATTCAGCGCGTGGCGAAGCCCCGTTCATCCGCGACCGGCTATTATCGATATAAGGCGAACATATCGTGCTCCATTCAAAACTCATTTTACTGGAATCCCGAGGAGCTTTTAATTACCTAATAATTTTAAATGATTATTACTATAGTATTATGCAATTATGCTCTATAGTTGTACGCAAAAAAATATTAATTCAACGCCAATTTTTATCAATGGCACTTGTTAAATGATAAAAACCACAAAAGACTGGCGGCAAAAAAATTAAAAAAAAAATCAACGGGTATTTTTAGCTGCACATTGTTATTTATATTCCAATAAAATTTCATACATTAATTGTTTTAAAAATTTAGAGTAAAAAGTTCAAAATTTAGACGAAATTTCTTTTAATTTTTCTAAATGTTGTATATAGTTGGAATCCTTGATTTTTATGGATTTAGGTAAAGCGCAAACAATATTCTTATACAAAAAAAAAAACAATTTTTACTTGAAAAACATTGTGAATATTAATAAAATCACCAAGCGTTTTTTGAGCCACTGTATTTGTCTATAATAACTCCAGTGCAAGTTTTTTCAAATGATGAAGATTCGTTGTTGCCTTTAGTTTCATCACTTTCGCTTTTGGTTAAAGGAAACTCAGAATATGCCCTTAATATGATCTCAAATACCGTACAACTAGTTGCATAAAAAGTTCCTTAAAAACAATTTTAATTCCTATTGAAATAACTAAAAAAATTACAAAACTATTAAAATAACAAGAAAAAATTTATTGGTAGATATTTTCCAGATTTGGTAGATTTTTTCAAGTGGATGGCAAGTATTTTTTTTCGTTAGTGTCAACCCTGGTCACAAAACCAACATCGTATGCCATTCTCTGCAGGAACCAAAAACGACTGTTGCCAACTTGATGCTTTTCGCACTAAATTTAGTGCTCGGTGCGTTTTTTGGTGCTTTTCTTTTTAGTTTGAACTGTAAATCTTGACAAAAAGGGGGCAAAATTTAGAGCAATCGTAAGTATTATAAGAAACTTCACAAAAATCTAAACAAAATTATGTAACAATGACAATCATAAGCGAGAGAGTATATGTTTACCAACCAAATATGTGGCAGCAATCAATCATGTCAAAATTACATTAGGTAATTCGCCCTTGCTGGGACCAGGAATCGCTCTTTAGACCTTTAGTTTAGGCTGAACTTGTTTTTACGACTATTCAAACAAGCACTGAAAAAATACAAAAATCAAAATCGGGTGGGATTTGATGAGTATACAGCTTTTTTGACACAAAAACTATTTTTCCCACTATGCGCCAGTGGAAAACACGCTCAAATAAGACACATTAAAAAGGAAAATCAAGCGGTCGGAAAGAAAATTTCTTTGTTCCTTTCAAGTATAGAACTGTTATTTATAATTATTTTTCCCAACTTATCCACGGAATTTTTTAGCCGCTTGAAACTTGCACTTCTTCAGACTAGAATTGAATGTGCTACAAAACTGCATACCAGAATTTTTTCTAAAGATTCTGATTAAAAAGTTTGAAATTTGGGTGAAAAATTGAAAATTTTTTATAATTTTTATACAAAGTTTAAAATCTGAATTTATATGGTGTTTGTTGTATAGCCAGCTAGGCTTTTATAAAAAAATAATAAACATTAAATAAACAAAAGACAAATAGCCAAAACTGGTCAAAATATCGCACTCCTATTATTTTGTGGACAACTGTAAGTACATGTGTAAGCCTGCATTTTTAATATCATCATAGTAACGTTTTTGTAAATGTATTAACAACTTGAGTTACACTCTATCTGTTGTACTATAAAAGATTCAAAATCCTACTGTGCTAATTTTCTTGTTCAATAAATGAAATGAAATACAATTTTTCATGCATACAAAGTCCATTAAATGCTCCAATAAATATTTGGTGCTTTTTTCCAAAAAACGCGATTTTTTTGGGTGGTTTTAGTGCTTTTTCAAATTCAAAACTTGGCAACGCTGGCAAAAATACAAAGATCACGCAAGAACGCGACGTTATGTTTGTAACTGGTTTTGAGAAAAAAGTTAGCGAAAGCGGGTTCGTCAGCTGCGCATTTCTTTACATCAGAAGCACCATTATTTTACATTTTTCTTTAACTAAAGAAGAGTTAGTTCAACATGACAACACGTTGTAAAGCTTTTTAATGAATCATTTCAGCCAAATGGTGTGTTTAAAGTGGCTGACATTAATTTTGGTTAATTTTGTTTTTCGTTGTTTTCTTTGCTTTGTTTACCCTTCTTTCGTTTTCGGGCGAAACAAAACGGCGTAGAACCCGCTCAAAGAATCTACTTTTTTCACTTTCTTGTTCTTGCGTGATCTTGTGTCGTTCGTTCATACATTCTCTGTTATAAAGTTGCCTTCCGTTCTTAGAAAAAGAAGAAGACAACAACTCGTATCGCACCATTTTATACATATAATACCGGCTAGTATTTTAAATATTATATTTTTATGTAACTCCACGCGCTTTCACTATTGCTTTATAAAAAATAGAACCATTTTGAAAAATTAGTGTTTTTACTCTAGAAAATAATTTATGCAACCTCACATACGCGGTTTTGTACTTTAAACGACGATATGTTTTCCACCTTACCGAACGTTCAGTTAGACATAACGAAATAAACTCATACGTGGGCGATATCACACCCATTTTCCAAAATTCCAAACAATGTTACTTCTTTTCAAGGGATTGTTTTTATTATCAGTTTTGAGTAAATTACGTCCTTAAATTTAGAAATATTAAAGTTTCAGGCATTTCGGAAATTTACCGTTATATGAAAAGCTTTTTGCTTTTATAATACCAATAACCATACCGAGTTTGGTACAAATGTACAACGGTACATCTGTTACCGAGATACATATATGTGATCATAAGTGGGCGGTAATTTTCCGAAATTTTATCGAAAATGTATTTCTTGGTAAAGAATTGTTTCAAGCATCAATTTTGAATAAATTAGCTTTAATATTTACTGATTTATCGATTGTCCGATTTTAAAAATTTTCAGCCATTTGGTATGTTGTACCAAGGCCAACAACTGGGCCAAGGTTGGAAGAAATTGGTACAGCGGTTGCCAAGATATGCACGTGTAACCATAAGTGGGCGTGGCTACGCCCATTTGCCAAAAATTTATAATATTCTTATTTTTCGTCTAAAAATTATTGGAAATATCAATTTTGAGGGAATAATCTTCAGTAGTTACTAACGTATCGCAGTTTTCGAATTTCTGAAAATTACCGTTATATGGGAGGTAGGCCGCTGTGGTTTAGTGGTAAACAGTGCGCGCTTTCACTCATCAGCATCTGGGTTCAAGCCCTGGTCAAAGCAACATCGCAAAAAATATAGAAAAAGGTTTTTTCTTAACAGCGGTCGTCCCTCGGCAGGCAATGGCAAACCTCCGAGTGTATTTCTGCCATGAAAAACAGCTTCTCATAAAAATACAATCGCCGTTCGGAGTCGGCGTAAAATTGTAGGTCCCTCCGCTTTGTGTGACAACATCAAGGCGCACGCCACAA
>NW_023458555.1:48333312-48357754 GCF_013731165.1 Rhagoletis pomonella
AATCAAATCAGCTGCTCTACTGATACTACCTGTTCAATGTACCTTGGGTTTGAAGATATTTACGCAGCGTTTTTTTCCTCTGGAATAGATTTTTCGATTATTACTGTCTTTTTTTATTTTCATCCAAAAAGAAAAACCTGATTAAAAAGTTTCAGGCCATTTTTCTAAAACTTTTGATATGATTAAAATTTGAGGTTTTTCCAGCAAATGACCGATTTTAACGTTAGTATGTATGTACGTTCATATGTCTGTGTTCAATTCAGGTACTATAAACGCCGTCGTCAAAGAAAGGCCGAGAAAGGTGAAAAAGCTGACAAGAAGGCAAATAAAGATGATAAGAAAGGCGATCCGAAACGTTCAAAGAAGGGTGAAATGAAGAGTGAAGAGCGGGGCGAAAAGAAGGGTACAAAGGTCGATAAGAAATCAGATAAAATTGGTGATAAGAAGGACACCAAGGAAGGATTAGAAAAACGTGCTGCAAAAAAAAAAACAAAAACAGGGAAATAGTGCAGAAAATGTAAAGCGTTAAGCTGCATGTTTAAAACGTGTTACGTGTTACGTGTAGATGTTTACGCATGATACCTCATTTTATGATTTAAAATACAATGCTTACTTTTCATTGTTTAATTATGTATACACATGTATTTATAATCAACTGATTTTAAAAATAGAAAAATTAGTGCTTTCAAGTTCACCTAATAAGGCACGCAGGGGTGGCATGACGTATCACTGTTATTTTTAGAGAGGCATAACATATGCACTTATTTAACATAATTGCATATACATACATACATATGGATTCTACTTCAGGCAAATACGGAGCTTACTTGATTTTACTGCTGCCCTACACACCTGCACAATTAAGCAGTTATATTTAAATATTTGGGTAAAATTATAACATTTCCTTTGAAGATAACAAAGTGGTTGTTGTTGTTCTTCTTCCTCTTGATTGGCACTGTAACCGCCTAAGCGATTCTGGCCGAGTTCAAGAAAGCACGCCAGTCGCTTCTCTTCTGTGTCAATTGACGCCAATTGGAAAGGCCGAGTAAAGCTAAGATAACCAAGTAAGTTATGCAAAAAACATGTAAGAGCATTCCTCTGCCGTTACGTTTATTAAATTGTGATGTTATTGTCATTAAAATTCACAACACTTTTATGTGGAACAACCCAATAAACATTTAAGTTGGAGATCAAGTGGAGATCCAATAAAAATTTCAAGGTCCAATGTACATTTTCAAGTGTACCTCATTTGGAGAGCTAACCCAATTTCCAATAAAACGGCAATTTTTTTTTACACTTGAGAAAAGTTTGGATATCAATTTGAATTCAAATTTTATTTAACTTATGGTCAAACCTTGGGAAAAATGTTGGATCTCCACTTGAAAACCTGGAATTTCTCAAAGATTGGAAAAAAGTTTGAAAAATGTTTGCTTTGTGCATATTGGGAAGTTGCTTAATGGATTAAATACATATGCGCGCATATACATACATATCGCAGCAAATAATGCAAAAAAGCCTAACTGACTAAATTTTTTTATTGCTTAAAATGAAGTGGGAATTTATAATTCGACAACAAGGGAATTTTGTGTTGTTATTCAGTTACCGCTTTATTATATGTATTTGCGGTAATCGTACTGCTACCACAGCTTTCATAAAACTCCAACAAAAAACACTGTGGAATAAAGTGAATATCTTGTATGTAATTTTCAACACACTGATAAATGCCCTATTTCTTCACCTTTTGAGAGTGTGAATCCTTTAGCTAAGACTTGGTCGGAGATGGCTATTTTCAGAATTTTTCAACAACTACCCCAATTTTACCAAAGAAATACCTATAACCTGCACCCTTAATAAACAGTGCGAACTAATTGAACACCCTTTCACTTACCTCGAATTCCCCTCTTCTATCCCAATTTGAAAAGGGAAAACCCCCGTAATGGATAATATATGTATATCCTAACCCCTGCTCAAAAACGTGCCAACAGTGGGCTAAAGAAAACGGTGCGAGCTTTATATTATAATCTATGATATTAATATAATTTCCCAGCGATGGAAAACCAGCTGAGTCATTCCCATTCCAAAGTCCAATAAGCCAAAAGATTCTGTTGCAATTGAAGATGAAATTGCAGTTTAGCTTTCCTCCAAAAACCGTTTCTCCCTCCTTTTACTGGATATGGAAAAAGCGTTCGACCGAGTTGGTTTCATACCAGAATCGAACAGTTAGTTTACTGAAAGCTCGATTCAAAAACGATTAATTGGTAATTACATTAGACACTATCTGTTAAATAGAAAAATAATCATCAAAGTAAACCAAGTCCTTTCCAATCAAAGCCCCCTCAAGCACGCTTCCATTTGAAAACACGTATTGAGTTCGATTTGTATCGCTATCTCTGTCGCTATCGCGTTGGTGTGCGCAAGGCTTCAGGTATAGTGACATTTTTGCCATCTCCGTTATACGAACGTAAAGGTGAAATAATTGTGTAAAAAAGGTTAGTAAAATTTTTGAAGAGACATATTTTATATTTTCCGTAAATAACTATTACTCATTGTCACGGAACCTACCAAAATCCTAGCCTATCAACCTGTCAAATGGAAAAAAAACTACAAATTTTGGTAGGAAAAGCTCATGTGGGCAACACTGGTTCAGAGAACATTTTGGAAATGTTTGTTCTTATATAATTGCCAGTGACAACGTTCTCTGCAGTTTTGTTCTCATTATGGTTTTGGTTTTGAAGCGTTCTTGGCAACGAAACTAAGAACCAAATTTAGTTTCGATCGCACGTTTTGTTCTCGGTTCCTGATTTTAAAGCCTTCGTCGAGGACGATTTCAACGATTTTGTTATTTCTTACAGGTCTATTCTGCGCTGGTAATAAAAAGTTTGTAACCGGTAAATAAAGTTCCTTTCAATTTTTAAACCCTTTTCGCATTCTGTGTACTCTTGTAACCGGTAAATTTTGTTACCATCTCATAAGCTGGTAACAAAGTATTGCCCCGTGAAATATGCAATGCCAGAATTTGCACAATTCTTCATAGCTGAATCGCTGAATATTTTAACTGCATTACCAACGTTCCTAGAATCGCGGTGACAAGAACTGGTAACATTTTTTGGTAATAAAATTTCCCGGTTACAAAATCTTCGGTAACGCGCAGAATAGACCTGTTAGAAGGCAACGAAAGCTTCACTCAACCGCACGACTTGTTCGCACGCACACAGTGACATCAATTGCACGCACACTACAAAAATTCTCTGTCGAAGCTGCCCACCTCTGCTTTCTTTTAAACGAAGAAATTTTTAGTATTTAAAGTCAGGTAAAATTAATCAATTTTGCTAACATCTAAGCGAGACGGTAACACTGGACACTGCTGCAAATTAGAAAGTTAAGTTGCCTTTACATGAGGCGACTTTTTGACAGGCGATAATCGCCTGCAAAAGTTGCCTTGCTGTCTACTTTGAGGCAAGCGATTTTTGAATCACCATTTACACGAGCTATTTTCCTGGGGCAATGTTGAATCGCTCAGAAAATCGCCTCATGTAAATCCAGCTTTAGAACAAGAATCTTAACGTCGCTTGAACAAAAATATTTGAATTTATAGAAAACAGAATAAATTGATTTTTATTAATTTGAATCGGAATCCCTACAACGGCTTATGCTAACTAGAACGCCTTTATATCTTTACGAGAAGCTGAAATTTGAGAGCTTTAACTCTGTAGCCTCGATTAGATTGCTTTAGTGAACACCACGTACCTGGAGTACTATAAACAAAAGCAAGTATAGAACTGTTATATATAATTATTTTTCCCAACTTATCCAGATTGCCCATCTTATTTTATTTTAAATTAAAATCATTTGACGTAGCCCTAAGTATACATATAAGTACATGTGTAAGCCTGCATTTTTAATATCATCATAGTAACGTTATTGTAAATGTATTAACAACTTGAGTTCCACTCTATCTGTTGTACCATAAAAGATTCAAAATCCTACTGTGCTAATTTTCTTGTTCAATAAATGAAATGAAATACAATTTTTCATGCATACAAAGTCCATTAAATGCTCCAATAAATATTTGGTGCTTTTTTCCAAAAAAACGAGATTTTTTTGGGGGGTTTTAGTGCTTTTTCAAATTCAAAACTTGGCAACGCTGGCAAAAATACAAGATCACGCAAGAACGCGACGTTATGTTTGTAAAGCTGAAATTAGTCGAGAACGCAGAACGTATACTTAAACGCAGTCTGTATACGCAGAATTTTGTCGATTACTGGGGCCCTCAGTGTTGCTTACTACACTGTTGCCACTCTTCAATGCCTTTTCATAAACTTACCCTTTCAACCACAATTTTTCGTGGTATAAAAGATTGTAACTAAATATAAACTACTTAGTTTTCAACAAAAACCTTATTTAATAGTAAATTTCAAATATTTTAAACATATTTCGAATAGGAACTTATAACTTTTTTACCATCTGCAAAACTGACAAAGTGGCAACCATCTAAAGAAGGAGAAATCAGCTGACACGGAAAAATCTAAATTCCGCAGATTTCTGCGCTACGGGCTACAACTTCAGAAAAATTCTGCGGTGTTGAGTTTTCATTTACATGGCGCTTTGGTAAGACAGATCGTGTCAGCTGACTCGGGTTTACGTACCGGTAGGTTTACGTTCTTGACTAATTTCAGCTTAACTGGTTTTGAGAAAAAAGTTCGCGAAAGCGGGTTCGTCAGCTGCGCATTTCTTTACATCAGAAGCACCATTATTTTACATTTTTCTTTAACTAAAGAAGAGTTAGTTCAACATGACAACACGTTGTAAAGCTTTTTAATGAATCATTTCAGCCAAATGGTGTGTTTAAAGTGGCTGACATTAATTTTGGTTAATTTTGTTTTTCGTTGTTTTCTTTGCATTGTTTACCCTTCTTTCGTTTTCCGGCGAAACAAAACGGCGTAGAACCCGCTCAAAGAATCTACTTTTTTCACTTTCTTGTTCTTGCGTGATCTTGTGTCGTTCGTTCATACATTCTCTGTTATAAAGTTGCCTTCCGTTCTTAGAAAAGGAAGAAGGCAACAACTTGTTTCGCACCATTTTATACATATAATACCGGCTAGTATTTTAAATATCATATTTTTATGTAACTCCACGCGCTTTCACTATTGCTTTATAAAAAATAGAACCATTTTGAAAAATTAGTGTTTTTACTCTCTAGAAAATAATTTATGCAACCTCACATACGCAGTTTTGTACTTTAAACGACGATATGTTTTCCACCTTACCGAACGTTCAGTTAGACATAACGAGATAAACTCATATGTGGGCGATATCACACCAATTTTCCAAAATTCCAAACAATGTTACTTCTTTTCAAGGGATTGTTTTTATTATCAGTTTTGAGTAAATTACGTCCTTAAATTTAGAAATATTAAAGTTTCAGGCATTTCGGAAATTTACCGTTATATGAAAAGCTTTTTGCTTTTATAACCATACCGAGTTTGGTACAAATGTACAACGGTACAACTGTTACCGAGATACATATATGTGATCATAAGTGGGCGGTAATTTTCCGAAATTTTATCATAAATGTATTTCTTGGTAAAGAATTGTTTCAAGCATCAATTTTGAATAAATTTGATTTAATATTTACTGATTTATCGATTGTCCGATTTTAAAAATTTTCAGCCATTTGGTATGTTGTACCAAGGCCAACAACTGGGCCAAGGTTGGAAGAAATTGGTACAGCGCTTGCCAAGATATGCACGTGTAACCATAAGTGGGCGTGGCTACGCCCATTTGCCAAAAATTTATAATATTCTTATTTTTCGTCTAAAAATTATTGGAAATATCAATTTTGAGGGAATAATCTTCAGAAGTTACTAAAATATCACAGTTTTCGAATTTCTGAAAAATACCGTTATATGGGAGGTAGGCCGCTGTGGTTTAGTGGTAAGCAGTGCGCGCTTTCACTCATCAGCACCTGGGTTCAAGCCCTGGTCAAAGCAACATCGCAAAAAATATAGAAAAAGGTTTTTTCTTAACAGCGGTCGTCCCTCGGCAGGCAATGGCAAACCTCCGAGTGTATTTCTGCCATGAAGAACAGCTTCTCATAAAAATACAATCGCCGTTCGGAGTCGGCGTAAAACTGTAGGTCCCTCCGCTTTGTGTGACAACATCAAGGCGCACGCCACAAGTCGGAGGAGAAGCTCGGCCAAACACTAACATATGTGTAAGCGCCAATCTATTATTATTATTATTATGGGAGGTAGGCGTGGTTATTGTCCGATTTTGCCCATTTTCAATACCGTCCTACGCCAAAAAGAAGTGCACGTACCAAATTTCGTTAATATATCTAAATTTTTACTCGAGTTATCATGTGCACAGACGGACAGACGGACAGACGGACGGACGGACCGGTAGACAGTCAACGCTTAATCGACACAGTGCGCTCGGGTATAAAAATTACACACAAGAAATGGAAAAATAATTTACTTCTAACAAATTTTCTTTAAATGAATTTGCAACTCTCAAGAAAAAAATGTTCTTATATTTATTTTTTCATGAAAATTTACAGCAAAATCAAAGTACTTTTCAAGCAAAAGAAATATTGAAAAATAGTTCTTGTGATTTTTCTTGAGAGCTGTAAACATCCCTTAAGCATGTAATGCAAATATGTACTAATAAAAAGTGAATTCTTTTACAAAAGTATTAAAATAAATTACGACTTCTGTTTCTGACTATTATAAAATTCAATAGTATTTTGCCGTATGTGTATGGACTTTGTGCATGCATTTTGAAAATGTGATTTACGACAAAATCACTCTGAGCAAAACTCGTAAAAACTCCCACAGAAGTTATTGATTTCATTTGTTAAAGAAATTATCAATAATCCCTGGAATTTTAAGGAAAATCTACCGTTGCGTTTTCGAATAATAAACCTTAATCGCGTTTTCCCGAAAATCTTAAAAAGAGAGATACTGCATTATTTTACTGTATTGTGCAGGCGAAGATATGGACATATGCATACAATACCTATCGTCGCCTGGGCAACAGATTGTCGTAAGCGCCATTTTGACGATTTTTAGTTATGGGTGCAGTCATATATTTTAAAATAGATCTTTCAATTGGTATTATCAGTTTTTGGATAGCTCCTTTATTTTCCGATATATTGAGTAAAAAGTGTGGTTAATTTAGTACAAATTTTTATCACTTTTTGTCGTTTGTTCTACAAAGTGGCTGGGAAATTGTGTTCAAATGTAGCATACGACAAAATTTGTCTAAAGAAAATCCTTCATAAACAAAAATAATTAGCAATAAACAATAACAATAAAATAAGTTAAGAATTTTGTGAACTAGCTTTGGAGAAAATCTCTCGTCCCGTTTCTGAGAAATTCCATTCCAACCGAAAACCTGACAAAAGTATGACAATCTTTTTTCCAGGCGTCGCGACACTATGTAAACCATGTTAAAAATCTACTTGTTTATTATTGAATTTTGCAGACGATATCGCCTTGTTTGGCGAAGATTTTGAAGACCATTGAGGGGAAGGTACCCATAGGTCCGATCCACCGATCAAAGTATTCATTAAACTTTTTTTATTTCCAACAATTACCGTTTTCAGTTCCATATGTTCCATATGTTTGTGGTCAGCTGATTAAGTTAAGTCACATTTTTACCAGTTTTGGCTATTATTCTTTTGTTTATTTAATGTTTATAATTTTTTATAAAAGTCTAGCATATGACATAACCAGCACCACATACATAAATCCACATTTCAAACTTCGTACAAAAATTATAAAAATTCAACAATCTTTAACAATTACAGCCAACAATTTTAAACTTGTTATTCAGAATTTTTAGAAAGTTTTAGCCCATTCAATTTTGGTAGGTTAAAGAACTAATTTCAAGACGCTAGAAAATCGCGATGATTTTTAATCTACCTTATTCTGAGTTTCGCCTGAAAAAAATATCACTGAAAATTTGTCATCCGCCCATAGTAAAACCATGGAAACCAAAAGTTAAAAGTGAACCGGTTCGGGGAAAATGAAACTCATGATAAGGCTGAATATTTTTTTTCTGACTGTATTGTACATTTTCTCCCATACAAATTAGACTCGACAATTTTTTTTTATATGGAAGAAAATTTTCTAAAAGTTCTGAATGAAAAGTTTAAAATTTTTGAGTATCCTTGTTACATTTTGTTGAATTTTTACAATTTTTGTACGAAGTTTCAAAAGTGTATTAATATAGTGCTGGTTATGTAATATGCTAGATTTTTATAAAAAAATTATAAACATTAAACAAAAAAAAAAACGAAAAATAGTCAAAACTGGTCAAAATTTTACTTAAGTTAATCAACTGACCACAAGGTCATGTACATAAATACATATATATAGTGACTTTTAAATTTAATTTTAAAGATTTGAATAACTCATATACATACTTCTTTTCAGATGAACGCGTTATAAAGCACGCAGTGGAGGAGTACTTTTGCCTGCATCAGGCAGTTGTTAGTTTGGAAGACTTGGCCGATATGCCCCGTTTAAATACAATCACTGATCTTGTTTAGCTTTAAGTTTTGAAAATATGCTTCCATAAGTATGTATGTACAATAGGGTGGTCCAAAAAAAAGTAAAGTCGGAAATTTAATGCTCTCACCCCCTAGGATTGTTCTATACCGAAAAAATATACCCCTGTTTTTTTATTTTAAAATCAAAATATATTTAGAGGTCGCTCAAAGCGCTCAAAGTTTCCCATGTATTTTGTATGGGGGAAAAAGACTTTTCGTAGAAATGGCATAGAATCCATGGAAATCAAAATTTTTTAATCTGAAAACTCTGCTTCTCTTCAGAAGACTTCAGAGAATAATGCCCAATTGTTTATTTAAACATTTTTTAATTTTAACTATTTTTTAAGGGTCTCCGAAATATCCCAAAAAAAATCAAATATACAAACAGAAATATACAAAAGAAAAAAAGAAAAAATAGTTTAAATTAAAAAACGTCTAAATAAACAATTGGGCATTATTCTCTGAAGTCCTCTGAAGAGAAGCAGAGTTTTCAGATTGAAAAATTTTGATTTCCATGGATTCTATGCCATTTCTACGAAAAGTCTTTTTTCCCCCATACAAAATACATGGGAAACTTTGAGCGCTTTGAGCGACCTCTAAATATATTTTGATTTTAAAATAAAAAAACAGGTATATATTTTTTTTCCGGTATAGAACAATCCTAGGGGGTGAGAGCATTAAATTTCCGATTTTACTTTTCTCCCATACATTTTTGGTGGTCCTAATGTACATAGGTACGTTCATATTTCCATATATGTACATACATACTAGTATATACATACATATGTATGTATTTTATTATCAGAATGCATAAAATCAAAGTTTTTGAAATTTTAGAGGAGTAAAAAAGCATACAAATTACCAGGGAAGTGAATCGGATAAGTGAGGAGGATGAGAAGAGAGACTAAGAGTACAGATAGTTCTGTGCCGTAATGTCGTTTCAAGCTTCGTTCCTTGCATTCGGCATTTATTGCGTTTGTTGAGAAATAAAGTAAACAATCAAAAACTTGAATTCATAAAAGAAAACAGTAGAGCCAGAGTTCGTGAAATCGATCAGTAAAAAATAAGGTTTTTTGGTTTGTAATTTTAATATAGTGTATGTCTATTTCAGGAGCATGGACGGGGATCCCCATCAACATAACTTCAAAAAATATATATTTTGCAAGTTATTGCATAAGAAATTTTTATGTTTTTTTTTAGTCGATTCACAATATCGCATAAACGATTTAATCGAATTGGGGGGAAGGTTTCAGGCTCATTCCTTTTATGTGATAGTTTCTATTGACATTCAAATTGCAAATTTTCTTTTTTTTTCTTTTTACTAATATTTATATTAAGAAAGTGTTTGCAAAACATAGTTCTGGAGCAACAAAAAAATTTAAATATTCTTCCAGTCTTATTAAATGTGCAAATTTCAAAGTGTGTATTTTTCGTTTAAAAGATATCATTTAAACTTGGCTCTGCATGTATGTATAGCATCTTTGGTTTTTCGATTTTTGAATAAACTTTGTTTTTGGATTCCTTAAATACATTGGCGGCCGCTGTGGTGTAGTGGTTAGCAGTGCGCGCTACCATCCGCAGGGCCTGGGTTCCAGCCTAGTTCAAACAAACATCAAAAAAAAGCGTTTTTTTTCTAATAGCGGTCGCCCCTTGGCAGGCAATGGCAAGCCTCTGAGTGTATTTCCGCCATGAAAAAAAACCCTCATAAATATGGAGTCGGCGTAAAACTGTAGGTCCCTCCCCATTGTGTGATAACATCAAGGCGCACGGCACAAAGCGGAGGAGAAGCTCGGCCAAACACTAACGTGTTTGCAAAAACTATTAATATAAAAATTAGTAAAAAGGGAAACAATTTATTTTACAATAAATAAATGTGTCAATAGAAACTATGATATAAAAGGCATAAGCCATGAAAATTTCATCCATTTCGATTATACTGTGAATCGAAGAAGAAATGCCATAAAAATTGCTTATGCTATAACTTGCAAAATATGCATATATTTATTCGAAGATATGTTAATGGGAATCCCTTTCCATGCTCCTGAGTTAGACATCGACCATATTAAAGTTAAAAATCAAAAAACTTTAGTTTTTAGATACTGATCGATTTCACGAATTCTGACTCAGAAAACCCAAAAGATAATAAAAAATATGTTTTCAAATATTTGAGGCATGTAATTTGGGAATTAGGTTATTAGAATGCAGTAGGGTGATTGACTTGGTTTCTGCCAAACTGGTATCCAGCAGTTTTTTTGAGGTCTTGATTTTTTAAATATCGAACAAACCGTTTTTTTTTTTTAATTTTATAAAAATCTTGACCTTGGACATGGTTCGCCTTCTTTCATTGATTCTAACTGTATAAAAAATTTTTGGTGCAAATTAATAGGGGCGGTGCTTGGGGGTGGTAAAGGTGGAATTTTCACTATTTTTAAAAGCTTATATTTCGAAAATTATTGATATGGTTGCAAAGGGAATTGAACACATTTCGAGAAAACTAAAAAAAACGAAATTATAGCCGTTTTTGAATAAAAATTTATGTTTTTCCCAAAAAAATACGTAATTAACTATATAAAACTACATCAAAGATAGACTTTTTCCACAATTTCATTATGGCACCTATTGCGAGTGTCGACTGGCAGTAGAATAGAAATTTGTCGATCGAGTCGATCATCTTTTATTTTGCTATTGTGTAACTTGATCGATAAAAATTTGTACTATTGTGAATGGTTGGCAGAATTGTAAACAGCTGTTTGTTTGTTTACATTTGTTTCTTGAGTGTTTTATTTATGTACATCATTTTTAAAATAATTGCTTTTATTATAAAATTTAAAAAATGGACACAGTTGAAATATGGTTTAGTGATGAGGAAGATGATGCGGAAGCTAATAGATTAGTAGAGTTGGCAAAAGCAAGGAGGGAATTGCGAGATTCGTCGCATCCCTTTGACTTGGAAGGTGTATGTACATGTGTGAGTTTTATGAATAGAAGTTGCGTTCCCGATGCTTCACGGTTTTTAGGCTTTACATGATTTGCAGGAAAAGCTGTTTCCCTCATTAATAAACTTTATGAAGTTTAAGAAATACGGTACGGTTAAGTTTTTTGTACAATGATGTTGGGTTTTTGTGACCAAACGCGTGACCCGAGTTTAAAAACTTTAACATAACAACATAACAAGTGTATTGAAAGAATTCAACTCTAATTTAAAATAAAGATTTCAAATTTCCGAGCACTAGTCAATTAATAAATTATGCAGTTTTTTTGTATAAACTTTTGATGTTGCTTCTGCGCAAAAACATTGTGGATGGCGTAGCCGGAGTTATATGCACAAGAAATATTGTATATGTATATTTTCCAATAGAAGCGGAGCTTCCTACCCTACTCTTTCCGGAAATTCCTTTGACTATGTCCTCACTCTCCTGCATCGGTACGACCAACCGCGCAAGTTGCCTTTTGTTGCTTATAATTTTTATCTGTAATTCAGACACATACATGCATATGTATATTTCACAATTTTTTACAACTTCCAGTTCAATTGACTTACTTTTTATCCGTTATAGTACCACTTTCTTATGTAAATTTTATAAACGCAAACTCCAACGACTAAAAAACAGCAGTAGAAGGATGAGCGATTAAAAAGTATTCACAGTCGCTAATTGAGCGACTAAGCGACACTCGCAATAGCATCGATAATCGATAATCGCTTAATAGTCGTTTATCTACTGCCAGTCGACATTCGCAATAGGGGTGTATGTTTTTAAATACTGTTTTGTTCTGATATACATGTTTTATAATTGATTACTTTTTTGACGTAGAATACGTCTTACGTTTCGATATGGAGGCTATTCTCAAATGTTGTAGTTGTAATTTTTAGAACTTCACGAAAACGCTTATTGCACGAGAACTAATTAAGCGATTTCAAAGAAAACTGTGGTGTTTCAAAGATAAAATTCCAAACCTATCGATATATTCATTTTTGTAAGCAACCAATTCGGTGTCTGTCGTAAAAACAACGGTAAATATTGACTTATTTTGGGTTTAATTTTGAGCCTTCGAAGTGCTCTAGCAACTTATGATTTGCAGATATTACTTTCATTTTCGGGAAATAGGTTCTTTGGAGCAATAGAAATATTATCGTGTACAAATTTTATATAAATTTAACAAACATTGAACATTTTGAGGCAAAAATTGTTAAAAAAATTTGCAAAATTTTTTTATTACTAAAATGCTCGAAAACCACGCGAATGATTTTGTTTTTGTTTTCTTTAATCAAAAATTCAAGTGTTTTCCATTCGTTTGGTGTATAGGTAGGGCTGCCAGACGTCCCGGTTTTCCCGGACATATCCCGGTTTTAGACTATTTGTCCCGGTGTCCCGGTCCAACCTTGAAATGTCCCGGTTTTTCATTTGATTGCACAAATTTGAATAAAAGTTCAAAAATCACTACACTAAGCGAAAAAACGCGTTGTAATATTCAGAAAAATGTTATGAATTCACTGAGGGAAATAACGCATAGCAAACGTGAATATTTTCTATTTGATTATCGTTTAAAAATGTTCGTATTTAAAAATAATACTTTCATAACACGCACGCGTGGTGTTGATTCAAACGCAACATTTAAATGCACATTTACATGTCTGGCTGTAGCTGAGTGCGCGAAGATGCTTGCCACAATTTGCTAATTTCCAGGGGGTCAGGGCTCAATTCCCATTACAACCAGCATGGAATTTAAATATTTTTTTAACTTAATTATGAAAAAGCAATCAGTAATTGCAAATCGCTTCATTTTAATATGGACGTATTTGAAGTGAATATTTCTATACTAAATACTAAAATTTGTATACTTAAATGTATTACGAGTTGGGTTGGCGCTCTTATGCGTATTTTTTTAATTTAGCACGATTTTTTAATTCTAAACTTCTTTCTCTCAGTGCACCGGTTTAATTTGTGAAATAGTCACATTTCGAGATAGTTGAACTTTGCACAAGCAATAGTTGACGATTCGTATATGTACCTAAATACGTTCAAAATGACGTGCACAGAGTTTTACAATTATATTAAGGAAAAGACAGAAGTTTTGAAACAAGTTCACAGCAACGAAAAATATGACTGATATTTTTATGTTATCTTGTACTTAAGTTTTTTTCTTTCATGAAACCTAGAGTACAGTGCCGGACAAAATTATTGGCTCGGAGGCTCTTTCATCAGATCACAATTTCTAATCAGATCTTTTAGAAAAATTTGGAAAATGTAGCTTTTGGGCCAATTAATAAAGTGCAAGTCTGAAGTTGCTAGCAAATTTCGTTGATTTTTAGCTTTTTTTTTTTGACGACAGTGTCCTCCATATAAAAAGAATTATCGAACATAGTTTGTATGGAAGAAACTCTCAGTAAAAACAATACCAAAAATCAATTAAAATTTAATGGGCTGCAAAACTTCGTTTTAAAAATTTGTATAAAAAGTCTGATTAGATTGTTGCAAATTGGTATGCAAATTTATTGAATTTTGCCGAGTTTAGCACAAAGTTTAACAATTTTTTTTTTATGTTTTTTTCATATATTTAGTATAAACTGTATTTTTATAAAGAATAAAACAAGGTTCATGCACTGTGAAAAATTCTCTGTGCTTTAGTTGTAATAAGTTGTTTTGTTTTGTTGGCGTACGTTGTAATGATCTCACGATCTCATGTTTTTATGTTTTTGTTTTTGTCTGTCAAAATAAAATTTCACTACATCCTTTCGCACGTCGAAATGAAAGAGAAGGGAGCGAGAGGCCCTCCCTAAAGTGTCCCGGTTTGGCAACAGAGATATCTGGCAGCCCTATGTATAGGAAGTATTGGTTGATATCTTCCAAGTATGTTTATTTGATTCAAATATATGGGCATAAATGATTTCCCATACCAAATCACTTCGTCATTATTTTGAAAGCACGTGCATGCGTTGGAAGTGAGAGAAGGAGACAAAAAATTTGTGTGTGTGTGTGTGTAGGTATTTCGGCCTTTGAGTAACAGATGGCGCAATATTTATAACCTAATCCCGGCGTATGTATGTAAATACATACATATATATGTACGCACAAACATATGTTGATTGCAGTAACTGTTAATGTGGACCTGTTTTTCTTTTAGTAAACTACATATATATGTACGTATGTACACATGAATACATAATACGCGAAAACTTTTTCGTCAAATCAAATCTGTACCGTTCGTTCGATTACAAAGTGAGGTATTATCGAACTAAAGGGCTTGGAATGCGGATGTGTAGTAACTTCAAATTATTTTTAAGTTAAATCAATTATTACACTATGAGTATCGATCGAAAAGGCTTTATTTCCTAATTATATGTAGGAGGGTTACCACCTGTTCCAAAAAGCAATTTCGACTTAAATAAAGGCAGGAAAATTGAAATGTATGTATATCCTGATATGGATGTCAGACGAAAGACCCTCACGCTGCAACTTTGGGACTGCGAAATCCTCACAAAGCCTGGGGTAATGATTAACGCGAGACTAACATTCAAGGAGCATCTCGAATTTATCTGCGAGAAAGCGAGTAAGGTGTGTTGCGCCCTGACTAAAATGATGATAAACCTCCGAGGGCCAAAACAAGCCCGCAGACGATTGCTAGCCGGGGTTTTCAAATCTGTGATACTTTACGGCGCAGTGTGGCAAGTGTGGAGCTACGCAGTGGAAGTAAGCTCATATGTTCGCGGTCTCAGGTCAGTCTACCGGCTATGTGCGCTTCGCATATAGTACCGTATCCGATGACGCCGCACTAGTACTGTCTGGATTACACCCAATAGAGCTTCTGGCAAAAGAACTTCAATGCATACACCTAGAAACTTAACACTCCCTGCTAGGAAAGCATTAGCCCGTAAAAACATGCTAGAGATGTGGCAGAAGAAATGGGACGAATCGTCCAACGAACGTGGTTTGAAAATATTTTGCAGAGGGTTGCCACCTTGTTACAAAGTTAGATTCAATATAAGCATTAGGTTAAATAAATTATTTCAATATAATTATAAATCAAAATTGCTTTGAAGAAACTTTATTTCCAAACTGTATGTATGAGGGCTACCACCTGATTTTATAATTAAAATCAATTTAAATTAAGAGTATTAGATAATTTAAATATGTGTCACAATACAAGTGTCAGAGGAAAAGGGTTTAACGAGGTCTTGGTTTAAAAATTATTTGAACGGGATCGCCATCCGTTTGAAAAGTCGAATTAAATTATTATATGAAATATTGGCGTCAAACAAAGGAGTATTAAGAAATATTTAGTTGGAGCATTTATAACATTAAAGAGGGTTTCCACCTGTGCAAAAAGTCAAACTCAAATTACTTAATAAGTCAAATTAATTATTTAAGCATGGCTATAAATTGACATGAGTTAAAATTGTTCTTTTCTGAACTTTATTTTTCAGAAATTAAATTCAACTTGAATTAAGGGAATTATATACACAATTTAAATTTGTATCGCAATATGTGTGTAAGTCGAAAAAGGTTTAACAAGGTTTTGGGTTTAAAATATTTTGAATATGGTTGCCATACGTTTTAAAATTAGATCTTAATTAAAGTAAGCTTTAGAAGTATACGCCGCAGAGTCACGCCGCCGCCGCCGCCGAGCTACGAAAATATCGGTTCGGGGCCTAAGGAATTTTGTAAAAAGGTTTCGTGTTGTATGCACATTGAAATACATTGTTTGAGGAACTAAATACTACTCGTATAAAAACACTAATTTACGAAATTAAAATTACATTTTTAAAAGGAGTTTTTTTGCATAATTTGGGCCACTGAACATTTCCAAAAAAAGCATAACTCAGAAAAAACATATGTAGGTAACACGTTTTTCGATCGAAAGCTTTTATTACAGTTAAATTAGGGTCGAATACTGGTAATCTGACGATTTTTTCCGCAGTAGACAATGTTTTTTCCATACTACAACAATACTACTTTTTTATATACTACAACAACAACAAAGTTATAGCACATCAAAAACTTTAACGTCAATATCTCAGAAAGCAGTTTTAACAGAAGCTCCCTTATTGCATCTTACTCCTCAATTACTGGAGATAAAACAAAGACTAGTTGATTTTCTTGTGTGTGTTTTTTTTTTAATATTTTAAACAGAATTTTAATAAAAAGCAAACACTTTTTTTCTAATTTTTACATTCGTAAGTTACTTTATTTTGGGCTCCCACAGACGTATACAAGAACTAGCTGGCTGTGTGAAAATTACGTTAGTATTCCTAAGTGGTGGGCAAACTGCAGGAAGGTTTTGCTCCCGCGCATCGCAATATTTTCTATTTTTTTAAGTCCCCTTTTTTGGTAAAAATTACTATTATTTTGCATTACATTCTGTTCTCCTTAATATATTAGTGTAAATTTTAACCATTTATAAGCAATTTTTTAAACAGTGGGTCAAAAAGGCCCGTTATGGTGGGAGTTGATGGGTTAAACTTTTGGAAAAAAGTAGGCCAACCTTATTTTCAATATATAACCCGCAAAAAATCATAAGAACTCCGTAAATTAACATAACGGTTGATAAGCTTATTGCTAAAATTTATTGATAGCGACATAAATTACCCCAATAACAACCTTAAAATTTTTTATTTTTTAAATTGAAATAGTACATACGGATTTGTAGAGTACATAGAGATGTATGTACATATATTAGGGTGCCCATCTAAAGACGTTTTCTTGTACGTTAGTACTACATATTTCATTACATATTTCAAATTGTGGAAATTATCGATGGCCAAAATTTAAAAAATTCTTTGAAATCCAAGCAAAAATAGTTATTCAAAAACTCATGAATCTACAAAATCGTATTTTCTGACCTAAATCGACAGGTAGCGACCCCTAAATGGCCTATAAAAAACCTATAAAAATAGGCAATAATATTTCTCATAAAAACGAGTAAAATTAGGGGGTCGGGTCTTGAAATTTTCAAAAAAAAAAGCATTTTCGATGGGAAACCTAATGTATATACTATATAGACTTTCTTCTTTTCGCTCATCCATCAGCAGCAGTCACTCAACATTTGAATTCAAGTAGAAAAGTAACGTAGTTTAAATTTAAAACTAATTCAATGAATGAATTAACTAGAATTATAATCTGATGACATGATAAGATTGGAAGCCTCATGGCCCTTTGGAATCTACCTTATGGGTTGACCACGCCGCCGCCGCAGACTGTCGGCGTAAACCTCTAGTAAACATAAGCTAGTTGAAATATTAAAATATGACGTGAAACGAAGGTGGTAAGATATCCTTAGTTTGAATATTTAGAATATTAAAAAAGAGGGTTGCCACCTGTTTAAAAAGGTAAAATCAAATTATTTAATAAGTGAAAGCAATTATTAAAAATATGGGTATGAAATGAAATGTTTTTAAAAAGACTTTATTTCTGAACTGCATTTAAGAGCGCTGTCACGTATTAAAAAAGCAAATTGAACTTAATTCATCAGGCACATGAAATTTGTAGGTATCACAATATCAGACGCACGAGATTTTTTTATTTCTTAACTATATTTAGGAGGGTTGCCAGCTGTTTCAGAAGTCTTAGCTAACTTATGCACAAATTCGAAGACGAGGATAATGAAAAGACGAGCACGAACGCGAAGAAGAATAATAATACGGTGACCTAGGCTAATAGAAAAAGCAATGCAAATTTCTGAAGTATGAAAGGAAATAAAAATGAATCCAAGTAGTGTTACACGTCATGTCATATGTATGTCTATTTATAAGCTGATGGTACAAATGATTAAGGTTTATGTGGGTCTGCTTCTCTATTGCTAATTACTAATATTTTGCAATTCATACTGATTTATTAAATTCAATTCAATACAATCCAAACGAACATTTCATGTACCGTTTTTCAGACGAAGGCGCTGGACTGATCCTTTTTTTCTCGAAATATGTATATATTATTTAAATTGATACACATATTTTGTATTGTATTGTATTTTCTTTATTTCTCAATATATCTTCACAACTTTGCTAAATATATTACATAAATACGTATGCTAAAGCCTAAATGAGATGTAGTTAATGGCATTTGATGTTCGTTGAAATAACAGAAGTGATGCCATTTCATTCATATTGTATTATTAAAATGATGTGGGGCGCATAAAGATAATACTTATTTGTACAAAATATAATACCCGCATTTGTGATAAATAAGTAAAATATTACATCAGAAAAATGATGTGTAGTTTCTTAAATCAATATTAGGATATTAGTAAGAGCAACCAAATGAAATTATGTAATAGGTCGTAGCAGAATCCCAATATCTTCATGATTGAAACCAAAAAGCCACAATTTTACTTCTTTTTGAAATACAAATAGACTTCTAATAATTTGGATCTCTATTGGGCAGTTTGTTAAAAAGTTTACATGATAATGTGGTATAGAAGTTGCGGAAAGCGTGGTGCGAAAGCCAGGAACCGAAACACGAGAAAAGGAGTTTCTTCTTAAACTATAGGGTATGTATATAGGACTTCTATGTATCCGCTCCGTAAAAAAAAAATTTTAAAACTTTGAAATAGTGCAAGTGTCGCACGGGAAGAATATTCAGTTTTTTTAAACAGATGCATAGAATGCGCTAGACGGTCAGCGTTACACATTCTTCGGATGAGACACTTCTGCGAAATTAATATCGGACGGATCTTACTAGTATATGCACTACCCCAACAACTTATCCCGTATTGTAGTTTAGAGTGGATTAGTTCATGATAAACGGTTCTTAGTATCCTATTTGAGCACAGTTTTTTAGATAATAGAATGAACGAACAGTTGATAACAAATATTGCTTCATGGCGAAGATATGTGATGACCAACTTAAATTTTGGTCAATTATAACCCCTAAATACTTGAAGTTAGAAACAACTTCGACGACAAAGCATTTACTGTCACAAATTGTTTTCTCGTCAAAAGTAGCTATAGATTTTTGCTGAACACATTTATTGCTGCGGAATTAAACTTGCTCAGTAGAATGTCATGGTCAACCATGTCAAAAGCTTTCGTTATATCCACAAAAAGACTAGCGCAGCTGTTTTTCTCATCAATTTTCTTATAAATAAAGGAACAAAAATCGAGAAGAGCATCTTCAGTTGAAAGGCCTGATCTAAACCCGAATTGCATAGGACTTAAGTAATTAATTCTATTTAAATAGGCCAAAACCCTACTTTTCACAGTTTTCTCTATAGTTGTTTTTGTCTTTTCTAATTCTCTTTTTTGAAGAGTGGTATCACAGTTGCGCATTTTAAGTCATCAGGAAAGACTCCAGATACTATACTGAGATTGAATAAATGCGTCAAGATGTCTACAACGAAAGACGATATATTTTTTAACGTATTATTCGATATGTTATCACTACAACTTGAACCAGATTTGTTTAAAGATTTAACTATGTTAAGTATCTATTTCCAAACCTGAAACGGGTTCAAAGAAAAAACTATTTCCAGGAGGTTGGTATTCAGAGTGTATTAGTCCATCAGCATTTGTTGTACACATACACTGAGATAATTACTTACTTAATGAAAGGTATTTCAATTACCTTTCCAAGCATATCCATGTTTTGAAAAACGGTTCAATAATTTTCGAAAAATAAGCTTTTAATTCCTATGCGAGTTATCACATAAGGAATCTGTTAAATGAAACAGACTTCTACATGTGAAGTGCTATGCGTTGGGTAACCGCTTACACGCAAAGCTCATTTAACAGATTCCTTATGTCAGGTATTCCCCCAAACTTTTTTCACCCCGGCACCCTTGTGCTAAAAAAAGTTTCGCGGCACCCCTACTCATCAATTTCATTATTTCTTTTAAGTTTATTGAAAGCTTTGACAATTTTACCCTGAAATCATTTTGTCCGATCATTGGATCATGAAGAGATTAACAATAATCTTAAAATTTTATATGGGAATTAAAGTCAGTATTTTTTTTTTGCTTAAAAATTACTTGCTTATATAGGCATTTGTTGAAAATGCAGTCTCACATAGAAATGTTAAGGTCACTAGTATTTTAAATGCAACATTGCCAACAGCAGTGTTTTGTATAACATTGAACATTGTTTAGTAAATTCGTTGATATTATCAAAATGAGGAGTATTAGATAAAACTCAGTAAATTCAACAGACGACTTCTCGGTGACAAATAAATATTTTTTAAAGCTTTAAAATGAATTTTGGAGGGGAGTAGTACTTATAGACAACGAGATGATCTTTGTGAAAAAAAAAATTTATTCGTGTTAGACGAGCTCAAATGTGCCCAAAACCATGATTTTTGTACTTTGGGATCAGATTCGAATTCAGCACGTCAAAGCACGAAAAGTATAGTCCGATCCTTGGTTAGATAAACTTGTTGGCCTGTGTAATACAAGGTTAGATAAATATTGACATTTGTGTCAGTCGGCTGCCTTGTAAGGTTGCAGTTGAGAAGAAAAGTAAAAGCGGGTAACCATTTTATCCCCTTTTGTGAAAAGGTAGTAGGAAAAGTAGTCTGGTAGTGCTGAAATGCGTTTTTTGTATAAAAATTGAATAAACATATAAATCAGATTCCACTGACCTACACACTAAAAATTAAACAAATGAAGAATGAGAGAATTCTATTCGCATAAAATTCTGACCAAAGATAAATCTTATCGACAAATATTCCAAAATATTTAAAATAAACCATGGTTTCATTAAAATTCCAGTATATATTAAACAAAATTAATGGAATTCAAACAAATTCTTTATTCAAAGGGACTATATCGCACACCGTGTTCAAAAGAGTCACAACTTAAAATTTGGCATTTTTGAGATGATACGCTAAAAATGAACACAGAGCTTTTATTTACCTTTCAGCAAAAGCTGGAACAAATTTTTGTTATAATATAAAAAACAGTTTTTCGCATTTTCTAACAAACGTATTATTTTGAGTTATGACTCTTTTGAAGACGGTGTGCGATATGAAAAAATATGCAAATAGTAAAGATGCAATTGATATAATAAATTAATCTTTTAAAAATTATTATATTTGTTGCATTTAAAAATTACATGTACAATATCTTAAATTGAATTTCATTTGGTGTTGACCTGCACAAGAAAAAATCCTAATTAATATCTGCACTTTCACTTTTGTGGGGTGGTATACTTACTTGTAAGTAGGTATGCAACGGCTGCACGTCACCAAATAAATCGCTGCAGCTGTAATTCGCAGTGGACTGCACCAGCCAAAAGTGGACGGACACCCAGAGATCCTAGCGCAACGGCCGCACTTGCTGTAAAACGCAGGTTTTTGAATAAAAATTTTGAACAAACTTAAAACTTTTTTTTTTAACTTTTAATGATATTTTCTCTTATACACCATGCGACAGTCAATTTTACACACGAAAAAATCAACATATTTACAAAACTGGGAGCCAAATATAGTAAAACGACGTTTTTAGTTTTTCTCTCTGACGTCAGGATTTTTTTTAAAGGATTTTGAAATTTCTAGAATATGATTGAATAAAAAAATTATTTAAAAGGTGCATTGTAGAATATCAATATGGGTATCAACTAAAAGAAAAAATTCTGTCGAATAGAAAAAAAACTAATTTTTGGGTGCACCAGGACAAATAAGTATTGAAAATGTCCTTTTAAAATTTTATCCTTGAATATCCTTGGAAACTCCCATTACTTATTTTTGAAAAAAATGTGTCAAGGAACAATATGTTAACTACCACTTCCCCGAATTTCGCCCTTCCAACTTTATTAGTTTTAGATAAAATAAATTACACTTCTCTTTATAAGATATTGATAGTTACATAAATGAAGATACTAGAATCATTATTATGGAACCGTGTATGCGCTCAAAAAGAACAAACTGACCGTATGATATACCTACGGTTTAAATACTTCAATTGCTTTGTATACAAGGGCGTAGCCAGCCTCTCATCTAGGGGGCAGGATTGTTTTTAATTATATTTTTTTTTTGTGTATATAAAACGAAATTTTTGGGTTTAAGAATGTGTAAGTTTTCTGGTATCCTTTACAACGATACCAATTTTTTAAAAATTGGTTAGCAATTTTTTGTTTAAAATATTTTTTTTTATAATAAAGGTACTTTTTGCCTTCAAGTGTTTTTTCTCAAATTTTTATACAAGAAGTATACAAATATGCACACCAGAAGAAAGAGGGTTCAATCGCAACGATACCAAATTCTTAAAAATCGGTAAATTCTTTGTTAACTTTTTTTTTATAAAAGAAGTTATTTTTTCCTTTAAAGTGTTTTTTTTTCTTAAATTTTTACATACGAAGTACACAAATACGCGTATCAGAAGAAAGATTTTATTGCGTTAACAACGATATCAATTTTTTAAAAATCGGTTATTAATTTGTGTGTTTAAAATATATAAAGGTATTTTTTCCTTTTAAATGTTTTTTTCTCAAATTTTTACATACAAAGTATACAAATATGCATATCAGAGGAGAAAAAGGGGTCTAATCACGTTGGCAACGATAGCAACTTTTTAAAAATCAATTCAACATTTTTTGAAATATAAGGTTTATAATTTTTCGAAGACCCGAACTTTGCCCCCTTATAGCACCTGTAATATAAGTTTGAAAAAAAAGTTAGAAACTATTTAAATAAGAGCAAAAGGCGGTCTAAGACTGTATTTTTAGTTTTTTAGTTATTTACATATAATAATAAAATATAATTTTTTTACCAATGATCCTATTTCGAACTTCGAAGGCCCATATCTCGATTTCGGAGGCTAACTTCGAAAAACGGAGAAATTACTTTTTTACCTATGACTCAATCTCTTAAAAAAATTGGTTTGGTCCAATACCCAGCGAAGTACAGTACAATGTAATGATTCTAGTATCTTCATTTATGTATGTATATTGTAACTATCAATATCTTATAAAGAAAAGTGTAAAATTTTTTTTTATCTAAAACTAATAAAGTTAGCAGGCGAAATTTGAGGATGTGGTAGTTTACATATTAGTCCTTGACATACATTTTTCAAAAATAAATATTGGAAATTTCCAAGGATATTCAAGGATAAAGTTTTAAAAGGACAACACAACAATATTTATTCGTCCTGGTGCAACAAAAATTAATTATTTTTTAAATTCTACAGAATTTTTCCTTTTAACTGATACCATATTGTTACTCTTCAATGCACCAAATCTTTTAAATAATTTTTTTATTCAATAATATCCTGGAAATTCGAAGTCCTTTAAAAAAATTACTGACGTCAGAGAGAAAAATTAAAAACGCAGTTATTATTTGGCTCCTAGTTTTATGAATATTTTGATTTTTTCGTGTTTTAAAAATTGTTGGTTTTTGCCGCACGGTATTACTAAAGCACTCTTAATTTTTTATAAACAACTTATAAACAGCGTTTTAATTAAGCGACTTAAGCTTAGTTGTTGGCTAACAAGAAAAATAGTTGCGAACCAGCATTTGCTTCAACCTACGAAAAAATAGTTTTTTGCCAGGTCTAGATTTTAAGGGTAATTGTAAAATCCTATGTTTGCAACAATGCAAGGAGAGCTTAACGCCGAAAAGCTGCATACACAACAGACGGCCAATTTATTCGCCACTCGACTCACGCACCTGCTCTCTGAGAGCACTCTTCAACAATCCGACGTACGCGAGCAGTGGAACCACATTTCCCGATCATTAAGTACCGCCGCCGAAGAAGTAGTTGGATTTCAGTGAGCCCGAAAGAATAACTGGTACGATGAGGAATGTCGAGAAGCCGCAGGGAAAAAAGATGCCGCTTACAGGGCCACGCTGCGATCGGGCGCAACGCGAGCCACGTGGGACCGTTATAAGGAACTGAAGAAGGAAGCGAGACGTATTTACCGCAATAAGAAGAGAGAGGCCGAAATACGTGAGTGCGAAGAGCTTG
>NW_023458555.1:48357854-48364279 GCF_013731165.1 Rhagoletis pomonella
CGTTTTTAGTTTTTCTCTCTGACGTCAGGATTTTTTTTAAAGGATTTGGAAATTTCTAGAATATGATTGAATAAAAAAATTATTTAAAAGGTGCATGGTAGAATAACAATATGGGTATCAACTAAAAGAAAAAATTCTGTCGAATAGAAAAAATAATAATTTTTGGGTGCACCAGGACAAATAAGTATTGAAAACGTCCTTTTAAAATTTTATACTTGAATATCCTTGGAAACTCCCATTATTTATTTTTGAAAAAAATGTGTCAAGGAATAATATGTTAGCTACAACTTCCCCGAATTTCACCCTTCTAACTTTATTAGTTTTAGATAAAAAAATTTACACTTCTCTTTATAAGATAATGATAGTTACAATATACATAAATGAAGATACTAGAATCATTATTATGGAACCATGTATGCGCTCAAAAAGAACAAACTGACCGTATGATATACCTACGGTTTAAATACTTCAATTGCCAGCTTCTAATCTAGGGGGCAGGATTGTTTTTAATTATATTTTTTTTTTTGGTGTATATAAAACGAAATTTTTGGGTTTAAGAATGTATAAGTTTTCTGGTATCCTTTACAACGATACCAATTTTTTTTTAAATCGGTTAGCGATTTTTTTGTTTAAAATATTTTTTTTATAATAAAGGTACTTTTTGCCTTCAAGTGTTTTTTCTCAAATTTTTATACACGAAGTATACAAATATGCACACCAGAAGAAAGAGTGTTCAATCGCAACGATACAAAATTCTTGAAAATCGGTTGGTAAATTCTTTGTTAATTTTTTTTTTTTTATAAACGAAGTTATTTTTTCCTTTTAAGTGTTTTTTTCTTAAATTTTTATATACGAAGTACACAAATACGCGTTTCAGAAGAAAGATTTTATTGCGTTAACAACGATATCAATTTTTTAGAAAACGGTTATTAATTTGTTTGTTTAAAATATATAAAGGTATTTTTCCTTTTAAATGGTTTTGGCAAATGGCGGTCTAAGACTGTATGTTTTTTAGTTATTGGAGTGCAATGGGGTATAGTCGTTGCGCTGGGTATGCAGTTACAGTTGCATGGCTATACTCAATCCCGACTCTTGCGTCCTCGTTCGCGCACTCTGGGCAACGTGAGCAACCCATGTGCGAGATGCGGTAACCAATCCGAGTGGAGCCTTGGGTCACGGCAGAAAGAGAGGGAGCTTCGGTGGGGCCACTCCGACTTATTCGGTTTAAGGGCTCACTGAGCTCACAGCGTCTGTTCACCAGTAGGTGCGGCTGCAAGCGGGTGTCTGCTTGGAGCAAGCGGCTCGCTATATAAACGTGTATTTGGTTGCGAAACCACCCCCGTCCCAGCAATGGGTTGTGCGCTGGGCTTGGGACCCGCCACGTAAAAACCACTTCCAGTGAAGAAGCAAGGCAAAGTCTCGGATGAGACCCCCCTTATGATGACGACCACGGCAAACGTTTAAAGGACTACGATTTGAGGGCATGCACCTGGAATGTCCGGACCCTTAATGAGGAAGGTACCTCTGCCCGGCTGGTTGATGTCCTCGTAAGGACAAAAGCTGACATCACCGCCATCCAAGAAATGCGTTGGACGGGGCAAGGCAAGCAATGTCTGGGGCCTTGCGACGTCTACTACAGCTGCCATGTAAAGGAGCGCAATTTCAGCCTCCACGACGAAACGTCCGACAACGGATTGAGGCTGATGGACTACGCCGGGGCCCGAAACATGGTAGTATGCAGTACTAGGTTCAAGCATAAAAAGATCCATCAAGCTACGTGGCTGTCTCCGTATCGAAAAACGAGACTCCAAATCGATCATGTTGTGATAGACGGAAGGCACGCTTCCAGTGTTTTAGACGTACGCACACTCCGAGGCCCAAACATCGACTCGGACCACTATCTTGTTGCAGCCAAGATACGCACCCGCCTCTGTGCAGCAAAAAATGTGCGCCCAAATATGCAAGGAAAGTTTAACGTCGAAAAGCTGCAATCACAACAGACAGCCAGCGCTTTCGCTACTCGACTCTCACACCTGCTCTCAGAGAACACTCTTCAACAAACCGACATATGCGAGCAGTGGAACCACATTTCCCGCTCATTAAGTACCGCCGCCGAAGAAGTAGTCGGATTTCAGCGAGCCCGAAAGAACAACTGGTACGATGAGGAGTGTCAGGAAGCTGCAGAAAAAAAAGATGCCGCCTACAGGGCCTCGCTGCGATCGGGCTCAACGCGCGCTATGTGGTACCGCTAAAGGGATCTGAAGAGGGAAGCGAGACGTATTTGCCGCAATAAGAAGAGAGAGGCCGAAATACGTGAGTGCGAAGAGCTTGAAATGCTGGCCGACAGGAAGAATGCCCGAAAATTTTACCAGAGAGTTAGGCGACTTACAGAAGGTTTAAAGACCGGGGCGTACTCCTGTAAGAACAATAATGGCGACCTAGTAACTGATGTCCAGAGCGTACTTAAATTATGGAGGGAACACTTTTCCGCCCTACTAAATGGAAGCAGCACGGAAAGTTGTGGAGAAGAAGAACCCGAGCCCGCAGTCGATGATGACGGAGTCGACGTTCCACCGCCTGACTATGACGAGGTACGTATAGCAATATGTAAAACGACGTTGAGCAATACCACCAGCTCCGTCAGAATAGGGAAGGACCTATCCGAGCCGTTTGATACCAAACGAGGTTTCAGACAAGGGGACTCCCTTTCGTGTGATTTCTTTAATCTGATGTTTGAGAAGATAATTAGAGCCGCAGAACTGAACCGCTCAGGCACAATACTTTACAAGAGCCTACAATTGCTGGCGTATGCCGACGACATTGATATTATCTGTAAAAACAAGGGCTACGTCAGTTCTGCCTTCTCGGGATTGAATAGAGAAGCAAAGCGAATGGGGCTGGTGGTGAACGAGGACAAAACGAAGTATCTCCGTCATCACACAAACAGTCAGAGCATACGCGTCTTGGCACCCACGTCACTGTTGACAGTTACAAGTTTGAAAAAGCAGCATTAACACCAATAATAATGTCAGCCTTGAAATCCAACGGAGAATCACTCTTGCCAACAAGTGATACTTTGGGCTGAGTAGGCAATTGAGAAGTAAAGTCCTCTCTCGTCGTACAATTATCACACTCTATAAGTCACTCATCATGCCTGTGCTGGTGTATGGCGCGGAGGCATGGACAATGAAAGCATCTGATGAGGCGGCTCTTGGAGTTTTCGAGAGAAAGATTCTGCGAAAGATTTACGGACCTTTACGCGTTGGTGATGGCGAATATCGCAGACGTTTTAACTATGAGCTGTATGAGCTTTACAACGATATAGACATAGTGCAGCGAATTAAAATTCAGCGGCTCCGCTGGCTTGGCCATGTCATTCGAATGGACAGAAACGCTTCTGCTCTGAAAATATTCAACGCGGGCCGCGATGCTGGTAACAGAGAAAGAGGAAGGCCTCCTCTGCGTTGGAAAGTCCAGGTGGAGAAGGACTTGGCTTCATTTGGCATTTCCAATTGGCGTCAGTTAGCACAGAAGAGAAATGACTGGCGTGCTGTTTTGGACTCGACCAAAATCGCTTAGTCGGTTACATCGCCAATAAAGAAGAAGTTTGCAACTGTCCTTAACTTGACTGGATGCACAAATATTGAGATTTTTTTTCTGTCACATAGCGCAATTTGTATTCAATATGTATTTATCTCTCAATACGATGTCAAATTATACATACATACATATGTACATATATAAAAATCCTAAATAAATTTGATTTCGAAATAACTGTATTCTCACCTGTAGAAATTAAGAAAAGAAAAGCGCTTTTCCACCCGCATTAGTTTTCTTTAATATTTTCCTTTTTGTACATATTTCATTACAAAAAAAAATTAATTCCATGTCAATTTAAAACCATCTTACCATTAGTACGCACCTTATGAGGAAAGAAAATAGTTTTGTAATTTTTTTAAATTTATTAAATATTCTTACAATACAATTATCATTTCATCGTTTTCAGCATTTGAAACGTTTCATTCACAAATTCGAAAGTTCATTACCAGTTTCGTAGTGACTCATTTTTTGTTTTTAACATTATAATTATGTATGTATTTATGGTAATTGCTGTGCCAACCACTCCCACTCTCAATATCTTTCTTATATTATCTACATTCTATATGTATGTATAGACGTTAAATATTTCGTTCATCGTTTAATTTTTTGAAATATTTCCCCTTATGTAAACTTGCTGCGCTTGCGCTCTCCCAAATGTACAATCATACATATGTATGTATACATATAAACTTTAGTGAATGAGAAAAACAATGGAGTATATATTTTCTTGGTGAAATTTATTTATGTACTATGTAAGTATTGCCCACGATGACTCTCAACCCCGAAATAAGTTTGCATTAGGACTTTATTCCAACTGTTGTTTGCGAAATATTTTTCCACAACTCATTTAGTTCGTATTTTATGTAGCTGCACTTGTTTTTATTTTAAGCACTTAGTAATCCCAGTTGGTAAATCGTAGAGCACTGCAATATTCTTCATAGATCTCATTTTTTCTAATGGAAATATGCCTAATTTTCATCCAGTAGGTTAATATTTGAAATAAAGAAGACATTAACATCAACAATTTGGAAACAAATATATTGTTTTCTGTATATGGATATATCGATCGTAGGTACGCATCTTTTAAAAGCTTTCAACGAGAAAATTAGTAAGCCCAGTAAAATACTCCTTCAGATTAACTCCATTTCGTAAACTCTTGCTTTTGATATTCACACTACGACAGCAAACCGGAAATTCAATACCAATCGGATAACAGAAAAGATAGAAAATCTGCGCCTCCATAAGGTGTATAATACGCCTACCGGAAACCTAAATTTTAAAACCCTTTTCAGCAAAAAATTAAAAGTCTTGTATTTTTACAACATGTACTCATGTATTTGAAAAATGAATTATCGTTATTGCGAATGTCGCCTGGAACTATGTAAACTAACGACTATTAACCTATTAACGTTGGTTTTGTGAGTGCCGATTTTCGTTGAACTAGCGACTGTGAATAGCATCTTTCTACAGATATTTGGTAGTCGGTGGAGGTGCAGATTTCGTATTAAATTTAGTACGTCCATGTAAGAACTACAAAACTAAAGTTGTGAGTGAAAAGGCAGCGAAGTTTTAGCGAAAGGTATTTATGGAAAGACACAGGCAAAACTTACCCCCCTATTATGAATTTTCATACGATAGACGATAAACGCTTGCAAACGTATCGTATGATATCAGTTCTCGGATTAACGTTTTCATATGCCCGACAGGTGTATTGTTGATAATGGCTGTGGTTTTTGTTCACTTTTACTTGCAAACTAGCACAAATCAGCTACGCTAACTATCGGATTTCATACGACAACATCGATTCGTAATAGAGAACAACAGAATACAAGCGTTTATCGTGCATCGTATGAATTCATAATAGGGGGGTTAGATGGAAAGCCATTCCAGCAGAATTAAACAGCTTGGGGCGACTACTGCTTTTATGGGAAAAGTAGTTAAGTCAAAGAAAAGTATGGAACATAAATGAATTAAATAATGCCGCACATTTTGGCGTCGGTTTGGGCAGATATGATCAGCAACACGCAAAATAAACACCCCTATTGCGAGTGTGGACTAGTAGTAGATAAATGACTCTTATAGCGTTTCCTTCTCTCGAAATTATGTTGCATTTATTCTACCCTGCGCCAGGTCATGTTTTCGTGTTCGTTTCTCAGCATCTTCACATGCACATTGCGTGCTCTTTCTTTAAAATGTTGTACTCTGATAATGTTGCCCCATAAGATGACATTTTTTCGAAAAAAAACGCCATTAGTCGATTATCGACTATCCATGGTATTACCAATGTTCTTTTCTAGTTCAATAAGTGAGTGTGAATAGATTTAGTCGCTCATCCTTCTAAAAGCAAACAGTTGTAGAAGGATGAGCGATTTAAAATATTCACAGTCGTCTATTTCAACGAGAAATCAACATCCACAATACCATGGAAAAGCGATAATCGAATAATAGTCGTTTACCTACTACTAGTCGACACTCGCAATAGTCGCAATGTCTAAAAATTTCATACAATGGAGCCCCAAACACACCCAATATACTTTTACGCCGATGGAGGAAGCGATATAGAATTTTTTGATATGTCTAGAAATCGGAAACAGCAAATCTAGAGTTCATTTTGAAATAGTAAAAGAGGACCAATGAACTTGTCTCAGCGATTCAACTGAAGTAAATATGAAAGATTAGGAAATGCTGGAAGCCCGAGAATGCGAAATACGAGAGGAACATTTACCCTAAAGAAAACAAAAAAATATGGCATAATAGAAGAGGATATCCATTTACTGTTTTTTTTTTTTATAGAAATCTTCGTTTTATTAGATTTAGGCCACTCA
>NW_023458555.1:48364379-48367081 GCF_013731165.1 Rhagoletis pomonella
AAAAAAAAAACAGTAAATGGATGTCCTCTTCTATTATGCCATATTTTTTGTTTTCTTTAGAGTAAATGTTCCTCTCGTATTTCGCATTCTCGGGCTTCCAGCATTTCCTAATCTTTCATATTTACTTCAGTGAAATCGCTGAGACAAGCTCATTGGTCCTCATTTACTATTCCAAAATGAACTCTAGATTTGCTGTTTCCGATTTCTAGACATATCAAAAAATTCTATATCGCTTCCTCCATCGGCGTAAAAGTATATTGGCTGTTTTTGGGGCCTCCATTGTACGAAATTTTTAGACATTGCGACTATTGCGAGTGTCGACTAGTAGTAGGTAAACGACTATTATTCGATTATCGCTTTTCCATGGTATTGTGGATCGCTCATCCTTCTACAACTGTTTGCTTTTAGAAGGATGAGCGACTAAAAACTATTCACACTCACTTATTGAACGAGAAAACAACATTGGTAATACCATGGATAGTCGATAATCGACTAATGGCGTTTTTTTCTCGAAAAAATGACACCTTATGGGGCAACATTATCGGAGTACAACATTTTAAAGAAAGAGCACGCAATATGCATGTGAAGATGCTGAGAAAAGAACACGAAAACATGACAGACCTGGCGCAACATAATTTCGAGAAAAGGAAACGCTATAAGAGTCGTTTATCTACTACTGGTCCACACTCGCAATAGGGGTGTTTATTTTGCGTGTTGCTGATCATATCTGCCCAAACCGACACCAAAATGTGTCGCATTATTTAATTCATTTATGTTCCATACCTTTGTTTGACTTAACTACTTTTCCCATGAAAGCAGTAGTTGCCCCAAGCTGTTTTATTCTGCTGGAATAGCTTTCCATCTAACCCCCCTATTATGAATTCTACGATGCACGATAAACGCTTGTATTCTGTTGTTCTCTATTACGAATCGATGTTGTCGTATGAAATCCGATAGTTAGCGTAGCTCATTTGTGCTAGTTTGCAAGTAAAAGTGAACAAAAACCACAGCCGTTATCAACAATACACCTGTCGGGCATATCAAAACGTTAATACGATATGCTTGCAAGCGTTTATGGTCTATCGTATAAAATTTTGCCTGTGTCTTTCCATAAATACCTTTCGCTAAAACTTCGCTTCACAGTCGCTAGTTCAACGAAAATCGGCACTCACAAAACCAACGTTAATAGGTTAATAGTCGTTAGTTTACATAGTTCCAGGCGACATTCGCAATAACGATAATTCATTTTTCGAATACATGAGTACATGTTGTAAAAATACAAAACTTTTAATTTTTTGCTGAAAAGAATTTTAAATTTTAGGAATCCGGTAGGTTTATTATACACTTTATGGAGGCGCAGATTTTCTATCTTTTCTGTTATCTGATTGGTATTCCGGTTTGCTGTCGTAGTGTGAATATCAAAAGCAAGAGTTTACGAAATAGAGTTAATCTGAAGGAGTATTTTACTGGGCTTACTAATTTTCTCGTTGAAAGCTTTTAAAAGATGCGTACCTACGATCGATATATCCATATACAGAAAACAATATATTTGTTTCCAAATTGTTGATGTTAAAGTCTTCTTTATTTCAAATATTAACCTACTGGATGAAAATTAGGCATATTTCCAATAGGAAAATTTAGATCTATGAAGAATATTGCAGTGCTCTACGATTTACCAACTGGGATTACTAAGTGCTTAAAATAAAAACAAGTGCAGCTACATAAAATACGACCTAAATGAGTTGTGGAAAAATATTTCGCAAACAACAGTTGGAATAAAGTCCTAATGCAAACTTATTTCGGGGTTGAGAGTCATCGTGGGCAATACTTACATAGTACATAAATAAATTTCACCAAAAAAATATATACTCCATTGTTTTTCTCATTCACTAAAGTTTATATGTATACATACATATGTATGATTGTACATTTGGGAGGGCGCAAGCGCAGCAGGTTTACATAAGGGGAAATATTTCAAAAAATTAAACGATGAACGAAATATTTAACGTCTATACATACATATAGAATGTAGATAATATAAGAAAGATATTGAGAGTGGGAGTGGTTGGCACAGCAATTACCATAAATACATACATAATTATAATGTTAAAAACAAAAAATGAGTCACTACGAAACTGGTAATGATCTTTCGAATTTGTGAATGAAACGTTTCAAATGCTGAAAACGATGAAATGATAATTGTATTGTAAGAATATTTAATAAATTTAAAAAAATTACAAAACTATTTTCTTTCCTCATAAGGTGCGTACTAATGGTAAGATGGTTTTAAATTGACGTTTTAATTGAATTAATTTTTTTTTGTAATAAAATATGTACAAAAAGGAAAATATTAAAGAAAACGAATGCGTGTGGAAGAGCGCATTTCTACAGGTGAGAATACAGTTATTTCGAAATCAAATTTATTTAGGATTTTTATATATGTACATATGTATGTATGTATATAATTTGACATAGTATTGAGAGATGAATACATATTGAATACAAATTACGCTATGTGACAGAAAAAAATCTCAATATTTGTGCATCCGGTCAAGTTAAGGACAGCTGCAAACTTCTTCTTCTTTATTGGCGCTGTAACCGACTAAGCGATTTTGGCCGAGTCATTTCTCTTCTGTGCTAACTGACGCCAATTGGAAATGCCAAGTGAAGCCAAGTCCTTCTCCACCTGGTCTTTCCAACGC
>NW_023458555.1:48367181-48372244 GCF_013731165.1 Rhagoletis pomonella
AACAAACAATGCGTGCACAACGATTAGCAAACGACAGTGCCGTACTTATCCGTTTCTGCGTCTTCTACGATTTGCCGATAACTAGCCGATAACGACAAGTGTGCAGATCTACTTTGAAATGCATGTGCTCGGCTCAAAATTTCAGGGCGAGACGATAACGCAACTATGATTGGACGACAAGTGTGCAGATAGCCTAAATAAACCGTTGATTACAAATCAGCGACAAAGAGAATTTTAATTATAAGTAAAAAATAAGTTTAAATGGTGTTAATTTGCAATTTGTGAGTGATTTTTGAGTTGAAGACTGTGTAAAAACTAATAAAATGAAGTGCCGTGTTCGACAGCCGTCAAGATGCGAGATGCAAGTGTAGCGCTGCGACGAATCGCTGCATTTTGTGTACATAGGGCACGGAAAAGCCGTTCTCGAAATGTATCTTTATTATTACATTGACAGCATTTCATCACAATGACTTTGCTTCTGCTCCAAGTATCCTCATTTAGCAAGTTAACTAATCAATCCCGCTGAGATGCTGCCGCAGTTTGCAGCATCAGCATTAATTACAAAGCAATGAAGTGCACTAAACCATTTGCTGCAGCAGCTCCGATTGCAAAGCGATCGAGTGCATAACGTTCGCTATTCTCTAATAGATTATGTGAAAATGCAATATTTTCGCATTTAGCAAATTAAAACACGTTTTTCGCTGTAAATTGAACTATTTTGGGAGTTTCAACTCGGTCTTCTTTTCGCTCTATTCTTTATTTACTTGTGGTACGCAAATGTCAACGGCCAGGACGGCGCAATCTTGAATTCTATCATTCTTGGGTACACACGCCATCCAAGCACGCAGGGTTGCTTTTAAGCAACAAAAAATAATTAACTCCAAATAGTTTCAAAAAGTATAGTGTAAAACGAAATTTATTGAATAATTCCACATAAAATGGTATACATAAATGACTAATTTTCTAAACGATTTAAATAAAACGCATTTCATAACCTTTTTTGTGCAAACGGCATTTGCGAGTTGATAGAAAAGTACTACGGATTGTAAATTTTTGTTAACTATGAGGTGAATGAAAATTTTCAACCTTGAAGAATTTTTTGTTCTAATTTTTTTACTAAGCGTCAAAACATAGTGGAGCAGCGAGCAAAGCGAAGAGCTGTCATCGAGCAAAGCTTCAATTAAAAAGTGTACGTACGCTTTTCTCTTCACTATGCGCTCTCCCATTGAAACATATGCCTTTGAAATCGACGCTTTGCTCGATGCTCTTTGCTCGCCGCTCCACTATGTTTTTGGCCTAACTGCCATTCCTAAATTGGCGCGTCAAGCGCCAAGCAACTGTCAAAAATCCTCATGCCCATACAATTTGTATGAAGCATCCCACAATAACGCGGCGCTAACGCCGAGCAAATGGAATTTTCATTTTTGACAGGGCGTTACGTGCTGAAGTTGGATGCAGAAGACGAAGAGAAAGAGAACGGACAAAGAAGTGAAAAAGGAAACGAGAATAAAAAACGAGAGGACATGAGAAAACGTCAAAATTGACGACGCGTTGATTTGGGTATAGCGCGCGATGACACTCGTTGACAATGGATAACGCAACGCCTAGCGCTCCAATTTAGGGACGGCAGTAAGGCGTCATGCCCGTGCTGGTATATGGCGCAGAAGCATGGACAATGACAACATCCGATGAGGCGGCTCTTGGGGTGTTTGAGAGAAAGATTTTGCGGAAGATTTACGGTCCTTTACGCGTTGGCGACGGCGAGTACCGCAGACGATGGAACGATGAGCTGTATGAGCTTTACAACGATATGGACATAGTGCAGCGAATTAAAATACAGCGGCTCCGCTGGCTTGGTCATGTCGTTCGAATGGACACCGACGCTCCAGCTCTGAAAGTATTCAACTCGGAACCCGCTGGTGGTAGCAGAGGAAGAGGGAGACCCCCACTGCGATGGAAAGATCAGGTGGAGAAGGACTTGGCTTCACTTGGCGTTTCCAATTGGCGTCAGTTGGCACAGAGGAGAAACGACTGGCGTGCTTTGCTGAACTCGGCCAAAATCGCTTAGGCGGTTACAGCGCCAAAAAAGAAGAAGAAGAAGTAAGGCGTCTAATAAATGCATGGCTTTGGCATGGATTTTAATTGCTCAACCTCTTTTGCACCAGAACAACTGTCAAAAATTTCCAGCAGTAAAAAGTTACGAATTGGCACAGCAGAAATGTAAAATTTTCTCGCCATAATAAACAGTTTTTTCAACATGGAACTTTTCTACTAATTGACATGAAATTACTATCTCAACGCTCGGAGCGCTGCCACTGAGGACCTTTGCCAACTGATAAAAAAGAGAAAATTTAGAAAGACCAACCAAAAATTTTGAGATTTCTCGTTGTCAATATGAATGCCATAGTTTTTACCTAGCTCGTGGGACTATGCAAATTGTGACAGCTTCTAAATATGTATACACATAAAGTTGTTGGCGGTAATAAAGAGTCAAAATCAAACTGGAAAAAAGAACAAAAAGCGTACATTAGTTGTCAGTTATCAAATAAATCCAATTTATTTGCGAATATTTGTTTATTCTATTTATTGAAAGGCAACCACGCGGAAAAGCTTGTGTTAATTATATTGATAACAGAACCTGGCAGCTCGCACGTTGTCTAAATTCTCAAGGAACATAAAATCCACAAAAGAATACATTGTTTGTATTACCATCAATACGCCATGTATAAATTTTAACAACACACAAAAATAGAGCTTTCGCAACAGCGTTTGTTTGGTTTTTCAACACCATTTATAATTTTCTTTTAATAAAATCACGATTTGTCACATGCTTAAATTTATTTATCTAATAATAATGCAGCACACAACCCTGAAATCTAAGAAAAAGTCTGAGGAAGGCCATTAAATAGCAGCACACAACCCCGTGCCTTCCTCAGGAGTGAATATAACTACAACAACGATTACTACAACAACAACCCAAAAAGGTTGGTTACTGTCTATACTGTGGTCCATTCCATAATTTTTCCAGTAAGTAATTGCAGCGAGAGCGTAAAAGATAAAGAGTAAACTTGAGAGTAAGAGAAAATTTTCAGAAAAAGTTATTGAACGCAAAACTAGTAAAAACATGCAACTTTCTGACGGTTAAGTTTTGCGCGCAATTTTCTTTTTAATTCCCATCGTCATAAAAATAAAAAAAATATACAATAGATTTAAATTTTTCATCCATATATTCATTTCACTAATTATGTTTCATCAAATCATCCTCTTAAACAGTTTGTTTACATTTGAATTTGAAACATAACCTTACTTGTTGACTTCTGCAAATTCCTGCTAGTAAAATTTTTACTTGCAAGAATTTGCAGCTCTCTCGGGTTGTTACGCTCTCGAATTCGATCTCTCTTGCAAATATTTTGAGTTATTGAATGCATTTCCAGTAAAAACTTGCAAGTACTAGTAACATTCGTAACAATTTTTTAATATTGCATGGACCTTATAAAAGTCACCTGGAACGCGAAAAGCCACTTTTCTTGTAACTAATTCCATTTTTTTGTTTAATGTAAAGCACCATGGAGACGATCAAATATCTTTATCAACCGTCTCGTGTTATGCTTGACAAAAAACAAGCGCACTTGCCTTCTGATCGTCGTGGTGATCAAGTGCGCGGAAAAGAAATTGAAATTGTTTGTTGAATTGACGCGTTTATTTCAACGTTTGCGGGCAAGATACGAGCCAACCTCACACATATGCAATGCTTCACGTATTTATTTGATTGTCTCCGTGGCGCTTAATGTTCTTTTCTTTCTGTTGTTTTGTCTCACTTTTGATGAACTTGCGGAAGAAAAACTTCAGAATAAAACCTGCGACTTCTGACAGAGAGAGAGAGTGCAGTTACTCTCCCAAAAGTGGTTTGACGTAGAGGTTTTTTGGCCCCTGGAACGCATTCCTGCAAAAAAAAACTGCAAATCGTGAATGTCGTGAGCGCCTGGAACGCAACTAATAGGTTTGTTCCACACGAGGTACCCGCGGGTGCGCAAAACAGCCCAGAAAGCGTTCCTCACGCTAGAAAAATGGGTAATAGAGAGCGAATACCTTCCACTTTTGGATCGTAAATGTCTTCTTCGTCGTGCACGAAACAGCTCGAATATTTTCCGGGTAGAAATGTGCAAGAAGTTAATAGGTTTGTTCCACACGAGGTACCCGCGGGTGCCCAAAACATCCCAGAAAGCGTTCCTCATGCTATAAAAGTGGGTAATAGAGGGCGAACACCTTCCACTTTTGGCTCATTAATGTCTTCTTCTTCGTGCACGAACCAGCCCGGACTTTTCCCGGGTAGAAATGTGCAAGAAGTTAATTTGAAATAACAGCCGTTGTTTGTTTACATCCGATAGCAAATTTTGTAAAATACAAAAATTGAAAATAGCACTAAAGGTTTTGGTATTTGCTAATTGTATTAGCTATATAATATAAAAACACATAAGCTTCATTGTTTAGAACTGATTTGTTGATTTCAGGCACGAAAAGTGTTTTTTTTTTGCGTTCCTCAAACTCTGGGCACTTTGGGCACTGGTTGACACATTTTTGACACTTGTGAGAGAACAGCGCGGAAAGCGTGTGGAACTAACCTAATTTCATAATCAGCGGTTCGAAATTTTAAAACCTACGTTGATTGTTCCCCAAAAAGGGAATAATTTAAATTTGTCTACCCAAGGCATAAAAGAAAAGAAAGTCATAAGAAAATTTGAAGTGCCAAGGCCTTTGGGTTGAACTTAAAGGCCGTTTACATACGGCTTTTGCTTCGCTTTGCTTCATAATACAGCTTTGACAGATAAGTTCAATACATGATTTTATATGAGTCTTGCTAAATAGAATGCGAGGATTGCGCGCTTTGGCAATCAGCTGTCTACATGTATCTTTTCTCGCGCGCTGGATTTTTCAGGTAATTATGAATTATCATTGTTATTATTAATGCATAGTACCAGGTTGACCGAGCTTTGCCCGGAGTGCATATACTTTTTAAAGTTTTCAAGATTTGGATGGCTTTAAAAAATATTTTGAAAAAAAAA
>NW_023458555.1:48372344-48377812 GCF_013731165.1 Rhagoletis pomonella
GTTGGATTTGTGGTGGGAGAGAGACTCCGTCGCCGAGTACTGTCGTTCACCCCGGTGGACGAGCGTCTAGCCACAATCCGCATCAAAGCGAGATTCTTCAACATCTCGCTCATCTGCGCCCATGCCCCGACGGAAGAGAAGGATGAGGCATCCAAGGATCTCTTCTATGAGCGCTTGGAGCGCACGTACGAGCGCTGCCCCCGTCATGATATCAAAATCGTGCTTGGCGACTTCAATGCCAGGGTGGGCAAAGAAGGGATCTTTGGAACCACCGTCGGAAAATTCAGCCTCCACGACGAAACGTCCGACAACGGATTGAGGCTGATCGACTTCGCCGGGGCCCGAAACATGGTAGTATGCAGTACTGGGTTCAAGCATAAAAAGATCCATCAAGCTACGTGGCTGTCTCCGGATCGAAAAACGAGAAACCAAATCGATCATGTTGTGATAGACGGAAGGTACGCTTCCAGTGTTTCAGACGTACGCACACTCCGAGGCCCAAACATCGCCTCGGACCACTATCTTGTTGCAGCCAAGATACGCACCCGCCTCTGTGCAGCAAAAAATGTGCGCCCAAATATGCAAGGAAAGCTTAACGTCGAAAAGCTGCAATCACAACAGACAGCCAGCGCTTTCGCTACTCGACTCTCACACCTGCTCTCAGAGAGCACTCTTCAACAAACCGACATATGCGAGCAGTGGAACCACATTTCCCGCTCATTAAGTACCGCCGCCGAAGAAGTAGTCGGATTTCAGCGAGCCCGAAAGAACAACCGGTACGATGAGGAGTGTCAGGAAGCTGCAGAAAAAAAAGATGCCGCCTACAGGGCCACGCGGCGATCGGGCTCAACGCGCGCTATGTGGGATCGCTATAGGGATCTGAAGAGAGAAGCGAGACGTATTTGCCGCAATAAGAAGAGAGAGGCCGAAATACGTGAGTGCGAAGAGCTTGAAATGCTGGCCGACAGGAAGAATGCCCGAAAATTTTACCAGAGAGTTAGGCGACTTACGGAAGGTTTAAAGACCGGGGCGTACTCCTGTAAGAACAATAATGGCGACCTAGTTACTGATGTCCAGAGCGTACTTAAATTATGGAGGGAACACTTTTCCGCCCTACTAAATGGAAGCAGCACGGTAAGTTGTGGAGAAGAAGAACCCGAGCCCGCAGTCGATGATGACGGAGTCGACGTTCCACCGCCTGACTATGACGAGGTACGTATAGCAATAACGCGGCTGAAAAACAACAAAGCTGCTGGAGCTGACGGCCTGCCAGCTGAGCTATTCAAGTACGGCGGCGTGGAGTTGATAAGGTGCATGCATCAACTCTTGTGCAGAATATGGTCAGATGAACGCATGCCCGACGACTGGAATTTAAGTGTGCTATGTTCAATCCACAAGAAAGGTGACCCCGCCATTCGCGCCGACTACCGCGGGATCAGCCTTCTAAGCATAGGTTATAAGGTCTTATCGAGCGTATTGTGTGAAAGACTTAAGCCCACCGTCAATGAACTGATTGGGCCTTATCAGTGTGGCGCTAGACCTGGAAAATCCCCCATAGACCAGGTATTCACAATACGCCAAATCTTGGAAAAGACCCGCGAGAAAAGGATCGACACTCACCACCTATTTGTCGACTTTAAAGCCGCCTTTGACAGCACTAAAAGGAGTTGCCTATACGCCGCTATGTCTGAATTTGGCATCCCCTCAAAACTCATACGGCTGTGTAAAATGACGTTGAGCAATACCACCAGCTCCGTCAGAATTGGGAAAGACCTCTCCGAGCCGTTGGCCACAAAATGGGGTTTCAGACACGGCGACTCCCTTTCATGTGACTTCTTTAATCTGATGTTGGAGAAGATAATAAGAGCTGCAGAACTGAACTGCTCAGGAACAATTTACTACAAGAGCGAGCAATTGCTGTCTTATGCCGATGACATCGACATCATCGGTAACAAAAACCGCGAAGTCTGTTCTGCCTTTTTCAAGTTGGATAGGGAAGCAAAGCGCATGGGTCTGGTGGTAAACGAGGACAAGACGAAGTATCTCCTGTCATCAAACAAACAGTCAGCACATTCGCGCCTTGGCACCCACGTCACTGTTGACAGTTACAATTTCGAGAAAGTAGAGAATTTCGTTTACTTGGGAACCAGCATTAACACCGATAATAATGTCAGCATTGAAATCCAACGTAGAATCACTCTTGCCAACAAGTGCTACTTTGGACTGAGTAGGCAATTCAGGAGTAAAGTCCTCTCTCGACGTACGAAAACCACGCTCTATAAGTCACTCATCATGCCCGTGCTGGTATATGGCGCAGAAGCATGGACAATGACAACATCCGATGAGGCGGCTCTTGGAGTGTTTGAGAGAAAGATTTTGCGGAAGATTTACGGGCCTTTACGCGTTGGCGACGGCGAGTACCACAGACGATGGAACGATGAGCTGTATGAGCTTTACAACGATATGGACATAGTGCAGCGAATTAAAATACAGCGGCTCCGCTGGCTTGGTCATGTCGTTCGAATGGACACCGACGCTCCAGCTCTGAAAGTATTCAACTCGGAACCCGCTGGTGGTAGCAGAGGAAGAGGGAGGCCCCCACTGCGATGGAAATATCAGGTGGGGAAGGACTTGGCTTCACTTGGCGTCAGTTGGCACAGAGGAGAAACGACTGGCGTGCTTTGCTGAACTCGGCCAAAATCGCTTAGGCGGTTACAGCGCCAAAGAAGAAGAGGAACGCTTTGTGGGCTGCCCAAACCCGCGGGTACCTCGTGTGGAACAAACCTATTAACTTCTTGCACATTTCTACCCGGAAAAAGTCCGGGCTGTATCATACACAAAGAAAAAGACATTTACGAGCCAAACGTGGAAGGTATTCGCTCTCTATTACCCATTTTTCTAGCATGAGGAACGCTTTCTGGGCTGTTTTGGGCACCCGCGGGTACCGCGTGTGGAACAAACCTATTAACTTCTTGCACATTTCTACTCGGAAAATGTTCGAGCTGTTTCGTGCACGACGAAGAAGACATTTACGATCCAAAAGTGGAAGGTATTCGCGTTCCAGGCGCTCACGATATTCACGATTTGCAGGCTTTTTTTGCAGGAATGCGTTCCAGGGGCCAAAAAACCTCTACGTCAAACCACTTTTGGGAGAGTAACTTGCACTCTCTCTCTGTCAGAAGTCGCAGGTTTTATTCTGAAGTTTTTCTTCCGCAAGTTCATCAAAAGTGAGACAAAACAACAGAAAGAAAACAACATTAAGCGCCACGGAGACAATCAAATAAATACGTGAAGCATTGCATATGTGTGAGGTTGGCTCGTATCTTGCCCGCAAACGTTGAAATAAACGCGTCAATTCAACAAACAATTTCAATTTCTTTTCCGCGTACTCGCTCACCACGACGATCAGAAGGCAAGTGCGCTTGTTTTTTGTCATGCATAACACGAGACGGTTGATAAAGATATTTGATCGTCTCCATGGTGCTTCACATAAAAAAAAAATGGTAGTAGTTACAAGAAAAGTGGCTTTTCGCGTTCCAGGTGACTTTTATAAGGTCCATGCAATATAAATAAATTGTTACGAATTGTAACTAGTACTTCCAAGTTTTTACTGGAAATGCATTCAATAACACAAAATATTTGCAAGAGAGATCGAATTCGAGAGCGTAACAACCCGAGAGAGCTGCAAATTCTTGCAAGTAAAAATTTTACTAGCAGGAATTTGCAGGAGTCAACAAGTAAGGTTATGTTTCAAATTCAAATGTAAACAAACTGTTTAAGAGGATGATTTGATGAAACATAATTAGTGAAATGAAGATATGGATGAAAAATTTAAATCTATTGTATATTTTTTTATTTTTATGACGACGGGAGTTAAAAAGAAAATTGCGCGCAAAACTTAACCGTCAGAAAGTGTCAAAATGGCTAAGTTGCATGTTTTTACTAGTTTTGCGTTCAATAACTTTTTCTGAAAATTTTCTCTTGATATCAAGTTTACTCTTTATCTTTTACGCTCTCGCTGCAATTACTTACTGGAAAAATTATGGAATGGACCACAGGATAGACAGTAACCAACCTTTTTGGGTTGTTGTTGTAGTTATATTCACTCCTGAGGAAGGCACGGGGTTGTGTGCTGCTATTTAATGGCCTTCCTCAGACTTTTTCTTAGATTTCAGGGTTGTGTGCTGCATTATTATTAGATAAATAAATTTAAGCATTTGACAAATCGTGATTTTATTAAAAGAAAATTATAAATGGTGTTGAAAAACCAAACAAACGCTATTGCGAAAGCTCTATTTTTGTGTGTTGTTAAAATTTATACATGGCGTATTGATGGTAATACAAGCAATGTGTTCTTTTGTGGATTTTATGTTCCTTGAGAATTTAGACAACGTGCGGGCTGAGCTGCCAGGTTCTGTTATCAATATAATTAACACAAGCTTTTCCGCGTGGTTGCCTTTCAATAACTAGAATAAACAAATATTCGCAAATAAATTGGATTTATTTTATAACTGACAACTAACGTACGCTTTTTGTTCTTTTCTCCAGTTTGATTTTGACTCTTTATTACCGCCAACAACTTTATGTGTATACATATTTACAAGCTGTCAAAATTTTGCATAGTCCCACGAGCTAGGTAAAAACTATGGCATTCATATTGACAACGAGAAATCTCAAAATTTTTGTTTGGTCTTTCTAAATTTTCTCTTTTTTATCAGTTGGCAAAGGACCTCAGTGGCAGCGCTCCGAGCGTTGAGATAGTAATTTCATGTCAATTAGTAGAAAGGTTCCATGTTGAAAAAACTTTTTATTATGGCGAGAAAATTTTACATTTCTGCTGTCCCAATTCGTAACTTTTTACTGCTGAAACATTTTGACAGTTGTTCTAGTGCAAAAGAAGTTGAGCAATTAAAATCAGAAATTATACAAAAAAGACTTGTCTTTACTGACTTTTATTCTTCTAGAACTAAAAGCTATGCATTTATTAGACGCCTTAGTAATAAAATTAGAACAAAAAAATTCTTCAAAACCGTCAGGCCGGGTTGAAAATTTTCATTCACCTCATAGTTAACAAAAATTTACAATCCGTAGTACTTTTCTATCAACTCGCAAATGCCGTTTGCACAAAAAAGGTTATGAAATGCGTTTTATTTAAATCGTTTAGAAAATGAGTCATTTATGTATACCATTTTATGTGGAATTAATCAATAAATTTCGTTTTACACTATACTTTTTGAAACTATTTGGAGCTAATTATTTTTTGTTGCTTAAAAGCAACCCTGCGTAAACCCTACCCACCCATGAACCAAAAATACAAGATCACGTAAGAAGGCGACGTTGTATTTGTAACTGGTTTTGAGAAAAAAGTTTGCGAAAGCGGGTTCGTCAGCTGAGCGTTTGTTTACATCACAAGCACCACTATTTTACACTTTTATTCAAGTAAAGAATAGTTAATTCAACATGACAAC
>NW_023458555.1:48377822-48378991 GCF_013731165.1 Rhagoletis pomonella
CATTTTAAAGCATTTTGTTGCATCATTTTACCTAAATTGTGCGTTTAAAGTGGCTGACAATAATTTTGGCTAATTTTGGTTTTCGTTGTTTTCTTTGCTTTGTTTACTTTTCGCTCGTTTTCCAATGAAACAAGATGGCGTAGAATCATGATTCAACAACTACAGGTTGTAGCAATCGTACAAAAACAACATTTACCGTTGGTATGAACTCCTTGTGTCATCAACATCTTCTATATCTATCCATATTCGTGTGTATATGTATACCCTGCATACCAGGATTTCATAGAATTCTGAAAGGTTTCACAATTTTTTTAAGAATTTTCTTTAAGAAATCATAAAGAAATTTCTTTACTAGTTCTTGTCAATGGCTTCATATGTTTTTCTTTACAGATTTCTAAAAGAATTGTAACAAATTCCCGACACTCTTTAAAGATTTCGGGAGCATGTGTTTGCAGGGTATATATATACGTATATGTGTATGTATACGCGGATATGTAAATAAAGCAAAACAGACGATAATTTGACACAAGCGTGCTCATAAGAAGAAGCATAGCTTCTATCGCTATCACCTGTAATTGATGCGCCTTGCGTAGAATCCGCTAGAAAAGTCGACTTTTTTCACTCTCGTTCTTATGTAGCGTTTTTGCTGCATTTAAAATGCAACATTTAGCACTTTCGAACATATGTTTTCGAAGAGCGTTCATGCTATAGCATTTAGCAAATGTACATTTACGCGAGTTCGAAATCGTATGCTTTTGACAAACAGCCGTGTTCCAGTCTCTTATTTAGATCCCTATATATTACGATCAATTCTCACGCAGAAGATAATGTGCAAAAACCCTACTGAAAAGGAAAAAATAAATTTTAAACCTACAAAAACTTGAATTGTTTTAACCATAACCGAACATTTGTTTGTGTATATATTCATTTACCGGTGCTGTCAATTAAAATTTCCTCACTTAATTAGGAAACAAAACAAACAGAGTTGATCATAAATTGATCCTGATTTCTATCAGCATCACATCGATGTTGAATTTGCTTAACTTTTCTTTATCCAAATATGTAATGTAAAATAAAAGAAATCTCGATCGACGATCACTGAAACGCAGCTAGCAACTGTATTGTGGCGAATACTGCGGCAACACAAAGCGAACAACGAGAAATAGGCA
>NW_023458555.1:48379001-48380352 GCF_013731165.1 Rhagoletis pomonella
TGTAATTGAAAGTGTTCTGCAAGAGAATGGGAAAGCACCATTGTCTCCTCAAAACCTAAAGTTAAGCTATAAACAAATCTATCGGAATTTTATAAGCGAAATGGACGCTATTGATAATGGTGTGCCAATGTATAAAAATGATGTAGGAGAGCCTCTGTATAAAATATCAACACATCTGTCATCTCGGGTACACAGACTAAACCCATCCTGGGAAGATGAACAGGGTAGCGAAATTGAACAAAAACGTTTTGAGCGTGCTTTGGAGCTGGTAGGCAAAGAGTTTGTAGAGAATGTTCTAGATGTGGCCTGTTCATGGGTAAGGGGTCGAGAGTACGTACGCAAAGCTCTTGAGAAAGCTAAATCCGTACACGAGACAGGCGAAATTATAATACTAGAACGCTTTTGCCCATGGAAAGTACATTTAGCTGACCTAGAAAAGGAATATAATGTTGAAGGTGTGGCGAAACTGGTAATATTTTCGGAAAAGGCACAGAGTTGGCGTGTCGCAGGAGTTCCCTTATCACCCACTAGTTTCTTGGGTAGAAAGTTTCTACCACAACCGTGGCGTGGTTTGCGTGATGAAGAGCTGTCGGAAGTAGCAGACATACCCGATTTAATTTTCGTCCACTCGACGGGATTCATAGGAGGTGCGAAAACAAAGGAAGCTGCTCTTCAAATGGCATTGAAAAGCGTGCAATGGGAAGATAAATAGTATGGATTTTATTGAATATTAGCAAAAGTCGTAAAATAAATGCATATGTTAATGTAGTACACCTTAATATAAAAAGGCCCTATCTAAAACTATTTTACAGAGGAGTTACAAAACTTTATAAAACTAAGGTTCTTAAGTTGGGGATTTCCCAAAAATTGTTTTTAAAAAACTATTTTTTTTATATAGTACTGGTTTCTAATTTCTATAAAATTTTATTGAGTAATCTACCGCCACTATTTCGAAAGAAAAGGAGTTAGGGACCTTATATATTAATAATAATAGAATTGACACATAAGCTAGTGTTTGGCCGAGCTTCTCCTCCGATTTGTGGCGTGCGCCTTGATGTCACAAAGCGGAGGGACCTACAGTTTTACGCCGACTCCGAACGGCGATTGTATTTTTATGAGAAGCTGTTTTTCATGGCAGAAATACACTCGGAGGTTTGCATTTGCCTGCCGAGGGACGACCGCTGTTAAGAAAAAACATTTTTTTCTATATTTTTTTTTGCGATGTTGCTTTGACTAGGGCTTGAACCCAGGTGCCGATGAGTGAAAGCGCGCACTGCTTACCACTACACCACAGCGGCCGACCTTATATATTAAGGTGTCGATATATATATAGGTATATTATATCATAAAA
>NW_023458555.1:48380452-48382715 GCF_013731165.1 Rhagoletis pomonella
TCGCGACCCCACGCATAATCGCCGGGATTGCCCATGAAAAACATTGGGGCATTGCCAAAATACCCGTCATCACCCCCTGAAAGGGATTGCAAAAAATCAAGGAGAACAGTATCCAAACTTCCCAAATTGGGTGGGTGTACGCGACCACCGCCAGAGCTCCCGTTTCCACTGCTGTTGCTGCCTGCATTTGTGCCTCCAGCTCCGCCGCCCAAAAGCATGCTATTGCGCCTATTCGCCGGGCCGATGGCAATTTCTATAGGTCCGTTCCGTGACATTAACAGTGTTTCAATTTCGCCCCGAATGACATCCAAATCAACTAGACGATTTAGACCAAGTGCATCGCTACCAGCATTGCTGGGGCCATCAGCCAGACTAGAAGTACTGCTGCTGGCGCTCGTTGTACTCGGTACAGCTGGCAACTCTTCAACAAATCCACCAGAACAGTGTGGGCAGGTGAAATCGGTGTTTGGAATGTTTACTTCCATGCTGCACATATGGCAATAGAAACGTGTAGGGAGCGGCGGACGCTCATCAACGACAGCTTCGGCCATTCTGGTTTGATTGGAAACTTCCGCTGGTTCAGTGACAGGCGTACTGGCGTCAGCCTCTGAAGCGGCTTCCGTGCTTTCTGGCGGTGTGGGGTCTTACGTTGTCTTCTGTCCACAGGAAATTTTTAATTACTGAACATCAAACTTGTCAGTTCGATATATAAATCCTTATCAATTGTATATGATACAAAAATTAGTTATTTTTCGTTCTCCTCGGCTTTTATGGGTGCTTACGTTTTTTCTTCCCGAAATGCGTTCAGTGTGCTATTTACGTTCCACTAGCTCCTATACGTCAGACAGCGGTTGTCACAGTATTAAGCGAATTTGTTGTTTCTTTGGGTATGACGAAATTTACTGATTTTTCGCTTCTACGACACTGTTACTAAATTTATAAATAAAACCGATTTTTCGATGTACGGCGACGCCCCCTGTCACTGCGCAAGATCTTAAACAATGTAATGTACATGAATTGTTAAATATTTTTATTTAAAGAATTTTAAAGATATATAGCGGAACCACTGAACTGCTAAAATGGACCCATTGGGTTCCACTTGGGAAGTGTTCGAACAGCGTTTATCGTAAAAGTTATCGATAAATAACTATTAGGAACAGTAATTAGGTGTGTATAGTAACTTTTCGAGTAAAATTGCATAAAAGCAAAATAGGGCGTAAAATTTACAAGAGAAAACTAGCAGAAAAAGTTACTGAACACAAAACTAGTAAAAACTTGCATCTGAACAGTTGTTGCACTGTTTTCACATTGCGGTGTCAACATTTAACTATTTATAAATCAGTTTAACACTCTTTGGTTGCCCACAAGCACTTACATAGTCCCGTACTTCATTAATATTTTGATTTCCACTAATTTGCTTTTGTTTACGCTTAACCAATTCAACAAATGGCAGCTTTTGACATATATTCTTCTTCTTCTTCTGCTAGTAAAAATTACACTAGCAAGAATTTGCAGATCTCCAGTCTTATTACGCTCTTGACTCAGTGCTCTCTTGCAATTTTTTTTGGTTAATATACACTTTTCCAATAAAAATTAGCAGGTTCCAGTACAAATTAGTACTGACTATTTGTTACTATACAAAACTATTGAAACTTCGCAACACATGGTGTAATATAACAAGGTGTTGTCAGTAACTTACCGCTCTATTCCCACAACACTGACAAAATTCATCGTATGACTATTGTTACAATTACTGCACCTAAAACACAATATAAACATTGCTTCGCCGTTGTCACTTACTCAGTAGGTCATAACAATGAAACTGACAATTGTCATAATAATAATAAAAATAATAGATGGCGCTTACACATATGTTACTGTTTGGCCGAGCTTCTCCTCCGACTTGTGGCATGCGCCTTGATGTTGTCACACAAAGCGGAGGGACCTACAGTTCTACGCCGACTCCGAACGGCGATTGTATTTTTATGAGAAGCTGTTTTTCATGGCAGAAATACACTCGGAGGTTTGCCATTGCCTGCTGAGGGACGACCGCTGTTAAGAAAAAACCTTTTTCTATATTTTTGGGATGTTGCTTTGACCAGAGCTTGAACCCAGGTTCTGATGTGTGAAAGCGCGCACTGCTTACCACAATTGTCATACGACAGCTTAAAATACATTTGCGGCATAGTATTGGGCGCAGTAGTAACGGCAATATTCAGCCGCTGAGTTTTGTGAATGGTGGGCGGTTAACCTCATTTTTTCG
>NW_023458555.1:48382815-48389023 GCF_013731165.1 Rhagoletis pomonella
TCGCGACCCCACGCATAATCGCCGGGATTGCCCATGAAAAACATTGGAGCATTGCCAAAATACCCGTCATCACCCCCTGAAAGGGATTGCAAAAAATCAAGGAGAACAGTATCCAAACTTCCCAAATTGGGTGGGTGTACGCGACCACCACCAGAGCTCCCGTTTCCACTGCTGTTGCTGCCTGCATTTGTGCCTCCAGCTCCGCCGCCCAAAAGCATGCTATTGCGCCTATTCGCCGGGCCGATGGCAATTTCTATAGGTCCGTTCCGTGACATTAACAGTGTTTCAATTTCGCCCCGAATGACATCCAAATCAACTAGACGATTTAGACCAAGTGCATCGCTACCAGCATTGCTGGGGCCATCAGCCAGACTAGAAGTACTGCTGCTGGCGCTCGTTGTACTCGGTACAGATGGCAACTCTTCAACAAATCCGCCAGAACAGTGTGGGCAGGTGAAATCGGTGTTTGGAATGTTTACTTCCATGCTGCACATATGGCAATAGAAACGTGTAGTGAGCGGCGGACGCTCATCAACGACAGCTTCGGCCATTTTGGTTTGGTTGGAAACTTCCGCTGGTTCAGTGACAGGCGTACTGGCGTCAGCCTCTGAAGCGGCTTCCGTGCTTTCTGGCGGTGTGGGGTCTTACGTTGTCTTCTGTCCACAGGAAATTTTTAATTACTGAACATCAAACTTGTCAGTTCGATATATAAATCCTTATCAATTGTATATGATACAAAAATTAGTTATTTTTCGTGCTCCTCGGTTTTTATGGGTGCTTACGTTTTTTCGTCCCGAAATGCGTTCAGTGTGCTATTTACGTTCCACTAGCTCCTATACGTCAGACAGCGGTTGTCACAGTATTAAGCGAATTTGTTGTTTCTTTGGGTATGACGAAATTTACTGATTTTTCGCTTTTACGACACTGTTATTAAATTTATAAATAAAACCGATTTTTCGATGTACGGCGACGCCCCCTGTCACTGCGCAAGTTCTTAAACAATGTAATGTACATGAATTGTTAAATATTTTTATTTAAAGAATTTTAAAGATATATAGCGGAACCACTGAACTGCTAAAATGGACCCATTGGGTTCCACTTGGGAAGTGTTCGAACAGCATTTATCGTAAAAGTTATCGATAAATAACTATTAGGAACAGTAATTAGGTGTGTATAGTAACTTCTCGAGTTAAAATTGCAGCGAGAGCGTAAAAGCAAAATAGGGCGTAAAATTAACGAGAAAACTAGCAGAAAAAGTTACTGAACACAAAACTAGTAAAACCTTGCATCTGAACAGTTGTTGCACTGTTTTCACATTGTGGTGCTAACATTTAACTATTTATAAATCAGTTTAACACTCTTTGCTTTGCCCACAAGCACTTACATAGTCCCGTACTTCATTAATATTTTGATTTCCACTAATTTGCTTTTGTTTACGCTTAACCAATTCAACAAATGACAGTTTTTGACATATATTCTTCTTCTTCTTCTGCTAGTAAAAATTACACTAGCAAGAATTTGCAGATCTCCAGTCTTATTACGCTCTTGACTCAGTGCTCTCTTGCAAATTTTTTTGGTTAATATACACTTTTCCAGTAAAAATTAGCAGGTTCCAGTACAAATTAGTACTGACTATTTGTTACTATACAAACCTATTGAAACTTCGCAACCCATGGTGTAATATAACAAGGAGATGTCAGTAACTTACCGCCCTATTCCCACAACACTGACAAAATTCATCGTATGACTATTGTCACAATTACTGCACCTAAAACACAATATAAACATTGCTTCGCCATTGTCACTTACTCAGTAAGTCATAACAATGAAACTGACAATTGTCATAATAATAATAAAAATAATAGATGGCGCTTACACATATGTTACTGTTTGGCCGAGCTTCTCCTCTTGTGGCATGCGCCTTGATGTTGTCACACAAAGCGGAGGGACCTACAGTTCTACGCCGACTCCGAACGGCGATTGTATTTTTATGAGAAGCTGGTTTTCATGACAGAAATACACTCGGAGGTTTGCCATTGCCTGCTGAGGGACGACCGCTGTTAAGAAAAACCCTTTTTCTATATTTTTGGGATGTTGCTTTGACCAGAGCTTGAACCCAGGTTCTGATGTGTGAAAGCGCGCACTGCTTACCACAATTGTCATACGACAGCTTAAAATACATTTGCGGCATAGTATTGGGCGCAGTAGTAACGGCAATAGTCAGCCGCTGAGTTTTGTGAATGGTGTGGGAATAGGGCGGTTAACCTCACTTTTTCGGCAGGTCTATTCCGGTCACGCATTTTAAAGTACTAGAAAAGGTAATAATTATTTAGTTCTTTTAATCCGTTGGTGCATACTATTTCAAATTAAATGTAGAAAAATCTATAAGTACAGGCTTATAAGCCGGAATATATCCCCCTTATTCTAGAACCCGAATTTTCGTAATTCGTAACTACGCTACGAAAAATCCACATGCTGCAACCCTTGCGGAAACATGTGCAGCATTGCCAGCTATCAGTTGTTTTTCGAAGATAGCTGTATGAAGGAAAACAAAGTGGAAAGGAATTAAAAAAACACTAATGCGCTTGTTTATAGTAAAATTTATTGATTTTCAATATTTTGAGGAAAGTTATGGATTCTGATGCATTTGCAGTTATAGCAGCGGAGCATGATTCAATAGGTTCATTCCTTATCTTTTTGGACTAAAATCTGAAAAGTGTCAAAATGCCAGAGCGTAAGCAAAATGCGCTCACTAAAAGAGAGTAACAGGAAAAGTAAAGGAACGCAAAAAACCAAATTTTTAGTCCAAAGAATGGCAACAACAAAACTAACGTCAAATAAGAACAGAAATGTATGTACAAAACACATTCACACAAGCACAAGCACAATAAACACTTGCTATATCAATTATTTTTTGCCTCCTTCCAATTTCAATTCATTTCTTTTACTTTTTTAGATTATTCTCACTTTTTGCGTATTCTTTAATTTCCGTTAATTTAAATTCAGTTGAGTTTGACACTTTTCAGGATTTTGCCAGAAAAAATTCTTCTGACTAAATCTGACTACTTCGGACTTTTTCTGACTATTTCTGGGAGATAAGGAACGCGCATAATAATAGAAAGGTTTTGTAATAAAACAGTCTTCTCGCTCTCACACATAAAATCGGCTCCTTTACTTGTGCAGAATGTTGCTTACTCTATAGTTTCTAGTGATATTAGTAGTAAAACCAAAATATTCGTTGGCGTCACCTTCGTTTGCGTAATTTTCTAGAACAAGTGTAGAATAGCGACCGTTTAGCTATAAAATAACCAAAAATGCCGATTGATAGAACTTTTTACGCTGATTTCAACGATACCAAATTTATTTGGCGCAGGTCAAAAAAGAAGATATGAGGTTTATTTGTATTTTTTATTATCACTAAATTGTTGAAACCCAAAAGTAGATCATGATAAAATATGGAATTAAAGATAATAACTTGTATTTTCTAAATAATATAAAATTCTTTACCTTAATTATGCAGTTTTTTCAAAAAAGGCTATTTCATGAAAAAATAATATTTGTTCTTTTTTTAGTGGTTTTGGTTTAAAAATACAAAAAGCTATAAATTATGTACACCAGCTGAAGAACAAATTAATTACCTTTATGGTGACGTCATTCGCTTTTTAATCGGTTATAAAGTTCATAAAATATTAATATTTAAAATATCTAAAAACTGAACTTTAACCTTCTAGAACCTCTTCATTTTTTACTTGCGCAAAATCATTTTGGCATGGTTGAAATGAGCATAAAAAGTGATCTGCATTTTTCGTTTTGCATAGCTGAACGGTCGGTATTCTAGATTTGTTCCCGGAAATGACGAATAACTTAAATCAAAAGTGCATATTTTTATGTATTGTTTAGTATTTCCATTAAAACACCAAATATATTGAAAATTCGCATAGAATGAATAATATACATTTTACTTCTAATTAGCGTACTATTTGTAGTACCATTATACTACCGTTTTCGCAAAATGCGATCACATTCATCCCCTTTCTCCAACTTCCAAAATACAAATCCAGATAAAGGAGTGTCAAATTTTAGCTGTCACAAATTACACAACCTTGTATTATTGAATCATGGCAGCGGAGTAAGAGCGCGCTATGGCAATGGACTCACAAAGGTATGCGGAGCTGCCGTGCATAGTAACCATGGGCGCATCCAAGATTGATAGAATACAAGATTGCGCCGATCAGAGAGGATTTTTGAGAATAACTTTTGTGTGACGTCACACTGGTGCAATTGCGAGAGAGAAATGCCAAAACGTGAGCAAGAATGGAAGAAGAAGAAAAAATGATGCAAGGAAAACGTAAACAAGTTGCACAAGTGTGACGCCATGCAAACAACGATTCTGTAAAATTTCTTAAGAGAGGAATAGCGGTCCGAGATCGGCGCAACCTTTGTATTTTCTCAATCGTGGGGCGCATCTACGTTAGCTTCTTTGTGGAATTGTTAAGCCACAAGCCAGAACTCCTCCTATGCCTGAAGCTCTAGTTCTCAACCCAGTTAATGCAATAACAGCTTTTTCCAAGCCATTGAAAACATGCACTTTGTTAGGTCACCACCTGTTGCGCTTGCTTCTGCCTTCGGTCGCGCTTAGGGATTATAACAATTACTCAGTAGAATTATCCTTTCTGTGTTGCGGGGAAGAGGAGCTTCCGCAAATCAAAGGTATACAACATTTCTTGTGCATATCACTCCGGCTATGCCGTCCACAGTATATTTGCGCAGAACCCACGTCGAAATTAGCAAAAAAGTGCATAGTGCAAACCGAGTTTATTAATAAGCTAGTGGTAGAAAATTTGAAACATTTGTCTTAAAAAATGTGTATCCCTTGATTATACGTGTATGTTAAAGTTTTTGGATTTGGACTATGCGTTTAGACACAACAACCGAAAATCGTTGTACAAATAACTAAACCGGACCCAAGTTTCTCGATTAGGGGCAACAAAGCCTCTTTTTTGCTCGTTTATATGAAGCAGTGCATAAAAATATACGTATATGCGAAAGGCAAATGTATCTGTTTAAATTAACACCACCAATATTTCTTGCACACACTTTCTTGAACACACATTGATTTACATCTTTTATATCGCCTCCGACACAGAATTGTTTTCGTACAAAATTACGCAAGAAAGCTTACTCGTTCGTTTTTAGGAATGCCATTTTTTCGAATTTCGAAAGTTCGAAAATACGGTTCGGATTGCAACACACTATTTCTACGATTCGTAGCAAAATCCGAATACGAAAGAGTTGCAGAATAGGGGTGTTAATTTTTTTTGCAAATAACTAAATCACGCAAATAAGTATTGTTTAGTGGTACTTAGTCTGTTCCTCTGAACTTCGGACTACAACCTGTGGAACTGTCAAACTACAAATTTACTCTCTCAAGTGAGACAGATGCAGAAGTGTACGGGAACGCAAAAAGCACTATTTCCTGTAAAATCGTCAGTCGGTTTGTTTACATGTCATTGGTACAACACTGATATGGTTGAAATATCACTAAATAATTATTGAAATCTATACATATTCAAATATTTCGTTGTTTACTTCCATTTTTTAACAAACATAAGTAGTCTGTTCGGAGTACAATGGGGTATAGTCGTTGCGCTGGGTATGCAGTTACAGTTGCATGGCTATACTCAATCCCGACTCTTGCGTCCTCGTTCGCGCACTCTGGGCAACGTGAGCAACCCATGTGCGAGATGCGGTAACCAATCCGAGTGGAGCCTTGGGTCACGGCAGAAAGAGAAGGAGCTTCGGTGGGGCCACTCCGACTTATTCGGTTTAAGGGCTCACTGAAGTCTGCAGCGTCTGTTCACCAGTAGGTGCGGCTGCAAGCGGGTGTCTGCTTGGAGCAAGCGGCTCGCTATATAAACGTGTATTTGGTTGCGAAACCACCCCGTCCCAGCAATGGGTTGTGCGCTGGGCTTGAGACCCGCCACGTAAAAACCACTTCCAGTGAAGAAGCAAGGCAAAGCCTCGGATGAGACCCCCCTTATGATGACGACCACGGCAAACGTTTAAAGGACTACGATTTGAGGGCATGCACCTGGAATGTCCGGACCCTTAATGGGGAAGGTGCCTCTGCCCGGCTGGTTGATGTCCTCGTAAGGACAAAAGCTGACATCACCGCCATCCAAGAAATGCGTTGGACGGGGCAAGGCAA
>NW_023458555.1:48389123-48391470 GCF_013731165.1 Rhagoletis pomonella
TATTATTATCGATGGACACTTAGGTGTATTAACAATGTGCATACCATAAGTATGCTTTTACGTGTGTATATGTTTCTATTTTGGCGTTTGACTTTATCTTATTATTTATGTTATATTTATATTTGTGCGTCTAGTACACGTACTTAGTAACGCAGTATATTATTTACACAGCTGCAACTATTGTCGTTGAAAGAAAACGGGAATAATCAGTAATATTTAGTTTTACACAACAAAACAGTCGTGATTAGTTTTGATTTTAATAAATATTTGAACAATAGTCATTATCAGGGAACGGATGGAAATTGCCTTTTTTCTGCTAAAGAGATAAGTACAGTGTATTCGATTAAGAATGTCCACGAGTTAACTTTTTAAAGGTATTTGGCTTTTTTTCCTTTTTTTCCTTTTTGCCCCTTCTATCTTTAACTGTAAAGGGCAAGGAAAAAGGCCTCATTCCTGATAATACGAAAGTATTAAACGTTCCATATTTATATTGGGCGCCACTTGTATCAACTCACCGCGAGCGCACTCAGGCTTTTATTTGCGAAAATCGAATGAAGATGCTGCCAGAAAACTTCAAAATGCATCTTGTGGTTCAATGTTACTACAACTATAGAGATTAAAGTTTTGTGAGTATAAAACTCGAAAAGAGATAATAGTCAAATATTCAAAAGTTTTCATATGTATAATGAAACTAGTTCATAGCTTTTCTGCTTTTACTTTTAAAATAAACATTTCTAAAGTGAATGTATTTTTTGATTATTTTTCGGTTTTTGTCTTTTTTAGTGTCTTATTTTGCCTTTTGCGCTTTCTAGTGCTTTTTACCAGGAACATAACAGTTATAAGTTTTATCGGAAAAACGTTGTTCCATAACAGTTATTAGATGAGAAATATTATATATTTCGCCGATAACCCAACGTTTACTTTTTACGTTGCCTGATAACAGTTATGCAGGAGAAATATGTTTTGCGTCGACAATAAGAGTTATTTCTCAACGTTTATTTTTTACGTTGGTTGATAACAATTATTACCCAACATTGTCTGATAACAGTTATTTCACTGCTCCAATTTTTATTTTCATCATCTTTATCTTCTTATCTATCTCCATTTTCGCTATTATTCTTATCTTACACCGTTTATCAGACATCGTAAAAAATAAACGTTGGACAATAACTGTTATCAAGCAACATAAAAAATAAAGCTTGGGTTATAACTCATATCGGTGAAATAAAAAATATTTTTCATCTAATAACTGTTATGAAACAACGTGTTCGTTAAATTTCAGAATTCGTTTCAGTTTGTAAATTCGAGATAACAGTTATTTTTGGTCCCTGTCTTTTACTGCTTACTTCGCTAATTTATTTTGCCTTCTTTTATAGGTTTTTAGGTCTTAGAAATCCGCTCCCTGGTCATTAAAACAACTTACTAGCTTTAAAATGAAAAACGTGGGGCGCAGACTTGAAGTGATATAGTTCATTATCAGTTGCACTAGATTTAGTTGACAGTTAGCCTACAGACTATGATATGAAATCTTTGCATATAATTGTCCTTTTCTCTCACTAATCACATTTTCTCGCAATTCACAATACATATAAGTAATACATACATATAATTAAGTGATACATTTCATTAATTAAAAAAAATCTGTTCCACGTTTTTTATTCAAAATTTCATAAATTGTTTATAAGGACTATTGCCGAAATTTCAAAACAAAACTTATCAAGACTAATTCCGTGTCTAGGAAAATTGCTTTCTAACTTTTAGTCCACTAATAGACACTTGGTATACTAAAAAAAAAAATTACTTTAATTTTTGTTTCTACTTTTTAGTCTTGTCTGCATAAAATTTTGCAATAGATATTAAAATAATTAAACGATGTTCTGATTTTATATATTATGAAATTGACTTTTTATTTATTGTTAGATAGATATGACTATTCGAATAGGTGGCAACCCTAGTAAAAAAATATTTTCAAAAAAAACTTTTAAACTCTTTCGTTTGACACTATTTAAATATTTTATATAAAGTGTATAAGTTAACTAAATTCGACTTTTTAAACAGTCGGCAAACTTCTTAAAATGTATTGCAAATTTTTTTTTTGCAAATTAAAACCTTAAGTGCCGTTTTCGAACGTATGATTTAAAATTTATCTACACCTCAAACACATTTTTGCTGAACACATTTTGTGTTTAAAGGGCAGACTAATTTTAAAACCTACATGAGAAAAAGGCCCTAAGTCTCTTTCGTCTAACTTGTGTTGCATATTTCAATTAACTGATGAAATAAGTTGAATTGGACTTTTCAAACAGATGGCACCCCTCCTACATATAGTTTAGAAATAAAAGCTCTG
>NW_023458555.1:48391570-48398139 GCF_013731165.1 Rhagoletis pomonella
AAGGCGATGTGCGAAGCAAAGTGGGGCATTGAATTTAGCATTACCAGGAATGCAGGAATGAATGTAATTTAATATGAATTTTTTGCGACTTTTTGCATACATTAGAAAGATGAATACATACTAAACAGTAATGGAATCTAGAACTCCTAAGAAATACATTACATTATTTATCACGCATGTAACGCATTACTATTTTTCCCACTGGGCAGCTAAGTAAGTAGTAATAAGTTTGAACATAAGCAAGTTTAAGAGTGTTTTGTATTCTTATTTTCGTTAAAATGCTATTTCATATTCAAAGTTACACCCTTTCCTCTGAGGCTCGTTACCTAGTTAGGTATAGGGTAATTAATACATTATTCTTCTGTTTTTCCTTGTGCTCCACTTGTGATTCTCTATAGAGTTTTGTAAGATCATTGGGATCTTATTATGCTAATGTTATATTTTACAATAAATGAAAAGAAATCATTGCACATATCAAGTGAAAGCTTCAGTAGTTACTAAAATGCCGCCATTTTCGTATTTCTGAAAATTACCGTTATATGGGAAGTGGGCGTGGTTACGGTCTGATTTCGCCCATTTTCAATACCAACCTACCTTGGGTAAAGGGCATTCTATATACCAAATTTGGTTGAGATATCTCAATTTTTGCTCGAGTTATCATGTAAACGGACGGACAAACGGACAGACAGACGTTACCTAATCGACTTCTCTTTTCATTCTGATCATTTATGTATACATTTGCCTATATCTATCTCGGTTCGTTTTGGCTGTTACAAGCAACCGTTATGTGAACAAAGTTATAATACCCTTGTGCACAAGTGCGCTCTGCTATAAAACTATGTAAAATGCAAATAAAGGGGAATAAATAAAAATATTTTTAAATATTAAGTATGTATTTTTAACAATTTTTAAACAATAAAATCAAAAAATTAAATTAGAAAAGAAAAAATGTAATAAAAAAAGATGAATGTAGTACTTCAAAATTAAATTAAATTAATTAATTAAAACCAAATTAAAGAAAGAGAAAAAAATTAAATAAAATATATATTTTTTTCATGCTGAATTATTAAAATATACAAATCAGTGGAATATGAAATTCACACAAGAAAAAAAATTAAATAAAAAAAATTTAATAAAATAAAATTCTAAAATTTTTTTTAAATAAAAAATGGTTTTCTTTTTTAAACAACAAAATCTAAAAATTAAAAAATAAATAAATAAATCAAATACAGAGTCAAAATAATTAAAAACATAAATAAAACAAGTCCCTAAAAATGTAGTACTGAATCAGAGCTTTTATTTCTAAACTATATGTAGGAGGGGTGCCATCTGTTTGAAAAGTCCAATTTAACTTATTTCATCAGTTAATTGAAATATGCAACACAAGTTAGACGAAAGAGACTTAGGGCCCTTTTCTCATGTAGGTTTTAAAATTAATCTACCCTTTAAACATAAAATTTTTTCTGCAAAAATGTGTTTGAGGTGTAGATAAATTTTAAATCATACGTGTGAAAACGGCACTTAAGGTTTTAATTTGCAAAAAAAAAATGTTGCAATTCGTTTTAAGAAGTTTGCCGACTGTTTGAAAAGTCGAATTTAGTTAACTTATACACTTTATATAAAATATTTAAATAGTGTCAAACGAAAGAGTTTAAAAGTTTTTTTTTTAAATATTTTTTTACTAGGGTTGCCACCTATTCGAATAGTCATATCTATCTAACAATAAATAAAAAGTCAATTTCATAATATACAAAATCAGAACATCGTTTAATTATTTTAATATCTATTGCAAAATTTTATGCAGACAAGACTAAAAAGTAGAAACAAAAATTAAAGTAATTTTTTTTTTAGCATACCAAGTGTCTATTAGTGGACTAAAAGTTAGAAAGCAATTTTCCTAGACACGGAATTAGTCTTGATAAGTTTTGTTTTGAAATTTCGGCAATAGTCCTTATACACAATTTATGAAATTTTGAATAAAAAACGTGGAACAGATTTTTTTTAATTAATGAAATGTATCACTTAATTATATGTATGTATTACTTATATGTATTGTGAATTGCGAGAAAAGGTGATTAGTGAGAGAAAAGGACAATTATATGCAAAGATTTCATATCATAGTCTGTAGGCTAACTGTCAATTAAATCTAGTGCAACTGATAACGAACCATATCACTTCAAGTCTGCGCCCCACGTTATCAATCAACGTAAAAAGTAAACGTTGGGTTATCGGCGAAATATATAATATTTCTCATCTAATAACTGTTATGGGACAACGTTTTTCCGATAAAACTTATAACTGTTATGTTCCTGGTAAAAAGCACTAGAAAGCGCAAAGGCAAAATAAGACACTAAAAAAGACAAAAACCGAAAAACAATCAAAAAATACATTCACTTTAGAAATGTTTATTTTAAAAGTAAAAGCAGAAAAGCTATGTCCTAGTTTCATTATACATATGAAAACTTTGAATCTTTGACTATTTTCTCTTTTCGAGTTTTATACTCACAAAACTTTAATCTCTATAGTTGTAGTAACATTGAACCACAAGATGCATTTTGAAGTTTTCTGGCAGCATCTTCATTCGATTTTCGCAAATAAAAGCCTGAGTGCGCTCGCGGTGAGTTGATACAAGTGGCGCCCAATATAAATATGGAACGTTTAATACTTTCGTATTATCAGGAATGAGGCCTTTTTCCTTGCCCTTTACAGTTAAAGGTAGAAGGGGCAAAAAGGAAAAAAAGGCATATACCTTTAAAAAGTTTAAAAAGTTAACTCGTGGACATTCCTAATCGAATACACTGTACTTATCTCTTTAGCAGAAAGAAGGCAATTTCCATGCGGTCCCTGATAATGACTATTGTTCGAATATTTATTAAAATCAAAACTAATCACGACTCTTTTGTTGTGTAAAACTAAATATTACTGATTATTCCCGTTTTCTTTCAACGACAATAGTTGCAGCTGTGTAAATAATATACTGCTTACTAAGTACGTGTACTAGACGCACAAATATAAATATAACATAAATAATAAGATAAAGTCAAACGCCAAAATAGAAACATATACACACGTAAAAGCATACTTATGGTATGCACATTGTTAATACACCTAAGTGTCCATCGATAATAATAAAATTAGAGTTTAAAAAACTAAAACCTCCTTATTATAATTGCTATTCGTACTGTCATCAGGTATGTAACTTGAGAATAGAAATCACTGCATCTTTTAGGCGCATCAATATTACATAGTTACAGCCCGAGTTAATAATAGGAAGGTAATAATAAAAACGGCAAAGGTCATAAATATGGACCTTGGTCCGTTATAACTCTTTTCCTTAGGCACAAGCACTTGACATATTAGGGCTATTCGCGATCCGGTGCAAATGGCCTAGCATCATTGCATTGCAAATTTGTATTGCAAATTATTTGCAATACAAAAACAAAATACACTCATTTGCATTTGTCATGGCTTGGCAAATTTGCAATACCGAAAATCCATAGCATAAAAATGCTATGCATTGCATTCATAAACAAAACCAAAGCTGATGCACAAAAATTGTTTTGCAAAAGCTTTGCCATGACAGTTTAATAAAGGTCGCTCACAATCCATGGCATATTTCTGCAATTGCATAAATTTGTCAGTTCTTATGCACCGAATCGCGAATAGCCCTATTATGTTGTACACATAAAATCATAAAATGATCTTATGATGCACAAGTACAAACAGATCACAACTGACATATGTATGTATGTACAAATGAGATAAGAAAAACGTTGTAACTACCCTGCAGGGAGTGACGTTAGCTTATACCTAACTTTAGTCTGTTTACGCGAACACTAGTGCTAACTATTAACTGTGTATTTTGTTCGAAAAAAGCTAACTACTTTTGTGGGGCGATGGCCGCAAAACAGTCAGACCTGGATACCTCTGCATTACATGTCAACTAACTTGTAACTAACTACTTTTGGACATAAAATATCAATAAGAAAAACAAAATATATTTTTGTTTTTTTTCTTTTTTATTTACTTATTTATTTACTTTATTTTATTACATTTCATATTTGTTTACATATTCTGCTCTGGGTGGCCCCATATTCGAACACCGTCAGACATAACTTCAAAATGATAGTATAACATTTCGATCTTCCTTTTATTTGTCCTGAATATGAAAAAGAATCTGCGAAGTTCAGAAAAAAAGTGTATTGAAAGTAATTTTTGTATGAGGATATTTCATAGAAACTTGTAAAGAAAACCAACTCCCGATTGCGTCTGCATGACTCCTGCACGACTTTACAATTCACTTTAAGTTGGTTTTGTCATAGCTAATTAAAAGTGAGGTATTAATCGAAATCTCGCCAAAAAGCTAACTATAAGTTGGTTAGTTTTAACAATTGATAATTTTTCACTGCAGGGTAAATACATGAATGTCCCAGTAGAAATTTTATGCATACGACATCGATTTTGGTGGCATGAACTTACTGCTGTGTATGCATGCCAGTATAAATGTTCTTTCATTTCCATTTAACACGTGTGGTTTCTCATAGCGTATGCGTACTTTGACCATGCACTTGTACTACTGCTGTATGCATATTAGGGTGGTCCAAAAACAGTAAAGTCGGAATTGTAATGCTCTCATCCCTAGGATTGTTCTATATTGAAAAAACGTATACCCCTATTTTTTATTTCGCAATCAAAAAATATTTAGAGGTCGCTCAAAGCGCTCAAAATTTTCCATGTGTTTTCATATGGGAAAAATAAATTTTTTCGTACAAATGGTATAGAATTCTTGAAAGTCAAAATTTGTCGATCGGAAAACTCTGGTTCTCTTCAGGAGACTTTCAATAATAATACCCAATTGTTTATTTAACCATTTTGTAATACTAACGATTTTTTATTGGTTGGGCTTTTGGCGGACCTATAAATTATAGTTGCAATCAAAAAATTGTTAGATAAACAATTGGGTATTATTATTGAATCTCTTGCAGATAAACAGAGTTTTTTGGTAGAAAAATTTTGATTTTTAACTATTCTATACCATTTCTACGAAAAGTTTGTCCCCATATAAAATACATGTAAACCTTTGGGTGCTTTGAGCGACCTCTAAATATTTTTTGATTTCAAAATAAAAAAATAAGGGTATATTTTATTCGGTATAGTACAATCCTAGGGGGTGAGAGCATGAAAATTCCGACTTTACCTTTTCACATGCATTTTTTTTTTTGACCACCCAAATGCATGTGGCTGTATAAATGTTTCAAACATGCAAAGCCACCCAGCCATCCAACGGAGTGCGAAGGGTGCACCATTAGGACTCTCCGTGCGGAGCGCTGATGCTCCTAGGGAGGCTCCGAAAAGAGTCCCAAAGGAGCATATCCGCGGGAGAAAAATGCCTTTTCAATATACATATATGAAAAAAGTGTGCCTTTAGGACTCTTTAATTGAGTGATTTCGGAGTCCCATAAATCTCCCTTATATAATCCGCAAAGACTCCGTACGGACTCCCCAATTCGGCTATGATTTTGTGAAAAGGACTCCTAAAATCATCCGAAGATAACCTAGATGGACTGTTTTGCAAGTGCTCCGATAATAGACCGAAAAGAAGGCTTTAATGTTTCTGAAAATACTCATAGTTTCATTTATAGTTATAATTACAATAATTTTCTTTTATCTTTCATTTTTATTGGAAAAACGCTAAATTACAGAAAATGGTTCAACATACACTGCGTTGCATAATTATAAGACCGCCAATTATTGACAAGTTTTAATTATCTTCTCGTTCGCGTTCTGAAAACGCTCCTTCGAGGAGTTGCTGAGGGAGTCCCTTCTCACTCCATGTTAGGAGCGCTCCGCCTTTGGCTGGCTGGGCACTAGTATACAGGCATACAAAAATACACATAACTAGTACTTGCAAAAGTACTAATACTGCATTAAACAGTATTAAAGCATTCTAACACAATATACATATATGTTTTTCCATATGTAAATTCTATTTTTCTCATACATTTTAATATATGGCACATACGAGTGCAAAGAAAACGGTAGCATTTACATATGCAAATTCATATCATATAAAATCCATATCATATATATAAATATTAGTGCCGAAAATTTTATCGCACAACACGTCCGTTCGTTAAAATTTTTGCACAAGACTGAAAATCTTGCAAACATTTTTTGATTCTGTATAGTAGTCAAATTTATAAAGAAATGTACTAAAACAACAACAAAGTACGCTCCGTTACCGTTCACATGAATTTGACTTTATTTCTGGAAATTCATGGCCGTTCATGAATTGTTCACACTTTTTCACTCATACAGCATACACACTTCATGAAAGCATTCAACCTATTTCTACTGGGCTATTCAAAATACACTCTCGAATGGTGCCATACGATTTTCCCTCAAGAGTCACGGCCACTTAAACTGTCGTGTCCTCGAATCTAACATCGCCAACCCAAGCTTATGCTTTCTAACTCACTACGTCTTTTTCCAATGGCCATAATTTCTGAAGGAAAAATTGTTAAGCATAACTCGAAACTTTCAAATCTGTATTCATAATTAGCATGTTC
>NW_023458555.1:48398239-48400071 GCF_013731165.1 Rhagoletis pomonella
GATCTTTTAGGTCGCAGCGCGAGTATACCCGACGTACTAATAATAGAGTTACTATGAAAAAAAAGTTAGATAAACAATTGGGTATTATTATTGGGAATATCCTGCAGAGAAGCAGAGTCGAAAAATATTGATTTTTAGGAATTCTATGCCATTTCTACGAAAAGTGGTTTTTTCCATATAAAACGCATGGAAAATTGTGAGCGCGTTGAGCGACCTCTAAATATTATTTGATTTCAAAATGAAATAAAATTATAGTTTAAAAACTAAAACCTCGCTATTATAATTTCCATTCCTACTGTCATAAGGTATGTAACTTGAGAATAGAAATCTCTGCATCTTTTTGGCGCATCAATAGTACATAGTTACATCCCGAGCTAATAAAAGGGAGGTAATAACAAGTAATTTTTAGCAAAAAAAAACCGACTTCAACTCTCATATAAAAAAATATATATATATATCTCATGATCGGATCTTAACCAGATTAGTATGGGACCACCTCTGAGACACTACCTTTCCGATGCAAAATCGATTATCGAAATCGGTTGACATGCTCCAAAGTTATGCGGTAACATACATAAAAAAATAAGAAATAAATAAATAAAAAAATGTTCCGACGAACTGATAACCTCCTCCTTTTTTGGAAGTCTGTTAAAAAGGAGTATATTTTTCGGTATAGAACAATCCTAGGGGGTGAGAGCATACCTAAATATTCCGACCTTAACTTTTTCACATGCATTTTTGGACCACCCTGTTGTACTTACATCCTCTGTGTTTATATTTACTTTGTAGAGACAAAATCATCTCTTAGGTCACTGTGCATTCTTCTACGTCTCAAATATGTATGCAAACATATTAATCAGCTAATGTCGGTATTTTCAAATCCGCAAACATGAATGTAGCTTCTGCAACTTAGCTGTTATCGCTTAATGCAATTGCATTGACAAACAGCGATTGCCACGGACAAAGTTTTCTTATTTTATAAAGCTTATTAGCCTGAATTAAGCTAGTGCGTATGGATCTTAATCGGTCTATTGGGCATAGCACATTTCAATCACACAGTGGTTTCAAATAATATGCATATATATACATATTAGAGGACTGCATGAATTCATTCAAATTGGCTTATAAATAACTCATATACAAAACGAATGAATGACTTTGGCTTTACATTTTTTGGAAATTTGAGTAAATACCTATTCTGGTATGTGTGTCGACAACACAATATTCAAGCAAAGTGCAAATAAATTTATTCGAAATAAATGACAATTTTTCGTATGAGTATCCAAAAATATTTTTTCTATGCACATACCCACCATGCAATATATGAGAAATAGGCAACAATCGTCAATGGCAACAAATTGGCGACTCACTGATTGATTGCCGTAGTGACAAATCGGTAACATTATTTCTTTCTAGTCAATTTTGAAATAAATAAGTTGTCAAAAATTCCCAAACATATAAATTTTGTGTCAAGAGTATTATCCAAAAGTGTCTAATTTACACCATACAAGTTCCAATTTCGTGTACAAAAAATAAATGAAGTACTAAAGAAAATCAAATTGTTCCAAATATCGCCTGAAGCGATAAGAAAACGGCTCATGCGGGTAATAAGAAAACGACTCGCCCAGCCGAGTTGCCTTCGGCAGACGTTTTAGAGCGACTGGTGATAAGAAATCGATACGATGGCGATATTACCGACAATAAATTGGTTTCCGAGGGCGACACGTTGTCTTATTGCCGGCAACAAAAACTGTTTGGTGGGTGTATACAAACATACTTATGTATGTATGTATGTATTACTGTGCTCCTATTACAATACGGATAAACTTGTG
>NW_023458555.1:48400171-48412784 GCF_013731165.1 Rhagoletis pomonella
CGACGGAGTCTCTCTCCCACCACAAATCCAACACCGAATTTGCGCTCCTTTACGAGGAAACTGTAGTAGACATCGCAAGGCCCCAGACATTGCCCTCAGAAAGCGTTCCTCACCCTATAAAAGTGGGTAATAGACTTTTGGATCATTAATGTCTTCTTCTTCGTGCAGGAACCAGCCCGGACTTTTCCCGGGTAGAAATGTGCAAGAAGTTAATTTGAAATAACAGCCGTTGTTTGTTTACATCCGATAGCAAATTTTGTAAAATACAAAAATTGAAAATAACACTAAAGGTTGTGGTATTTGCTAATTGTATTAGCTATATAAGATAAAAACACCTAAACTTCATTGTTTAGAACTGATTTGTTGATTCCAGGCACGAAAAGTATTTTTTTTTGCGTTCCTCAAACTCTGGGCACTTTGGGAACTGGTTGACGCATTTTTGACACTTGGAGAGAACAGCGCGGAAAGCGTGTGGAACTAACCTAATTTTATAATCAGCAGTTCGAAATTTTAAAACCTATGTTGATTTTTCCCCAAAAAGGGAATAATTTAAATTTGTCTACCCAAGGCATAAAAGAAAAGAAAGTCATTAGAAAATTTGAAGTGCCAAGGCCTTTGGGTTGAACTTAAAGGCCGTTTACATACGACTTTTGCTTCGCTTTGCTTCATAATACAGCTTTGACAGATAAGTTCAATACATGATTTTATATGAGTCTTGCTAAATAGAATGCGAGGATTGCGCGCTTTGGCAATCAGCTGTCTACATGTATCTTTTCTTGCGCGCTGGATTTTTCAGGTAATTATGAATTATCATAGCTATTATTAATGCATAGTACCAGGTTGACCGAGCTTTGCCCGGAGTGCATATACTTTTTAAAGTTTTCAAGATTTGGATGGCTTTAAAAAAATATTTTGAAAAAAAAATGGATTTCGATATCTATTAAGTAAAATTTAGGTGGCAACCCTATTCCGAAATAGGGGGGGAATGAATGGTAAATATCTTGAGCGCATATGTACTGTGTATACATAAAAAAAATGTTGATTGAAATCAACAAGATAAAATTTTGTATTACATAGAAGCGTGGCAACCCTGATGGAAAATATTTTCTGACCAAAGTTCTCACCAATACCTTTCATTTGACATCCATATTGCGATGTTTCAGATAAATTGTGTAGAATAGAAAACAAGTGGCAACCTTACACTATTCTAAGGGATAAGATTTTGTATATAGGAAAAGCATTGTTTTAGGACATTCTCATGATACCCATAAACAGTAATATTTACCTTTGATTAACAATAAATTAAATAAATATGCGATTCAAAAAAGGTGGCAACCCCATTAAAAATATTTTTGATTTAGATAGCTTTAAAATACCTTTCATTTGATACCCATATTATGATGTTTTAATTGATTTGTAACTAATTTCGAATAGGTGGCAACCTTATACGAGTCCTCTCGGAGATAATGCCTATTCAGATAAACTTAAAATTTCATAGAAATCGTTAGAGCCGTTTCCAAGAACCCTATGGATATATAATATATACAAGAGTTGCTCGTTTAATGTAATAAGATTATTAGATTGTTATTTATTTTACACAGATAAATATGGAGGAAAAGGAGAACGCAGAAGCTGTCAAAGCATTCATTGTAGTATACCTTCTACGCTTCACGCTTTGTTGTCAAAGTACGAAAGCGAGGAAAGTCTTATGTAAACGGCCGTTTAGTGTTGAGTAACAATTACTGTGCTTCCTTGGACAATGATCGGGATCCAGATAAAAAATTTGCACGTAAATACAACAACGTTTTGATCCTAATAGAGATCTGGTTCAATTTATGATCCGCTGTGGTTGCTGCACGGTTTGGTAGCACTAACAAACGAATGTATACACAAACAGATATTCTGCCATTTGTTTCTCCTAATTTGATTCCAATAAATTGCCTTTATGTTAAATATTTATTCAAGTTCGCATTTACTGAGTTCATTTTAATATTTTCGTCTTCCTCGTGCTAGTAGTATAGAATTAGTGCTGCCAACCCCAACAAGAATGATCCGGATTGTTTCCGTGAGAAACGATCGTGATACTGAGCTGGATAACCCAAGCAAACACAACTAATATAGTGTTGCCAAATGTCCCGTATTTGCCGGGATGCCACGTATTTTGCATTAAATTTGAAATGTTCCGCCGGAACAAGATTTTTCCCGTATGCTCGAAAATTTCATTATTCATTTCAACCTGTAAACTCCTACACAACATGGTCATAAGCAAACATTATTGCAAGCAACTCTGTAAGAGAAATATAGCTAAAAATTACCGTTGATTTTTTAGAATTTTTTGTGGAGGGTGTTTCGAATTTTCTTCTATACATGAACAAAACGGACCTTTATATGGAAGAAAATGCGTAACACCCTCCACAAAAAAAATTATAAAAAATGAACGGTAATTTTTAGCGACTTGAAACTTGCACTTTAATAATAATAATAGATTGGCGCTTACGCGTATGTTTGTGTTTGGCCGAGCTTCTCCTCCGATTTGTGGCGTACGCCTTGATGTTGTCACACAAAGGGGAGGGACTCCGGACGGCGATTGTATTTTTATGAGAAGGGCTTGATGAAATTTTTTTTTAAGTTTATTTAGTTTTTGTGAACTTTGTGCAGGCTTCGAAACTTTGATTTATGAGGTATGTTATAAAGATCGACCCATATTTTAAACGAAAATTATTAACAATAAATAAAAAAAAAGAGTTGCCAACAGCGTAATTTTGAATTTTGCTGCTATTATTAATTGCGATCCCGTACGAGTCCGGACTAGTCAGAATCAGTCAGATTTTACTGGAAATCGATCCCGTACTCGAATCTCTGACTATTGAGAGGACAAAAAAGAGAGTAAATACGGTTCTCTCTCTGTCAGAAGTTACCAGTTTTAGTCCGAGAATGTTTTGCTGGTAAATTCTGGTAAATGTGTCAAACGATCAGCTGTAGTGTGTTTGGCAACCAAATTGTAAACAAAAAAAAGTGCACTCTGCTAATTCATGTTGAAAAGTATTTAATTACTTGTTTAAGTGGATTCTAATGAATTTGAAAGTATTTTTGGTTATTTACATGTGTGAGCTGAGTGCGTTTACATACGAAATAAGCAAAAATTTACAACCAAAATTTGAGGTTATGTTGAAGTTGACAGAAGTTACCATTTTTTACTAGAAAGCGATCCCGTACTTTTCCATGTTACTCTCTCGCTCTGAGCGAATTTTTATTTTTTGACAGTTTTACTAGTCCGAGTCCGAGGAATACGGGATTGCACCTATTTTGACCGCAACTGTATCTCTCACATTGTTTTCATGGTTTTGTGAATTATATGTCTATGCTTGTACATAGTTTTGTATAATTTAAAAAGTGTTGTCTGAACATTTGTCCCGTTAAATTTTTGTAAATCCCGTAAAAAAATGTGGCAACACTAAACTAACGTGTTTTTTTAAAAAACCTTTCTAACGATTTTTTCACGAGAAATTCACAAGAAAATTAGAAGTGCCAAGGCCTTGGTTCCGACCCACCGTGATGCGCCATATGCGCGGATATAATCCAGAGCTTTCTGGCGCCGCCCTCCAGGCTGACAGTCGCAATGTCCCTGTTGCTGAAATTGGGTAAAATTAGTGCTTTGAATTCGTTTTTGATGAAAATGCAGGATCTGCACCATCTGCTTGAATTTAAACGGCCGGTTTCCAGAGATACCGCTACTTCTCAGCCACAGCTCCTGGATCAGGACTACGTCAGCTCCACCGGCTCAAGGGGGATAAAGAGATTTGCGGACGCCGCCTTAGAGTGTTGGAGGTTTATTTGTAGGATCTTCCTCCTCCAAAGTCCTCTCCAGCCACTCCTCACCAGGCACCTCAGGAAGTTGAGAGCCATCACCCGTGGAATCGGATTGGTAGACCGTAGGGATAATCCTTTCGAAATTCGAATCCATAGGTAATGACTCCCTTGACCCGCATTGAGTAGTATCAGCGCTTACCGATGCGACTCCTCGGACTTCTCAAATCTGACAACCTTTCAGTTGTGCGTGGGCAGCTGCAAGTTGCAGTCAGCGTTGCCACTAACAATTTTTCCCCTATCGATTTTCTTCCCAAATCCGGCCAAAATCGTTTACAACCTGCCAAATAAATTTCAATAACAAAAAAGCATTCTGGAAGCATACGATTCATTTATTTAAGATTAATAGCCCAATTCTGTATTGGTGACAAACATTTTTTTACTGACAAATTTAATTTTTTTATATATTTTCCGTAATAAAAACTGTGACAGGAATTTGTCAGTGATAAAGAATAGAGCCGTAATAGCCCAATTCTGTATCGGTGACAAAATTTTTTTTTACTGACAAATTTAAAATTTTTCATACATTTATTTTTCCGCAATAAAAACTGTGATAAGAATTTGTCAATGATACAGTGCAATACTTTACCAGCATCTTACACTTCACCCGGCGGTCCTTACCACTTCCCTGCCGAATCTCCCTTACTTTAACAAAGGCGTGGCCGCTCGGAGTAGTTCGGCGCTTGGAAATCACTTCGGCGGCACGCTATTTTCCAACTGACAGCGTAATGCGTCGTCGGAGATGTTCATTTTGCGCTTTACTAGTAGTTTACATTGATCATGATAACAATTTTGGTACTAAAAACTGAAAGAAAACATCGTAAGGTGATTACCTATTTTCCCAGTGGGATGTTCCTAATACAAAACATTTACATACATACATATATGTACTTTGTACATTTTAAAACAGACAAGAAGTAAATAAATGCAGATTAGGCACAAAGATGAGATCATTTAACATTTTTTGGTTGTATGAATTATATACATATGTACATGTTGTGTATCAATAAATTTAATTTCTTAAAAGTAAATTTAAATCATTTAATTACACATGCAAATCTTTAGTAGGTGACCACACATAGTGCGGGTCATTTTTGTTTACAAGTTCCTTGCATAATATTATGACATTGAATGTGTCAATCTTAAGCTTATTTCTTACTTTAGTTTTTATCAAAGAAAGCGTTGAAAATTTGCGTTCTACAGCCGCAGAGCTATGTGGTAATGAAATTATATTAAAAACAAAATTGGCGAGTTGCATGAAGCAATTTTCATGCATTCCACTTTTAATAGAATAAGCTTTTTCCCAAAACATATCAATATCCAGATCGCTTGAAATATCAAGCTCACTTAGCCTCAGTAAATTCGACTACATGGTTACTACAGGATCGCAATCTTTAGAAACTACCTTAGCTGGTGTCATTATTTGTAACATTTTTATATCTTCACGCTTGAAATCAAATCTTAAATTTATTTGGTCAAAAACTCTACATATGTAAAACTTTAATATATTGGTTTTACATTCAAGGATTCCCGAACAATTTACATTACTTTTCATAAACATCTCAGCTTTCGTTCCAACAAAAATATCAGATATTTTAACATGATTATTTTAATTTTTTAAATCAACATTAATATGTTACCGATCGCATCACACTGATTACTGATTGCAACACATTCCTTCAGCCAGGTCTGCAGATCGCATACCGTTCACTTCGTAAAAGCAGGAAATAAAATAAAGTTTCAAACGCTTCCTAGTTAAAGCCGGCGTGTTTGATATATGCCCAAGATTTTGTGGGGTTTTACCGAACAGTAGTGCTCAAATTCCTTCAGTTCATGTATCCTCTTTGAACTGTGGTAAAAGAAATGATGTATATACATATGTTGCGGCACAATGTCTCAATGCTTTTCGGCAATTTTTTACAAGCGTAGCTTGAGCAAAGGTCTAGTGGGTGGCATGTGTACTTTTTGTATACAATAAATCGGTTTCTGCACTCAATAATGTTTTCAGCCCGCCCAAGTCTCCAGCCATATCATTGGCTCCATCAGTTTCTTATTTTTAAAGGCAGGATTGGCAAATGTTTGAAAGGTACTATTGGCAAATATTTATATGCGAAATGATGTTTGAAATATGAATTTTATAATTAAGAATTTAAAAATTTAATTCAACTATATCCCTCCAAAATCTTACTTTGGCGGAAAATACCAATAGTGGCAACACTGGTTGCAGTAACGGATATGATGTCATCCATCATCCTCGCATCTCGCAGGTGGACCAGGGCTTCCTATGACTACCCTCAGGAAGACAGAGGAGATAGCTGCTGACTAAAATGATACTCAACGTGAGCTTCCCTATAAAGTGTAACGAATATTAATGACATTTTCCACCCAAAATAAGATACGGAGCAAAACATTCCTGTGGTTTCCCTACCATGTGTGAACACTTTTAAGCTGCTAAATAGTCTTAGCCACCCTTGTTTTCGAAATGGCCGCGATTCCACAACTCTCTGAGCCACAAATAAAGTTTTAAAACTAGCCTTACAATACCAAAAGGCGTCAGATTACTAATTTCGACCCAAATTTAAGTAACTGTACTAAACGCTTCCGACTCAAAAACGTGTTTCCCATGTTTTTGATTTTTTCGATGATCTTATAACGGTAATTTTTAGATTTAAATTTTTAGATCATAAAAGATTTAAAAGGGTCATTTAAAACTAATTCTTCATCATAAACGGATAAAAATGACCAAAAAAAAGTTCAAAATAACGATTATTTATGATCGAAAAAATTCACAAAATAACGACTCAAATTTGTAAAAAAATAAAAATCTTACGATTATTTGTATCTAAAAAATAAAAAAAAAAAACGAAACTACAACGAAGCAACAACGATAAAAAGGGAAAAAATAAATTGTACTCTAATATAAAGCCCAAGGTGAATTTATATAAGGTTGCTAGAACTGCTGATTTGATTCGCCTCGGTATACATGTGTCAAAATTTCTTATGAGTAAGTGAGAAAGTGAGAGTGTTGAAATTTTCTCTCCCTCTTGATTGAGCGAAGAATAGCTGAAATTTAACATTTGTGTACCGAAAGCAAAAACAAAATTCACTTAGGTCTCTTTTTATGCGGTACATGCGTTCCTCAGAAAGCGGCATAAAAAAAAATGCGCATAAAAAAGTTCTTTACTTTCATATAAAAACAGGGGATGCATTCCAGCATCTTCAAAAAACCGCATAAATTCAGATACTCCGTGTAAAAAATTCTAAAAAACCGCATACAAAAATCCAGCAAAATTAAGCAAAAGAAATTTATTTCTTCATTCACTTCAACACTTATTATTCCATGTAAAACTGAACATTAATGAAATAAATAAAATTTTATCTGTATTTTAACAAAAAAAAATACCACAATAAATACGTGGATTATGTAAAAATACAAAGACAAATTACACAGGATCACACATTTTAATTTTGATTTTGTTCTCCAGACGCCACTATCCAATGTATATGTAGAATCGCTCGCTGATTCCGAAAATCGAGTTAATTTATTTTTGTATGGATATGTTTTCGGGATATTTGCAATTTACCGCAATTTTCAGCTTAAAAAAAATAATGGTTCCACCTAATCAAGTATATCTTGCGTACAATTAAATAATCGTAATGTGAGGTACAGTAGATACAAGAAAATAAAATTCTCTATAAACAGTGTATACATCACTTTTCGATAGCCCTGATAGTTTCTCAGAAATTAATTAATCATTCCAGATTTCTTAGTTTTTTTTGTTGGAAAAACACAAAAAATTCAAATTTTAACAGGGAATAAAGTAAAAAATAACGGTTTCTGTGTAAATATTTTGAACTTGTTTTAAAGCTTGTTCCTTTAGAAAAAAAACTAAGCTACCAGTGCTGATAATCGATAGATAAATAAGAAAATAATGATTGGCCAAATGAAAGTGCGCAAGGATTTTTTGTATGATATATGAGCAGGTAGAGCGTTTGCATCGAAAGCAAGAGGCGTCAGAAATTAATAATTAATTTCTCAGAAACCATCAGGGCTTGTATATATGTTTTATGGAGAATTTCATTTGCTTTAATTTCCCGTATCTCGTATTATGATTATTCAATTGGTTCGCAAGATATACTTGATTAAGTGAAACCACTATTTTTTTAAAGCTGAATAACTGTAAATTGCAAATATCTCGAAAAGTTATCCATAGAAAATAAAATTATCTCGATTTTCGGAATCACCAAGGAATTCTACATGGGAATTGTATAGTGGAATCCATAGAACATTTTTGCTGTAAACCAGTGTTATTTATCAGAAGCATTGTCTCTTACACACTGAAAAAGGGCATACATGATTTGAAAAACCGCATAAAACAGACCTAAGTAATGTAAGTTTTTGTTTTTGTACTGCTGCTTCCATTTTATAAGAATTCGTCTTGATAAAGCCACATCAATCAAAATGTTGAACTTTATACATAAACTAGCCAATGCCCGCTGGCTTCCCGACGCCTGATAAGAACTTTTGCGCTGGCCAATGCTAAAATAGCGTTCAATAGCAAAAACGGTTTGTAAAGAGAAAATTCGTCGTTTAGGTTGGATCTATTAAGGAGCAGAACCCTCCCACACATGGACCAAGAATAGTAGGCCTGTTATACCATCCATTTCGATGTCACGATGGTCTTATGTCTACGTGTGAGATCTCTGCAATGTGTGCGTAATCATCTTTAATGATTTTGCAACTACAACATTGTGCCGATGCGTCATGTAAGTCAATAAAAGTCTTTATAAATTTTCTGTTATAGGAGGGCCAAAAATCCTCTATGTTTCACAGGATGAAAAGTTTTCCCGTACAATGGCTAAATGAGTCATGTGATCTCTTGAATATTGTTGAAATGAAGCCCTTGATATACCTACCGTGTTTTTTTTTATGGATGTGGTAGAATCATTCCTTTTTATTATGTATATTAATTTGTTTGAGCGATATTATCTAGCGGAGGTAAATGCAAGATCGCATTTGGGGTGTATGAGGGCTTCAGACATACATAGGTGCGCTTACTCAATTTTGCGGTCTGTCTACGCGTCTTTACCCATCCTTCATAGGGCCAAAGCACACCGTACACACGGGGTTTCTATGTATATACCTCGACTGCAACGTCATATATTGGGTAAATTTTCTGCAAAATAATTGCTTATCATGAAATGAATACGCATTATAAATTTCAACCAGATTGTACTAAAATACGGACTTTCTAAATAACCCGGATCCAGCGCCACCTAGCGAGTCCATTTTTCGGAAACGCAGTTTACATTATACGAACAGCGAATTTGAAAGATTCTACAGAATTTCCTCTTTAATTTGATACCCGGTCCTTCTTCTCTGCGCATATTTACAATATTTGGCGCATGGTTTCACGAATATATTGATTTTTTGTGTAAAATTTATTATTGCACGGTGTTATATGTATGTATAATGGCTAGTGGAAGACGTCGTTAAAAAGAAGTAGACCAATCTTCATGGAAGAGAGAACGTGAAAAGCTAAAAAAAGCTAGCTATGTAACACTTACTGTTTCAAAACTCGCTATATTCAATTTTTGTCTATAAAATTTGCAAACACTACTATACTGCGGTTTTGTTTTTTAATGTTATTAGGCTCTTATTTATCCAAATTTTCAGATAATAAAAAAAAGATACAGTTTGGATTTTACTTGTTGGTGTAGACGTTTTTTTTAATTTATGGCTTACTATTATAAAATCACATAGCGCTATTTGCAAGTGGACTACTCATATTTGATTATCGTTTAAAAATGTTCGAATTTAAAAATAATATTTTCATACAAAATTTATTACGCACGTATTTGACTGTTCACATCTGAGTATATATATGAGTGTACATACGGACCCCAAGCATGCACATTCATACATATGAGGTGTTCACAGTTCGTTCAAAATTGTGTCTGAAAATGTAGACTTGCGACATCTTTACCATCAAACTGTGAGCACCCCTTTCTAGCAGTCGTCGCAAACCCGTCTCAAAACTTTGCTGGTGTTGCCAGACATTTCTTCTTTACGTGCATTTTTTATATGCCGCCTTTCGATTTTGTTTCTGAAAAATTGTAATTATTTAACTTAATTACCAATTCCTAATATTTGTTATTTTTTTCCTTGATTTGTTTCTTTTCATAAGAAATTGCCCAATAAATAAAAAAAATGTAATTCGTATTGCCATAATGCAACCCTGCTGCGAGGTTGCAAAATGTAGACGCGTAAAAAACATACCTTTGAGTGTGACAAAATGTAGACGGCGTCGTTTTCCAATTTTCTATGGGAAACAACAAAACCACAGATTTTACGGTTAGAAAACGTCTTAAAATGTAGATGTCTACATTTTGAGACACTATTTGGAACGAACTGTGAACACCCCAATAGTACATGTTTATCCGTACAAATTGCGTGCTATGGTGTTGATGGATATTCAACATTTGAAAGCAAATTTATATGCCTGGGTGTAGCTGAGTGCGCAAAGATGCATGCCACAATTTCTTGATATCCAGAGATGGTCAGGGTTCGAGGTCCACTGCAGGCAACATGCAAGTTAAGTATATTTTTTTTTAGTTTTTGTCTTGATTATTCACTTCACATATGCTTTTTCAGAACGAACGCGGTCATTTTAATATGCGCGTAATTGAATTGAATATTTACCAATATACAGTACTTTCGTTGACGTTTATAGTACGATCAATTACTTTTCTATTTGATTTTAATATTTTTTTCCCTCAGTGTAGACATTTATGACAAAATATTAATTGTTAAATAAAGAAAATAAATATAACCAATACTGGTCAAGAAAAGGAGTTTCTATTATTGCCATCAGTGAAAATGACTAAGCCCGAAAACTCCGGGACTATTTGCCGAGAATCCCGGAATTTTCGGGACCTAAAAAAGGCCGGGGTGCCGGGATGAACATTCCTAATATGTAACTAGATGCAGCTGTATCAAATCCACAGCCCCCTTTGATAACATATGTATGTACATAGCTGTGTCGAATTACCAGGACATTAGCATAAGTGGTTCCCGTGATAAGCAATGTGGGAAGTTCAGTTTGTACGGGAATGGCCACACCCCCTTTTCCAATGGCTACCACTTTTCGCCATAGGTACGGTCAGGGCTGTAGCCAGGAATTTTTTTATTTTCACTTTTATTTCAACATAGATTGATTAAAAGAAAAATACTGCTAAAAATTAAATATTTCACACAAGCAGAGTTGAAATTTTGAAATTCCTGCCCGTATTTTGTTTGTAAGTCAAATATTAGTGGCATTGTGCTACTATGATAGTACGGCCGAGTAATCATAGCCAACTTATTTACAGTAGTCGAAAAAATTATAGCTGCACCGAATTTTGACAAGTTTTAAAGTATTATTTTTGTTTTTATTAAATTTTGGTTAGTTTTTTATAGTTCATTCTTTACCAACATCCGTATAAATACAAGTTTAAAGGCAGTGTCACACGATTGGAAATTTGCCGAAATTTGGTGAAAATCATATCCCAATTGCGTGAATACCCAAATATTTTTCTTAAAAAAAACGAATTTTCGTTAAAATTTCGAGTTTTTAATTAGATTCTGAATATGCAGTTTCGTAGCCTATATAATTCTAGTAAAATAAAGTACAAGTTTCAAATGTGAGGAATTTCGGATGCGCTTGAGTATTTTTTGAGCAATTTTATTTTGAGGAATTTTTGGGGAAATTTTGAGAAATTTCCTCTCGATATATTTGCAGATAACAAATGCAACCATGTTTTACACAACAGAGTTGTTAAATTGCTCTGCAAATTTTTGAAAAAAAAAGCTTTCCGAAGTTTTATAAAGAGCGAAATACACCACACAAGCGGCTTGCCAAACATTCATCAAACCTACTTTCCCCATTTCGCCATACACCATGCAAACATGACTCAATCAAGCAAAGAATTTAAGTTTTCTTCCGGTTCACAATGCAAAAGGGTTTGGTTTTCTTCGGTTTTTCTCTCTTGCGTCTTCATTCGGTAAAAATTCCGTTGCGAATGAGGCGATTTTACGGTTCAGCCGAATTCTTGTTCAGAATGTTTTGGGTTTCTGTTTAGAAATCGCTAAAAAATCTCTTTGATATCAAAAACTTTGTATGGAAGAAAATGCGTAACACCGTAACAAAAATTTTCAAAAAATTCTGAAAAAAATTGCTGATGTAACTTTGTTAATTTTTTTAATTTTTAATTCTGAAACTTGGACTTATATGGTTTTTGTTATAGAATGAACGAAAATAATTAAGATTAACTTGAAAAAAGTCAGAACCTAATTATATTGAGCACTAGGTATATATATTTTCAATCTGATTCACTTCGATTTGATATGATGTAGAAGGGCCAACGTTTGGCTGTATTCAGAAACTCATCAATCCAAAGCATCGGTATCTTTAATTTCTAAACTAACTACATATGTATGTATTAGAGGTCTGCATGAATTCATTCAAACTTCTAGCCAAACAGAGTACATTAGATTTGAATATTTTACTTTACATACAAAACACTCAGAGTTCGGAATTTTGTAAGTTATGAATATACATTTTGTTTTAAATTTTTTACCTTCAAATGGAAGAACGTGAATGAATGCATGGAAAATATTAAAATCATTCAAACTCATTTCAGTAAAAGTTTTTTTCAACCACAAGTTTATCCGTATTGTAATAGGAGCACAGTAATACATACATAC
>NW_023458555.1:48417784-48434760 GCF_013731165.1 Rhagoletis pomonella
TAAGGGGTGAGAGCATACCTAAATATTCCGATTTTAACTTTTTCACATGCATTTTTGGACCACCCAGTTGTACTTGGAGAAAAAATCATCTCTTAGGTCAATGTGCATTCTTTTACGCCTAAAATATTTATGTAAACATTTTAATCAGCTAATGTCGGTATTTTCAAATCCGTAAACATGAATCTAGCTTCTGCAACTTTGCTGTTATCGCTTAATGTACATTACATTGACAAACAGCGCTTGTCACGGACAAAGTTTTATTATTTTATAAAGTTTATTAGCCTGAACTAAGCTATGGCGTATGAATCTTAATCGGTTTATTCTGACTGTACATTTTTTTGGACCACCCTAATGTTCATATCGTCACCTGAAATGCAAAATAACGTAACAACATCGTCACTGAAATAAAAAAAGTCGTGACTAATAATTTTCTTTTTCATAAAACGATGTGGGGAGTTGTAATTCGATCATAGCCATCAAAAAGTGAATTTTGAATTTTTTATAAGTAACGATTTATTTTTATGTAGATCTATATTTTGTAATGCTCTATATTTTACCTTACATGTGTAGCATCTTTCGCCAGGCAAGAAGCAAAATTTACTTACGTACATAAAACAAGAAATGCAAATTTTTAAGCAGAGCTCTAATTGTTTTTATTTTCAATTTTATCATTGTGCTCTGAAATGAACTAGATACTTATACATACATACATACATACTTCCCTGCAGGAAATGTATCTAACTATAAGCAAACTTTAAGTTGATTATTTAGGAAGGAGCTAAAAGTCTATTATCTCTATATTTTCTTTGACGAAATCTAACTATATTTCTATGGCGATGGCCGCGAAATAGTCAAGGGTGGTTACCTCTGCATTTGATGTAACTGATTTGTAACAAACTACTTTTGGAATCATCATATTAAAAAAACAAAATATTTTTTTTTAATTTTAATTGTTATTTATTTACTTAATTGGTTTTATTACATTTCATATTTGTTTACATATTCTGCTGAAGGTGGTCCCATATTCGAACACCGTCAGACATAACTACAAAATGATAATATGAAGTTTCGATCTTCCTCTTATTTGTCCTCAATTCGAAAAAGTATTTGCGAAGTGCATGATTTTAAATAGAAACGTGTTTAAAGAAAACAATCTCCTGCATTACTTGTCAACTAGTTTCAAGTTAGTTTTTTGTAGCTAACTAAAAGTTATATATTTTATAGAAATCCCGCAAAAAAGCTAACTAAAAGTGGGTTATTTTTTATCAATTGATAATTTTTTTCTGCAGAGTTACAACTGACTGTAAAAGAGGGTAAGCACTCAGATGTTATTTGTTGGCAAAGGTAATTAACACTTGTGAACTAATTTAAAATCAAAGCATTTGATGACGGCATTATAAACTGGCAACCAGACACATCTGATGGTGCGCCTTTATTTCGCACAAAAGCTGAAATTTAACTCCGACGTGTTGCATAGAAGATGGGCGAAAAACAAACATATAAATGTATGTATGTATGTATGTTATATAAGGTAATATAGCAAGCAAATAAAATGTATTTGAGATACATATGCATATACATATGTACATACATACCACATTTGCACTTATGAAGTTTTGAATAGGTGATGATTTTTTCATGCGGCTTGAAATCAGTTAACAAATTTTTCTGTTATTTAGTGCGCGTATATTACGAAAAAGGTTTGGACGTTTCTATGTATCTACGGCTAAGCAAAAGGTTAAAATTTGCCGAAAAGTGAAATAATAAACTGAAAGAGCACAAAATCGTAATGGCAGAACCGAGGTTGAGGCGAAATTTAAATCGTCAAAATCCAGCTATGTAAGTTCCACCTCGTAGTAGCAGTTAAAACAAGCGACTAATCTTTGAACCGCAAGTATTTAATGGCCAAGTAAGAATTAAAAAAAAATTAAAATGTCAACAAATGAAAACAAATCTATTAACATATATTGGTTTCATGTTAACAAAGTGTTTAAAATGTTAACCGAAATGAATAACCTTTTTATAGGAATACATGTTTTTATATAAGTTACAAGCTAAACTTTGATTTATGTGAAAATGATTTACTAAAAAACAAAAAGCTCACAAAAAAAAAGAACGTAATAAAAAACTCGCACGAGTCTCGGCAGAGCTTTCGCGCGTTAGAAAACTTGAAACTTGGAGATATTTTTAAACGAATTTTGACAGTTTAAGTGAAAGTGGTTTTCGTGGTTTAAAATATCCTTATTGAAAAAAAAAATAACTAGAAAACTTAAGAAAAATATGTTTTTTATATAATCGTGATGTAATTTTCAATGTCCTAATAGAACCAAACGATCGGGCATCGAATTGTGAAAAATCTGGGAGCATATCCTATACAGGGCTTTCAATACTCCTAAATTTTGTTTAATATATCATATAATTAATCTTATATTTGGTTAGGTTATTTATATGAATTAAGCTTTAACGTGCCCCAAGAACTATTTAAAAACATTTTTTTTTTGGAATCATGATCTGCCAAAGTTTAGATTTCCTTTTGCTTGTTTAAAAAAGCCAGCAAGAATTAGCCAGCAAAAAAATTTCAGAGAAGTATGTATCCAAAGTAGCTAATAGACGTGGCAAGCGCAAGTCTCTTAAAAAAAAAATTTGTCAAATTCAAGAATTTCCCAAACTGATTGCAAGAGCAGTTGCACTTTACATACTAAGTGAGTTTCGAAAGCAGATTTTATTTCTGAAAATAAAATTTTCTGATACTACTTTTTTTTTTGTTTGCACGGCGAATGCAGAAAATTCTTTTAACTATGTTACCAGACATTTTTATTCTTATAACCAATAAATTAAGTGACTTGGGAAACATGTTAAAAATGCTAAAATGCGCTTAAAACCCCATAAAATGTGTAATGCTTTAATATTTAAATAGTTTATATAAGGTGAATAAATTAATTAAAAGCATTTCCTATATGCAATGCAATTTCTAATTTAGTACAAATTCGCCAAAAATCGCGTCATGCGGCAACACTCGATTGGTTTGACAGCACTTGCAGCCAAAATGTATTCAGCAAAGTGTGATTGAATTTGACATTGCTCTCAGAAGAACCATCCTATAAAGTCAAATAGAAAAAATTTTGTGTGAATTTTGAATCGATTGTATATATTTTTTGGCATAATAGTACCTTAAAAGAGAGCCTACCTGAGTTGTCAATCACACCTTGTTTAATACACCTTGCTTGCAGCTAAAAGGAAAATTGGTAGAGCAGCAAGAGGAAATTGAAATTATTTCTCGAAAGCTATTTGCGTAATTTCAGTTGCAGTGAGACCTTGCAATTCGCATTTCCGAAAGTGATTTCTGCAAATCTGAAAAAGGACTTTGTGGGTGTTTACACCTGTAGGTGGACTTTCGCTTTCGCATTTTGACAGCAAAATGAGTAGAAAAAGCGCTTGCATTGCCACGTTAAGCCGTACGTTTACTCTCCCAAAGAGAGAAGCAAAAAAATTTTGCGCGAATAGCAATTGGCCGAAATTTGCGTGGTTCACTGCCAGCTGGTGACACATGGAACAATAATTATAGGTATTGTCTTCCCAGAGAGCGCATATTCCGATCTGCCTTATTTAAAAAAATATCATTGTTGCTTACACTAAAACGTTTACTGCTGGGGAAAAGGGATATTTCCATAACCCATATACCATATATGTACACGTATTTTTTAAACAAAGCTTCTTGCAGATAACTTATTTAATAGGCAAAAGCCGGGAAAAACATTTGCTTGTAGAAAAATTCAAAATTTGTATGGCTCACTTTATTTCAAACGTTCTTTCTTTTGCTTTGAAAAATTATAAAAATTAAATTGAGCGAAAACAAAAAGCAAAGCCAAATAAAAGTAAAAGAATCAACATTGAACTGCGTCAAAATCAAAATAAGGAAGCACGAATTTCGATGTGAAGCAAAACTCTCTGGGAAGACAATATCTGTAATTATTGTACCATACTGGTGACATAAACATAATAGTTTATTATGGAATCTTTTAAATTCTTTCAAATGCACAAAAAAAAACAATATCGTGGATATTTTCCAAAATGTGCCTTATGGTAAATACCTGGACTCTAAACCGGGTCCCTGTATTTATTTTTCAGGAACTCGTCCACTTTGAAACCTGTGGTAGGGAAATATTTTCGCACGTTTTTCATGTCAACCAGTCTCTTCGCGATAACATATTTTGGCCTCTCAATTCACCAAACGCTCTCGCATGGCTCATGCGGTGTCCGATCGCATCGTAGTCCTATAGGCAGCGTGTGCAGCGGCTTAACATTTCTCGTTGTACCAAATGTTAATGCGGGCTCGCTGAAAGCCTTGTTAGTTTATTGAGTGCTTTAAGCCTATTGCGGCAGCCGCCGTAGTCTAGTGCTAAGAGATGCACGCTACTACCCGGGATAATGCAGGTTCTTTAACTTGTTTGAGCAACATCCAAGTAAAGTTGGCCCCTAGGCGGGATTGGCGGACTTCCGAGTGTACTCGTGCCATTAAAAATCCTCTCATAAAAACCATCTGAAGTTCGGAAGCGGCCTAGGTAACCATCAAGGCGAGGCCGAAAATTGCAGTATCTATGTTCGGTCAAGCACTTAGCGAATGTGTGAAGCGACAATTCTAGCTGGCCAAGGCTATTAAACTACAACGTAAATTTTGATAAGTTAGATGGCAGTATGTAGTAGAAGTCGTAGAATTATTTTTTTTTTATTAAATTGATATGTGGAATATATGTACATAATAATCCAATAGCTAATGAAAAAACTTCTCACTAAACAAATTTTTAAGTGACGATGATGCACTCTACTAACGTCTTTGGGTACTGCAAATGATTGCTGTCGAAATATAATTTGTAAATCTCATCATTAATAAACTTAACTGGAATTTAGTTGTTGATGAGGTCGTTTTTTTCACTATTAAGCTATGTACATTTGATTCTACATTTGCTAGCACTAATAATATTACTTTTCAAGTTTTTGTTGGAATCGATGCAACAAGTGTGCATTGTTCATTGGTATCTAATATGAAACTATTCTCACGGCCTTCATTTGCAAATGCGGTAGAATGCCAAACAGCAAAATCATCTTAATCCGATGTAGTAAATTATATTAGGGGGGATCATTTCTTCTTTACTGAATAAAATACTGTAATATTTGTGTGTCAAATTTTGCACGTAACTTTCAAATGTCTCGGAGGATGTGCCGGGTATTGGTTAAAATCCGGCCGGATTCTATATTAAAACCTAGTTCAGAGTTTTTTTTTTAAATTTTAATAATCAAATTTAATAGTATCTAATTAGTAATTAGAGTTAAAAATTTACATACTTTTGACTATGAAAAGAAGCATTTACGCATTACCGGTCAAGAACCCATTCCTATTTCCAACATAAATGCTTCCCGATGCACTAAACACTATTTTTGAGTTCAGTGAGGAAGGTGGTTATCGAAGATCGAATGTGAAATTCGTATTATGAACTATGACTTCTATGCTGTAGCGAAGTTTAAGGAAATTGTGAAATATACATGATTTTTTGTTTGTTTTCTTGCTTTTTGGCGGCTAGACACCAAGTTTTGTTAAAATCATGCAGGTCTAACGTCGTGAATACTAAACTCAAGCTCGAAAGGCGGGTTGCACTCACGAAAGAAAAAAAGATACTCATTCTGCGCGATTTCTGAGAACAAAATCGTGGAGCTGTTGAACTTAAGACTGTTAAAGTATTTTGACCCACAAATTATTCAAAAAGGTGATATGCTATTTACTATTTTACCGCTTCTTAAACAATATCATTTTTTGAGGGTTGGGAAGAAATTTGATCGCTTTTGACAAAACCAAAGTTAAGGATTTGATTCAAGATGACTTGGTCAAAGGTTGGACTTCGCTGAAGAATGAAAAAAATTTCTGTGATGAATTTATGTTCACTGAATTATCCAATATATGTACGATTTGGCGGTCCTTCCTCATAGCCAGTGTTACCGCGAATCATTTTTAGTGGTAGCAAAATTCCTTAAAAAAGGAGCTAAAAACAGCTAAAGAAAGTCGTTGTGACTAAAAATGGTAGCTAAAATTTTTTACTTACATATACATATATAAGTATACATGCATACATTTTCAATAAGTAATGGTATAGAAAAACAATGAACTCTGGAAAAAAGCTAATATTTTATCAAACCAAAAACCTTTTTGTATAAAAGGGGAAATATACGACACCAGCTTGCTGGCTTCATCAAGTGATTGTACCATCAGGCTCGAAGGATATAACTTACCAGCATGCTGGTACAATATTTATTTCTTTACGAATGAGGTCCCGAAAAGATCGAAATGATTACAGCCGAATTTAATAACACTATGCGACAGTCAAAATCGGGACGGGACGAAATCAACGGGACACGTATAACTTCTTTTTTACCGATATAACTTTCCCCGGTAGTTTGAACCCTTCCCGATCACTGACCCCTACCATTTGTCTCACAGTGTAATTTTTCTACCATTTGGGTAAACAGTGTGTGTGTTTTTTTAATTCCTAACTGCAATATCGTGAACTTAATCTTCCACAAACACGGCTCTGACTCATATAGTGCAAGAAATTTCAGCCAAAATACTTTTTACTTAGAAAAATTAGCTAATTTCACTACACACGACACCAGCATGCAAATTTTCAAATAGTTTTTGAAGTCGCACCAGCAGCTGGTACAATCACACCACAAGAACATACACGGTCAAGAGACTTGATGAGCTATTTAAGTCTTCTTAGTTTAGAAATTAATATCTTACATAAATGAAAAAAAAATTGATCAAATTAAGCATATACAAGTACGAATAAATTCTCCAAAGGGCTAAGAAAAAGGCTAGGGGCCATTTTAAATTTATTTGGCCAAAAAAAATACATATATGGTAGCTAAATCTAGACACCAAAGGGCTAAAACGGCCACACTGCTCATAGAACTGCTGGTGCTGAGAGATTGTTTTCAGTAATGAATATAATTAGGGGCCGGTTGTAAAACGTCTGATTAGCACTAATCGGAGGTAGAAGCTCCGGTTAAATACAACGACTGCTTTATTGATCATATGTTATATGCATGATGTCGAAAACGTCGATAATGATGTTTAACCGGCAAGTTAGTGTGTTATCAGTGGAAAATCAAATTTTCACTTAAGAAAATGTGGGATTTTAAAAATACTTACATATGTACCTTCGAAAGATACACTTTATTTAAAATTTAAATTTGTGGATGGAAAGTTCGTGCCCATAAATATGTAAATAATAACGCATACTCTTACAGTTTTCTTATAATTATATATATATATTGTACGTGTTTTATCTAAGTACTATACAAATCAACCAATAAGCCGAGTTACTACTCAAAGTACGAGCGTTTTTTAAAAGATTTTAACTGCCTTGATGAGTTTATCTAAAAAAATTATGACCCAAAGCTTTCTGGAATTTTGTTAAATCGAAAAAATCATGCTCTACTATTCCATCTTCAGTTTTCCTCAATAATAAATCTGCGGATACTCCCGCTGATGTTGCTAATATGTTCGCTGATTTCTTTAAATCCAGCTTCGAGTGTTATTTAGACACAAATATTGAAATTGGGCCTGCATCCGGTGTTAGTTCCTCATTTGGCTTTGGTTCCCTATACCTCTCATACGATGATGTAGCGAAAGGTGTTGTTGATCTGAAGACTTCTGCACTGACCTTGGTACTCCGTCACTTTTATTAAAAAACTGTTAGGCACTAATCTTTCCATTAAAAATTATCTTTAACAAGTATCTTTCTGCTGGGGTATTTTTAGATTCTTGGAAATTGGCCTCTACAACTCCAGTTTTCAAAAGCGGAAACAAAAACGATATTAGTAACTATAGATCGATTTCTAAACTGTCTACCGTGTCTAAACTGTTCGAATGCATCGTTAAGGATAAAATGTATTTCTCGGTCAAGAGCCTTATCTGCCCAAACCAACATGGTTTTGTACCTGGGCGCTCCATGGTCTCAAACCTTGCGGTTTTTTAACGAATATTGTATTTCGGCTTTTTCTAATGCATCTCAGGTGGATTGTATCTACACAGACTTTTCGAAAGCTTTCGACAGGGTGTCGCATAGGCATAGAATTTTAGTCGCGAATCCCGAACGCCTAGGTGGCTAAGTCGCATTTATGTTGCAGGCGATGCGATGTTCGTTCCAAACCGTCTCTACAGTATAAAGTTTATATCTTGATACATATGTCAGAATATAATTTGCCAATGGAGACCACTCATTGCTCTCCGAGAGCAATATATATCAGAGCTTATATCTTGCCATCTATTGCCGGCAATTTGGTAGTTTGACAGCTACATTTTCATTTGCACGAAAACTTCGTGGCTGCAACATCATTATTATTTTAATATAAAGGCAAAAATTTAGCTGTTTCCTGTTAAAATATTTGGAATTATGTATTTGGTTGTAAAATAGCCTATTCTTTTAATTGTTTAAGCGATTAAATCCGGCAAAAATACGCAATTTGAAACAGGCTAACAATGCGATGTCATATTCACCGATTTTTCGAAAGTATTCGATAGAGTCAACCATAGAATCCTACTTAAAATGCTGGACTCAATTGGACTTCACCCAAGCTTACTTAAGTAGTTTGCATCTTATCTCACTGATAGAACTCAATTCGTTCGTATTAACAATATAAAATCTGACGTCATCAAAGTTACCTTAGGGGTGCCTCAAGGCAGCCATTTAGGGCCATTATTTTTCTTAATCTTCGTTTCAGACGTTTTGTTCACTTGAAAATATACAGTCGTGTAGAGAACTGCATACAGTTTCAAGAGGAATTAACAAGTTTTGTAACAAGATTGGACTCTTGGTGTGATGCTAACTCTTTACGTCTTAATGCTGGTAAATTTAAGCAGTGGTCTGTCAGTAGACCCAAAGTTGCGATTGATTTCGATTACCACTACCCTTATATATAAAGTGTATCAAATTAAAGGTCCAAATCACCGAAAACGGGAACGAGGGGAAATTTTTTTCTCAGGTTTCGCAGATTTTTGATTATATCTGAATCATATATATACTGAGGTATCAGACAATATAAATATTAACACGAATCTCCTCCCCTCGAACAAAAAAATTCCTGAGACATCTTTAAATCAAAAAGCACAACACGAGATTAAGGGTTGTTTATATTTAAGGACCAGCATTTGTTACCTTCCTTTTATTAGCTCGGGATGTAACTATGTAATATTGATGCGCCTAAAAGATGCAGCGATTTCTATTCTCAAGTTAAATACCTGATTACAGTACGAATGGCAATTACAATAGGGAGGTTTTAGTTATTTAAACTATAATTTTTTGCATTATACTTGCTTCTCTTCGATTGCCTTGCATTACTTTGAAGTTAATAAAAAAGTAAGTGCGCCTGCGCCACTCTGGAGAAATGAAACTTACGTTACATATCTATTTTGTCTCATAACCAATATACATACATACATACATCTTCTTTTGCTTAAGGTTGTATTTTTTGTCTTTTTTCTATTTAGATGCCTAGCTCTACCCCTGTTCCTTCTAATTACATTTATGTATGTTATTCTGTTTTACTTTATATTCATTTTTATCTTTATAATCTGTCGATAACAAAATCGATAGTAACATCCAACAAAATATCGATAACAAAACCAATAAAAATATCCATAACAAAATCGATGACAAATTCGACAAAGATATCGATAGCAAAATATCGATAACAAAATCAATAAAAATATTGATAACCATATCGATAAAAAGTTCGTTTAGAAAATCGATAAAAATATCGATGACAAAATCGATAAAAGTATCGATAACAAAATCGATAAAAATATCGATAATAAAATCTACAACAATATCCATAACAAAACCAATAACAATATCGATAAAAAGTATCGATAACAAAATCGTTAAAAATATCGATTAAAAAATCGATAATAAAATCGATAAAAATTTTGATAGCAAAATCTATAAAAATGTCGATTATTATATCGATAGGTTCCGAAGACAGCGATAGCAATATCGATAAAAATTTCGATAACAAAAGCGATAAAAATATCGATTAATATGTCGAAAAGTCCCGCGAATCTCTAAAATCCCAAAATAGTTCACAGATTGAGTCTGTGTCTCCATATATATATATCCTTTTCTCTATAATTCCTTTATTTTAATCTTTCTTCCTCTATCTTCATCTTTACTTTTATCGGTATCCTCATGTTTTTCTTTATATTTATCTTTGTTTTTGATTTTGTGTTTATACTTTTCTTCTTCTACATATTTATTCCCCTTCACTTAAGTAAAGTGTTTAAATTTACATTGATCTTCATTTTTGCCTTTCTCTTTACGCATCTTTGTTTTTGCTTTTATTTTTTCCTTTGCCTTTATCCTTTTCTTTATATATCTACGTACTCCCCTTTACTTTCATTCTTGTATTGGTAATTTTCGAACTGTTATTCTTTAACCTTTCATTAGCAAGTTTTTGTTAAATTCATACCATGTGCATACACCCAAAAATCACTTGTTTCAGCCCAATCATTTCCGTTGCATCATTTCCGTTGTATCATTTCCGTTGCACCATTTCCGTGTGCAATTTCCGTTGAATTCGCCATTTTACTCCCAGCCAACCAACCGCCGCTAAAGAAGTTTCACTTCAAAAAGTATTCGAAAAAATAATCAGTGATTAACTTTCTTAATGAAAATAAAATCGGCATAATTTTTTAAGTTAATGTCCAAGATATCAAAAGGTTTTTTGGCGCGGAATTCACCAGGCTAAAAAATGGGAAAAAATCTGTTTTTTTCGAGCATTTTCGACCTTTTTCACAATAAAGCAGTTTCCTAAACTCTTCATTATCCATGTGTTTTCGGTGCAAAATTCGCTGTAACGTAAGTATTTTTTTACTAATTGAATTTTCAGTTAATTTTTTTTTTATTTAGTTGGAGATAGGGCTCATTTGAAAGCAACATTGTAAGCTATTCAACGTGCTATTGACCCATAGTTAAAATTTATATTCTTTCTAACTCAAATAGGCTCAGGCTCAGAAAATACAAATTACGCAGAAAAATAAAAAAAAGCGCTAGAATTACATTATTTCATAAAGGAGCGAGGCCAAAAGAAGCAAACTAAGTTATCACTAAATAATATTCCTTAGCCAGAGCATCAATGCGAAATTCGGAAGCGGTTCAAAAGGCTTTAACATCGCTAAAAGCATATTTATTTAGTAATAATGGTAAATGTATATCCATTAAAATACACCTTGGCATAGTATGCATATTTACACTTGTGATTAGCCATTTTATAGCGTCAAAATTGAAATTATTAATGACTTTCCGCTCATAACTTCGAGTATCTTTCAACACTTGTGTATGTTTGTAAAATCCATAAGTACCCAGTCAGCGTAATCATCGTAAACGAGCTCGTAGCTGGATATTTTCTCGAAGAAAAACCGGCTAACAGGTCTATTCTGCACGTTACCGAAGATTTTGTAACCGGAAAATTTTATTACCAAAAAATATTACCAGTTCTTGTCACCGCGATTCTACACTGAGGGAAATATTGCATAGTAAAAATGAATACTTTATGTTTGATTATCGTTTAAAAATGTTCGAATTTAAAAACAAGTAAGAAACTCTAAGTTCGGGCGGAGCCGAACATTAAATACCCGGCGCAAGTGTTAAACAAATGTTTTCCACCTTTCCGAAAGCTACCGCTACATGGTAAGCCGGGGCGTATCAATTTTGAATAAATTAGAGTCCTTAATCTTCGAAAATTTGAAGTTTCAAGCAGTTCTGAAATTTACCGTTATATGAAAAGCGGCCTTAATTTTAGTCCGATTTCAATAATTTTCAAAGTTTTGCTTTTATGTGGCAAGCACAATAACCATACCGAGTTTGGTACAAATTGGTAGAACGGTTACAGAGATACATAAATTAGCTTTAATATTTACTGATTTATCGAAGATTTCGTATTTCTCCAAATTACCGTTATATGGGATGTGGGCGTGGTCATCGTGGTTAAATTTTCGGCCATTTGGTTTGTTGTGCGAAAGCCAACAACTGTGCCAACTTTAGAAGAAATTGGTGCAGCGGCTCCTAAGATATACACATGTAACCATAAGTGGGCGTGGCTACGCCCATTTTCCAAACATTTATAATATTCTTATTTTTCATCTAAAACTTATTGTAAATATAAATTTTGAGCGAATAATCTCCAGTAGTTACTAAAATATTGCATACATTTGTCTATATCTATCTCGATTCGTTTTGGCTTTTACAAACAACCGTTATGTGAACAAAATTAATATACCCTTGTGCACAAGTGCGCTCGGGTATAATAATATTTTCATACAAAATTTATTACGCACGTATTTGACTGTTCACACCTGAGTATGTATATGTACCCTGTGGGGAAAATCTCTAGTTCTGAACATTTAGACCCAGTACTAGTTCGCGATAAATCTCTTTTGCATGCAAGCAACTGGCGAATTTAACATGGCGATTTCCTAGGAAGTGTCAATTGCCCCCCCGCTGCATCCCTTTTTCGATAGTTCCGAACTAGTCCTAAATTCTGTAGTTTCGAACCAGTTCTAAAAGCGACAGACGAAAAAAAAGGATCATGATTTTTCAATCTTTTCGGTTCTTCCATGTGCGATTTTACATTATTTTCAATGAAACGTTTTTTCAATTTGAAATTAAATTTGTTTGAATGATTGTAAGAAATGTACGTTTACATACCTTTGGCTGTAGCTGACTTTGCAGAGGTGCTGGCTGTTATTGGTTAGATTCCAGACGGCCCCAAGATGTTAATATGTTAACACAAAGCTTTGTTTTTTATTACCAAACTATGAAATAGCATCTGCGAAGCACAGAATAGAAGCGTATTTGAACGAAAAAGCCGCCGAACACATATCTATGTATAGTAAACAAGCCCCCCGCTGCCTCCCTTATTCGATAGTTCCGAAATAGTTCTAAATTCGATAAATAGGATCTAGTTCGTTCTGCATCCCTTTTTCTATAGTTCCGAACCATTTCTAAATTCGTCACTTTAGATATAGATTTCTAGTGAAAAAAACTGAAAAAATTAGTTTCTTAAAAGTACCACTTTTCGCCGATTTTGGACTGGTGGAGGTCAATTAGTCTCGACTCATCCTTTATGGGTATAATTGGAGATCAATTAGTCCCCAACTCATCTCTAACGGATACTATTAACGATTTAATGATATGTACGCACTTAGTCCATGAAATTTCATGTGCGGCGTTGGCACACAGAGAGAGTATTCGCCTAATAAAACTGAGCACCCCGGCTCGAATCTCAGCTGGTGCAAATTATTATTTTTATTTTTTAAAAGTGACTAGTCGTTTTTCATACCCGTTCGGGTATAAAGGTGAACTATTAGTCTCTTCATAGGACATGCTCGAACAAAAGCGATCAGTTCATTCCATATAAAGAGATCAAAAGTGGTATTAGTCGCATGCTCTTTAGCGATTGCTCCCATCCCGGATTAGTCTAATTTTTTGCAGGGCTGAGCGCCGCTCTGAGAGCGGCGACAACACACACATTCATACATAGTACATGCGTATCCGTACAAATCGCGTGCTGTGGTGTTGATGGATATTCAACATTTGAAAGCAAATTTATATGCCTGGGTGTAGCTGAGTGCGCAAAGATGCATACCATAATTTGTTGATATCCAGAGATGGCCAGGGTTCGAATTCCGCTGCACGCAACTTGCAAATTAAGTATTTTTTTTTGTGTAAACACGCCCTAATGTACATACATATGCTTTTATGTAAAAATTTCAAAAGTACCCAGAAAACATTTGGCGTCATAAATGAGTCCTATTTCGGAGCATTTACGCTCATGATGAGCTCATTTAAGAGTCCGAAATGAGGGTGTTTACTTTCCTCCGAAGGTCGACTTATATTAGCTTAACTTAATACATCAAATGAGCTTCAATATCAGTCACATTGGGCTCACATATGAATCATGTCATGACTCTTATTGGGCTCATAAATGACTACATTCGGACTCTTATTTTAGGTTGGTATTTGAGTCTTATTGGCCGTATTTATTGACTCTAATTGAACGCACTTTATTTGCAAATGCAATCAACAAAAATGTATTAAAATGCTTTATTTATAAATGCTATTATAATAGCAACAGCTGCAGCTAAATTTTGTTTATTTTTTGTTTTCTAATTGCTTTCAATTTCAATATAAACAAGTTTAGATATAAATTTCGAATCTTTATTGTTTTTATATTAGCACAAAGTGCTGGCTCATAACCGGGATCATATATGACTCGTAAAAGATTCTTATAAGTCACTAATTTTTTGTTTTTGAATATATATATTCCGATCGCTCGGAATATGTTTGCGGGGTAATATTATTAATAAGTATGTGCGTGTGTATATACATATGTACATATCCATAACTACATGTATGTATATTAGGGTGGTCCAAAAACAGTAAAGTCGAAATTGTAATGCTCTCACCCCCTAGGATTGTTCTATATCGAAAAAAGTATACCCCAATTTTTATACCCGAGCGCACTTGTGCACAAGGGTATTATAACTTTGTTCACATAACGGTTGTTTGTAACAGGCAAAACGAACCGAGATAGATATAGACAAATGTATACATAAATGATCAGAATAAAAAGAGAAATCGATTAAGCGGTGACTGTCTGTCCGTCCGTCCGTCCGTCTGTGCACACGATAACTCGAGTAAACATTAAGATATCTTAACGAAACTTGGTACGTGTACTTATTTCGGCCGTAGGACGGATGGTATTGAAAATGGGCAAAATCGGACAATAACCACGCCTACCTCCCATATAACGGTAATTTTCAGAAATACGAAAACTGCGATATTTTAGTAACCACTGAAGATTATTCACTCAAAATTGGTATTTACAATAACTTTTAGACGAAAAATAAGAATATTATAAAGTTTTGGAAAATGGGCGCAGCCACGCCCACTTATGGATACATGTGTATATCTTGGTAACCGCTTCACCAATTTCTTCCAAACTTGGCACAGTTGTTAGTCTTGCTACAGCATACCAAATGGCCGAAAATTTTTAAAATCGGACAATAACCACTCCTACCACCCATATAACGGTAATTTGGAGATATACGAAATCTTCGATAAATCAATAAATATTAAAGCTAATTTATTCAAAATTAATGCTTGCAACAATTCTCTACCAAGAAATACGTTTATGATAAAATTTTGGAAAATGGGCGTGACACCGCCCACTTATGATCACATATATGTATATCGGTAACTGTTCTACCAATTTGTACCAAACTCGGTATGATTATTGTGCTTGCCGCATAGAAGCAAACCGTTGAAAATTATTGGAATCAGATTAAAATTACGACCACTTATCATATAACGGCAAATTTCAGAAATGCTTGAAACTTCAATATTTCGAAATTTAAGGACGCTAATTTACTCAGAATTGATACACACCGGCTTACCATGTAGCGGTAGCTTTCAGAAAGGTGAAAATCATATATTTAATACTTGCGCCGGGTATTTAATGTTCGGCTCCGCCCGAACTTAGACTTTCTTACTTGTTTATTTTGAAATCAAAAAATATTTAGAGGTCGCTCAAAGCGCTTGCAGTTTTCCATGTATTTTATATGGAAAAAATAAAATTTTCGTTGAAATGGTATAGAATTCTTGAAAATCAATATTTTTCGATCGGAAAACTTTGGTTCTCTTCAGAAGACTTAAAAATAGCAATACTCAATTATTTATTTTACAATTTTTTAATACTAACGATTTTTTATTGGTCGCCCCATTACATTTTTCGGGGTTTTTGGCGGACCTATAAATTATAGTTGCAATGAAAAAATGGTTAGATAAACAATTGGGTATTATTATTGGGAATCTCCTGCAGATAAACAGAGGTTTCTGGTAGAAAAATATTTATTTTTAACTATTCTATACCATTTCTACGAAAAGTGGGTTTTCCCCATATAAAATACATGGAAACCTTTGGGCGCTTTGAGCCATCTCTAAATATTTTTTGATTTCAAGCATCACCCTAATGTACATAAGTGTGAAACAACTATGATATCTTTTAATGATTTCATGGATTTCGTATATTTAAATAGTATGTATCGGTTGTTAAGTGATATTCCAAAGTCAACAGTGATATGAGTGTTTTCGATTGCTTAATCTGTATTTTCTACCTTAATTTTGAAGTTATACTTATTATAACAAGGTAAAATCATTGAGAGGCAGTCTGACGGTTGCCAGCAATATAATTTTAACTAACTCAAGCTCACACACATTCCCATTTTTATTCTCAAACAACAATAATTTTGAACAATTTCATATTTTTATTTTCAATTTTATATGATTTTAAAATGTTTGCAAACGTCAGAAAAAAATCATGGCCGACGAATTGAGAGAACGGTTTGTTCGTTCCATGGCTCACAATGCTTTTCAAATACCGCTGAAACTTGCTAGAATACAACTTTCGAATAGTTTTTCTTCTTTCATATGAAAGCATAAGTATGTGGCAAAATTTAATGTATACCTAAAATATATTGTAACTCTTGTTGTTTAGGAGTTATGAATGTTTCAACAGCGGACTATTACATTACAGTTTTTGGAAATACTTTTTAATGCTGCTTTCTACTATCGAAAAATTCTGCTCTCCTTATATAACTCAAGAGCTACGTATTTACTGAACTGATAAAATTTATTGAGATCAATATTTGCAAAAAATAGTTGGACTGTCACGTTACAGAAGAAGACTGTTACGTTACCTGTGCGATATACATACATATGTGAAGATTAGAATTAGGTTTATAAATGGCGTGTAGTTTTATGCAATAAGTAGCATGAATTCAGTAGACTTGCGGTTTGACATGTAATCCAAAGAAACTAAGAACATGCTAATTATGAATACAGATTTGAAAGTTTCGAGTTATGCTT